>NW_027526335.1:31423521-31841724 GCF_048455015.1 Haemaphysalis longicornis
TGTCGTCTGGATTGACAAAAAAGTACGTTATGAAGCGGCCGCCACGTGTCGAGCAATGCACAGAGGTTCAGAATCGATGAAAGGGTGAAGCAACATTGACGAGCGCAAGTCGCACGTAGGACAAACTGGTTGCTGGCTTAACGACCGGTTAAAAAAGATTAAAAATATCTATCTTGTACAACCAGCCTTATATTAAGAATACAAAAATAGCTCCCCCCCCCCCCCCCCCGGAAAAAACCGGAACCGGAATATAAGTTACATAAAAAAAACATGCTTAGTAACGCCACTATCTGTAGAAGTACGCATAACTGCCAAAGTGAACTCATATAGTCGTTATAATAGTGTGCACAAAAGCTGTTATCGAAGGAAATTTAAAAAATAAAACACGAAATACAAATGATAGAAAAAAAAGCTATAAAACAACGAAAAAATTTGAAAAAATTTCCTCCCTACACAAACTCCTCACATGACCACGGTGAAAATCAGGAGGCTGCGGAAAAACAAACCGAAGCAATAAGAAATAGTGAAAAAGTATCAACCGTGTAACTCATTGTATCTGCACAATGACACATACTCGGCGTTGCTGAGAGCACTTATGTGCCATAATAATGTAAATCTACATTATTTGTAGAAGGCAAACACTTTATTTGAAGAAAAGCGGCGTAGCAAGGCTTCCACAGCATACATATTTATCGCTATTAGCGCACACTTTTTTCTTCACCCTCTATGACCAACGGTCTATAAGTATCTGTCTACTAACAGCATGTCCTTTCCGACCTGAGAGCGGCGTTTCTGCTGTAGCAAATTCCGCCACCTAAGACGGAGCGCTATTTGGCGTCCTCCGTATTTCGACAACCTTTAGATATTCCCTAACTGCACTCCTTCCCCACTCGCAACCATATTGTTAAAAAGCAAACGCAAAATCGCGGTCAACTTGCGCGTGTTTCTACCCGGAAACTGTACGGGACGGGAATGGGTTTGGTGCTGTGTACTGTCGGGAGGAAAAGTCTGGATTCAACGCTAGCAGCTTCCAAACGGCAGCGCATCACCATCCCGTGAATGCGAGCCTCCTTAACCGTGACACTACTTAGCTCTGCATTTAATCAGTACATCTGTTACTTATCGTGCCCAGTCCAAAGCCCACGCAGTCGGCAGAAAGACTGAAAGTTGGCGACCGTGGAATCCAGACTTTTGCTCCAGACTCTACTAATAATCCGGGTTTTGTACATCTAGGCTCCAAATTTACATGTCCGCGCGACCAAAATTTTGCATGCAGATCGGTTGGTTCTCTTAAAGGCATTTCATGGCCTATACATTAGAACCCCGCGCTCGCAGATGTCAGTGTAATAAATACCGCGCCCGCTCATGGTTAAGTTACTATTAAAGCTAAACAGGGTTGAATACCAGAAATAAAGAAGCACACTTTGGCAAGCTTAGATTCAGTCTTTTTTTCGCATATGAGTTGCATTTAAACTTTAGATGCAGAGAGCGTGATTTGCTTCCCTCACTGATGGGCTCTGAATGGGCCGCGATACAACTGGCCTAATTGCAGCTTTTTGCTTTCGTTTAACTCGCCCCCAACAAAAAATGTCTTCTGAGGTAAACCACATATGTTCCGGAAGCTGTTTCTGCTTCCAGCCACTCCTTCATAAGCTGCTGCAGGCACAGGACCAACTCATGGCCAGCCCGCCTGCTAATATGCGTAATTTGGTTGTTGTTGGGAAGGCTTTACTGCTCCCAGACAGTGGCAGTGGACCGCATACTGGGAGGGTACGTGCGGCCTGCTCTAACTCAACTAACAAAACCTCTCTTCCCGGGAGCAATGTCTTGTTTCAGTGCCGCAGATAAAGCTCGCCCAACGCCGGCGACTCTTTCCTTCTGTCTTCTATATCGTCCTGAAAAAGCAGGGGCCTCCCCCAGAAACACGACAACATGACTTTTAGACGACGTTAGTAAAGCCAGAGTGCGTTAGAACTCATTTTCGCAGCTCCTCGTACCCAAAACCACGCTTCTGCGTGACTGCGGAGGACGTCGCTGGCACTGTCGGCGATGCAGGCACGATTTTCTCCGCACAGCGTGCATCGCCTGCTTCCGTCGTGCAAACGCGGCTCGGTGCAATCGCGTTGCCGCGCGCATTTGAATGCACCCGATTTTTACTTGAATACTGCACACATCAGATTGTTTCGCTACAAGCCAGCAAGTGTCTGTGTATCTTCGCGTTTAGATGTGGCGGTTGTTTACCATTGGCGAAGTTAAAACTTCGCGCCAATTAACTACCTGTCGCCGCTACTTCATGGCGACGGCACACAAACTGGAAAAGAAAAACTTGGAACTGTAAGAAATAATTCCCACGTTTTCCACCGGGCGTACTCAGGGAGCTTAAGTTGGAGACGTACGTAGACTGAGTAAATTGATAATATTTTAGCGAATTGATATCTGGGCTTTAGTCACATTTTTCAGTAAGGCTCAGAAAAGGTGCCAGGAATGGTTGAGAGTTTGAAAAACGGAGTTTTATGTTATGTTTAAATATGGCAAAACATTGCGCTGCCCACACAAAGACAGGAAAAGATTCGCACAGACGAGTGCTTCTAAAAAATATTGTTTAATCCGAAAATAAACTTAAATTAGACCACCTATGAGAGGAATTTAAGTGTGTTCTGTTTCCGGCCTGAATAAACCAGTTGTTAGAAGTACTGATCAATATGTATTTTTCACTGTGTCTGTTTGTGTAGTGCGATAGTCACGATGAATCAATTACAGAAAAGCCGGCTCGCTGTGAAGTTTAAATATAAATGTGAAGATATTTAAATTAATTCTAAAAAATTTGATGCAGTGAGACCGCCCTTCAAAAAACCTAATGAAATATGAAGTGAGCTAGCTGAATCATAGAAAAGTTGTCGGTGCTAATTTAAATTAAGCAATAGCACTGCCTAAGCCGTATTCGGAAACGATTACCAAAAAACCAACAGCAGGTCGCACTTGCCACCAATAATAAGATGGAACCAATGCGTACTCCCAGTTTCTAAGTCATACGCCAGAGAAATATGGCCTCACCGAGCACACCAAAAAAAGAACCTGAGGAACTAAAAGTGCAATGGTCAACGACACTTGACACCCGCTAAGCTTCAGTACACGGTGCCGCAGATCGCGGATAACGCATTGGACATCCCGAATTCCTGTCCGACAAATACCCCCGAATATGTGCCCTCGACATCGTGAGGGAAGACGCATATCAAGAGCTACTGCTTTAAAAAAAACTGTGTGGAGGCCCACACCAGGTCGTCTATACAGACGCGGTGGAATACGCTTAGGACGGGATAAGGTCGGTGGTCGTTACCTCTGCAACCGACCTTATTTCAAGTCTGGCACTTCAGTCATCTAACAACCAGAAGGTTGAAGAGGCGGTTATCCACCTCGCTCTCTCCCAGAAAAAGGGCAAAGCAATTGTTACGGACGGTCAAGCCGCCTGCCGAGCACGTCAAGCAAGTAAGATTTCAAGAGACAAGCGCTTCCGGTTCACCTCCAGCTGCTTTAACAGAAGCAAGCCAAAATCATATGGCCCCGGCTTACTTTGATTTCCGTGCAACCAGTTGGCCCGCGTCCTGGCTAAAGAACTCGCCCACCGGGCGCCGCAAGAAGAGTCGGAGTGTACCTGGCAACCTTTTTACACATATGTGATATTACACCCATATTCCAGCCACCGATCAGGCCACATAAGAACAGGACGGCCTTCCTACACAACTACAGAACAATACATGCGCACACCCAACACTACTACACGTCATCCATCCTACTATCAATGACCACCTATGCATTCACTGCCAGCCCCAGGTACACTGTGCCATTTTGTTTGGGAATGTCAACTAAACCCAGATCTTCCCTCATCGCCAACCCCTCACGCGAGCAGTCGGAGAGTACGCTGTCCAGCTCGCGTCCTGAAATGCAGATATTGCTAGGGGAAAGGGCGAAGACAGCCAGCCTAACAGGGGAGTCTTGGAAAGAAGACCCAAACAAAAATATGCTCATTTCAACTGTGATTAAAAAAATCTCTTTCTCTATCTCTATCTCTCTCTCTATAACTCTCTCTTAGTCTCTCTCTCTCCCTCTCTCTCGAGGAGCGTAGAAAATTTTTTTCACAAACCCCATCCTAGTTTTACGTATGAGGAAAAGACTAGGTGGTGTTGCGACGTTGTCATCCCACCGCTGACAACCCGTTGCTGCATACGGGAAGGCGTACACGAGCCGAGCTCCGTCGCCTCCGACATACGTGTGGTAGCGTGGTGGAGTGAGCGGCCAGCCAATGTTGCTGCCTCGACGAAGATCAGAAGCCGAAGGCAAACGTAACTTGTTTCCATCATGGCGAGAGATGGGCTGAAGCCAGACAAGAAGAGCAATGCCCCGACGGGCGAGGCTACAGTACAGGACTCGAGCAGAGTGAAAGCATTGATTCACTGCTCAAACAGAAATGAACTACAGCGATTGGGGAGGGGGGGGGGGTCTTATTTATACCCAAAGCGCCAACGGTCAAAACAAGCGTTCCCTCTAGATGGTGCACCCGACACGAACGGCACAGACACATACAATACCCTTTCCAGAGTTCGTAAGCGGTCGGTTGTAGCGGCGCACGCTGAGTCCGAGAGAGGGGAGAGAGGAGGTCTCCGCAACAGCTTCCGCGTTCTTCGGACAAGTCTCGGCGTGTTGCGTCGGCACACCGCCGAAGTTTGATCACGCCGATAACGAGGCGCCACCGATCCAGACACGTCGCAGCTTGTTTGAATTGTCGGCTCGCAAGTGTGAGACACCGACAGGGAGGCATGCTCGAAAGGCGCACGTAGTTGAGGCTTCACCGCGCAGCCGAGGAGTATTGAACGAAGCACAGCGGCGGGCTGATTCGTAACAGTGGTCTCCTAAGCACATTGTATGGGTAGCTGATGAGAAAGTCATGGTGTTCGCGTAACGTGTCGTAATTATCATCATAATTGGTGCCGTTTTCGTGATTGTCTTCGTCGTCTTTTTCTCTTCGTGCTTTTTTTTCTTTTGTCACATCTAAACAACCTCTTACGCCACCCACTTTTCGACGCTTGGGCCATGGTTCGCCCTGCTCGAGCGTGATCTGTTGTGGCAGGGCGCGTCTCTTTCTCTTTCGTTTTCGTTACGCTCTCAGCAGCTTGCATTTTCGCATTTGTTTTGATTTCGCCTTACTTGTACGCCATGTCCCCCCTTCTTTCTTTATTTACTCTAGTAAAAACAAATCCAAGATCTATTATAAATTAGAGGAGCGTTGGAACTCTACTCTAGGTTATGCTCAGCAAAGCGTGGCGGTGGCCTAGTTGGTTATGGATCACATTGAAGTGTTTAGGTGCGCTGTTTGACCCGGACACGTACGACGGACGGGAATAACAAGCACAGATGAAGTGATTGCGTTTCACTTCGTCTGTGCTTGTTCTTCTTGTCCGTCTTACCTCTTCATGGCAAACATTGTGCCTAACCTATTCAATATGGTAGTTATGTACTTGTGCTTTGTTTCAAATAGGTGTAAGGCGTCCTTAGCGCTCAATAATCCTGACATATATCACCCATGTCAGCAGCTCTAGTTGTTGGGAACGACCTGGACTACGTATACTTCATGTTAAAGGATTCTTAAAGGGAAGCTATCTATGCCTAACTGGTGGCGACGTAACGGAAAAACCCACTGCAAAAAAGTCACCTTTACTCAATGGGTTTCCGCAAAGGCACACCAAGCTCGCCATGGTGTTCCAAATAAAAAAAAATCAAAGCCCCTTTCTTAAGAGAAATGTGGTTAAAACGCGAAGCTGATTCGACCGTGTCGGAAGGGCGCAACCGAGAGACGTCGGCTTCACAACGTGAGGAACCCAGTATTGATTCCGACCATGCAAAACGTTTTTTTTTTTTCTTGAGGCATTTTATGTGTTGATGTGCCTTCGTTTATCACCATCAGAGTATCGTGAAACCAGTTGCGTAAGTTAGCTTATCTGCACTGCGTTTTGGTTTGATATCAACGCCACCGGCGAGGCAGGAAAAGCTTCGCTTTAAAAACCAAGCGCCTCAAGAAAAAAATTGAGGGAAGCTTGCCCTGACGTGCGAGACTTGCATGTCGACGCTGTTGCAGGTAAGCATTGCTGGACACTAATTTAAGTTTCAGTATCATTGCTTATTTGCATACTGGCGGTGCTTCTAATAGTCAAATGCATCAAAGAGGTCGCCGCCTTCTGCGCAGCGAGTGTTGGGGGCAAAGTCATCCTCAGTATTGTACACTTCCATTTTCTCTTCGTCATCGACTCGAGGCAGTGGTGGCGGGTTCTGCATGTCGTCTCGGAGAAGGACTGGCACACTCGTAGACATGTCTTCAGTTACCTATAATGGCTTCTAGAGAGTGCGGCGGCTGCCGTGACCTCTCCCAGGAAGGGTCTCTTTTTATCTTTAGCTAGCGCTGGAGTGTTTTTTATGGGCGGTAGCGTTTGACGATAGCGCTGGAAGATGAAGCAAAACGTTTAGTGAGCAAAAAAAAAAAAAAAAGGTTGGTGTCCTTCTCAGCCCGGGAGCCTACACGCCGCCGCTGCTCGAGTGGCCCGCTGGATCAGACTGAGCTTTTCCTGCTTATCTGAGCTCGTCAACGTGCATTCCCGCCGCTCGGGGATAGGGGAAGGGAGAAAAACAGGGAATTGTGTGTTTTTTTTTTCTAGAGCCATTGTGCGGACTCGGCGGTCGCCGCGAAGCACGCGCTCCCGAGCTCCCGGCATTTTTTCGGCATTTTTTCCTGCAACGGCAAACTTACAGCCACTAACAACAGTTGTGCTGTAAAACAATTGACGCAGCAGGCACTAGTCCTGCACGGCTGAATACCCAGAAGAGCTGGTAGGCCCGGATCGCTTCGTCCCCAGGCTTGCACATCTCTTCCAAAGCGGACCGCGTTAGCACGCGCTAGAAACCACGGCCAAGTCCAAATCCAATGCCCGCGCTACGAACCCAGAGGAAATGCTGTGCGGCCGGGGAGTGATGATAGGTCTATGTATGCAGTGGAAAGGGAAGGTGATGTTCTTAAGAGGGTAACGAGAATGACCGTGCGGGCGTTGGTTAAAAGTTTCTTTTTTTCATCTCCACAGTGACACGCTTTCTGTAAAGCCATGGCTTCAAGAGAAAGGATTACACATGCCTTGGAACATTAACTGTGGCATGTGCTTAAAGCGGGCAACTGTTGACCACATTTTTCCTGACGGCTCAGATGTGAGATTTTACTGGCACATCTTGCAGCGTACTGTAAGAAAGGACATGCCCATTAACCCTCTAGGTATCCGTTTTCAATCTGTAGTTGATACAGGAGGCGGGCCATTCGACATGCTTATGTTTATCAGCATGCACAGCCTGTGGCGCACAAGGATTGCTGAGAGGCATGGCGATCCCAGTGCGCTGCCCGACAGAGAGTATTTTTTGAAAGTATGGTCAACATACGTGAGGTGTACAGGTTGCTAAGCGAACCACCTGAATGCCTACCAATGCTTGATGACCTTGTTCAGCTGGAGAGATTTTAAACGTATTATCGCAAAGGTGGCGAATGGTTTCATCCTTATTAAATGTCTGTAACTTGGTTTTTTTTAGACGAACTGTAATAACGAAAAAAAAAAGATAGCTCAATCGGATAGACCCGGGTTTCGTAGCGCGAGGGAGCCAGGTTCGATCGTTCGATTCTCATCACGCTAAGTGTTAGATGCGACTGCATCTCATTCACTCGCCTTGTACATGCAGCGTCGTCGGTGTTGTTGTCGTCCGCCCCTACCCCTACACTATAAAAAAAAATAATAGTTAGCGGCGCCCGGTTTCGATCCCACGACCCTGTGGGCGGAACGTGAGGTACATGGTGCTCTTCCCACTGCGCCACAAAACCGAGACAGAATCAAATGCTACGAACGCGCCTTATATCCTTGACTCATTCAAACTACGTCAAGGTGTTACTGATACAACGCATGATGGGGCAATGATTAACACTTGCAATAAAAGAAAAGAAGCTCCCACTTACAGCAACAGTGATGGAGTAAAGGTCGTTGCGACAGCGAAGCCCCAAGCATACCACTTAGAGAGATTGACCAAGATTGGCCAATAAAACATAATAATAATCATAAAACATAACAATCATACGCGTTCCCGACACGTTTCATGCGATTTCAGAATCAATCCAACGGATACACCAAGTGAACCCCACGATGCGTCCCATCTACACAGGGTTCCCCTCGCTGGGAGGTGGGCGCAATTTTTTTTTTAATTTGCTGCACGTTATTGTTTCCCGCAGCTGCTAACCCCGAACCATTCGGAACTTTGGGATGGCCCAGTGGTTAGGCTGCCGGTTTCATGGCGTAAAGGTCCCGAGTTAGATTCTGGAGACCTCCCTAACCACGTTTTTTCCTTGAGGCTTCGAGGTGTTCTGGTGCTACGGAATGACCTCGGCCTCGGCCTCAATAGTTCTGCACCTAAGAAATGTTTCCCGTGGTTGGAATAAAACCTGGTTCTTCGCGTTATGAAACCCACGTCTATCCGACTGTTATCATTGGGACACGGTATTAAAGCGAAGCTTGCTATACCTCAATGATGTCGTTGTAGTTACGCCAAAACGCACTGAAGGAAACACGCATTTACACGATGAATTTCCACAAAAGTACATGAGTAATACCACACACGCAGACAACAGGGGGCGTTTACGCACGAACAAGGTAGGTATATCAATGGACGACACATTCGCATTGAAATAGAATCGCTGATAATGATGAACGTTCTATCATCGCGTTCGGGTCACTCAGCATTTGCTTTGGGTTCGTTGCGCGGACGTTGGCTTTAGACTTTGACTGAGTCGAAGGAGAATTTGGTTAAAACTTTCAGAGCGTGAATTTTTCCCTTTGACTTGACTCAACTTTCTCGAAGGAAGCTTTCCGTGTTAGCCAAGTTTCCCTTAAGAAAGGTGCTTTGATTTTTTAACTAGTTTCTTTATTATTCTATGCGCTACCCGTAAGCCATGTTGTGAGTTAGGTTCTGTCAACAGCGTCGTAATTTTTACCTGCCGAGTTAGTTAAGCGTTCGCATTAAATATCTGGTTTGGAAGGGGATTTGATACGCAGGAGCGTCAATACAACTTGCCCAATTGCAACATAAGAGTAATGGAATGTCTTTCGAGGGACAGAATCATAAGTACAATAGATCGAGAGCTCGATAAAGGGGTGAGATAATGAGATTTGGGGGTAAAAGCGAATGCGAACCACATACAAGAAGAGCGGAGAGAAATCCATGGGAGAGGTCTTCATTTCACAGGGGCCACCTTGCAGGTTATGAAGGCCCGGACGGAAGGGCCAGTGCTATCATTGAAGAATCCAAATGGTTGATATTACTCTCTGAATGATATTCAGGAAATATAGGGCACCGGGCTCAAATACGCAAAAGTATCATCAGGAAAACCCGCATAAAAAAGACATCTGAGTCTTTCCCTTTCCTGTGTTGTTTCAGTCGGGATTGTACCCGTCTGACACCCTTCCACAGTGCACCGCGAAGAACGACAAATGGCTAAGCACGTGGGTTCTGTAAGCACAAGTTTGCTTCTTGTCGCTCGCTTATCCGCGCGAACACAGTGCGACAAAAGTAACCTTAATGGCACATTTGTGGCGCCGTCGCCAATTTCTTCTCCGCCGTAGAGATTAGCGTGTCGTAGCAGACCATAGATTTATTGCATTCGTCGCCGTCATGGCGACGCTGGCTGCTGTTGCGAGCATTCAGAGCCTTCGGTCCGGTCAGTGACCCGTTTCCCTTGTCTGCCTCTACGCCCGAAATCCCTCAAGTAGCTTTCCAGAAAGCCCTGGCGTCAGGACTTCTCCGTAACGAACCCAGAGAGGATTCGATTTTCCACGGTTCGGGAACGTTTCTTCAATTTGATACAACGGTTGCAGGCTTTCTCTTCTGTGCTAGCGGTCGGCCGCCAATTCGCGTCCCAGGGAAGGAGTAGCGCTGTTTTTTTTTGTTTTGATTTACTTTAACTCTCTCTTTAATTTATTTATTTTTTGACTCCGGAAAATCTTTGCCGCGTTAAGGCACAATGGGAACCGTTTGCCGCGTTAAGGAAACCGTTTGCGTTGAAAATTCCAATAGTCGCTGCATTCGCCTGCACATTGTTGGGCAAAGGCAGCAGAAATGTATTGCCACGCGAATTCTTGAAAGAGTTTGTTGAATTTAACAAGCAACAGCCTATTAGACTCTTGAATTCAGTGACGTATTATGCGTAAGCAATAAAAACATTAACTGCCCGTTATCATTCGAGTGATAAGATAAAACGGAACTAGATGCCTCACAACAATCACTCAGCGATGTTCCTCGGTGGTGGCTTTGGTCGTAGTCCAGCAATCGCACAGACAAGATTCTGTAACATCACAGAGAAATCGCTGGAAACTGGCTGGCAAGTCGTCACTGTTTTGTATGTTTTCCTGGGTATCTAATACGTCGCTTGAAGCTTTAGATATTATTGGTATCATTGTTATCGGGACAAAACAGTCTTTTTTAATGAACCAAAGTTGCACTTTGTCTTTCTGGAGCCTTTAAAATAAAATTCAAAGTTTCACCTTATTAATTGGCGTAGCTGATTATCATTGTGTGTACGGCAGTACGCCGCAGACGCCCGCCTCGCCCGCCACCGATTTTGTATTTCTTTCACACGTTGTTTTTACCCATGCTTCCGCGATAGCAAGCTTGGCCAAGTCCGAAGACAACCGCTGTCGCTTTTACATATGTGCAAAACCGCCGCCTGGCTCGCTACAAATCGCTCTCGGGTCACAGCTCGGCGTTCAGCCTGGAATTGCAATCCCGCTTCCAGCTCCTGGAATGCTTCATGCCACCCAGCGGCCGTGCCCACTGGCTTGCTGCCAACTTCTGGAGACCCAGCGGGACCTTCATCCGCAACGACGCAAGCTTCTGGGCTACTAGCTTCAACGTCTTACGCCACCTCTTGCACGACCAGCTCAGCGAATGCGCAAGCTACGCCAGATGGTGATGACATGCTCTCTGACATAACAAGTATGTCTTCTACAGTCATCTACAATCATGATAAGCTCAAGATGTGTGATCAAAACGATAGTTTCGAACTAGTGCTTCCTTCAAAGCGCCGTCGTAGCACAAAGCGCTCGCACCTCGCTTTTGACTTACATCCTCTTGTAAACGCCCCAAAGCGCAACCTAACAGCCATTATTAACCCAAAGGACGCAAAGAACGTCATCACCCGTTTTACCCCGCTAACACTCAAAGGTGCTTTTGAGAAAGTTCTTCCTGAGAGTGTACTTTAAGTTAGACCAAACCACCGCCTCAACCTCCTGGCTTTGGACACACGAAGTGCTGCCGCTACGGAGCGCTTCTTGAAAGTCTCCACTGTTGGTGCCATTGCTGTCAGGGCTTATGAGCCCCGCCCCAAGAACTGCGGAGTTGGGGTGATCAAGGACGTTCCTGTAGACCTGTCAAATTTTGAAATCCTTGAAACTCTACGGCAGAGGGTTCCCGTTACGTCAGCTAGGCGCTTATGAGAAAAATCCGGGAATGTGCGGATTGTGTTCTGCACAGAGACCATTCCGGAACATGTAATTTTGGGCTATACCCGGTACCGAGTATACGAGTGCCACATGACTCCACGACAGTGCACCAAGTGTCAGTGTTACGGTCATGTGGCTAGCGTCTGCAGGCTTTCGCAGCGATGTCCTCATTGCGGTAGGGATCACAAGCATTCTGCCTGCGCCACTGAGAACCTCCGTTGCGCGAACTGTGGACGGACGCATGAATTGACAGATTCTCATTGCTCTGTGCGGCAAAAGGAGAAGGCCATCTATAGGCTGAAAACCTCAGAAAATATTGACTACATGGCGGCAAAAGCTGCATTGCAGAAGCTGCGTCATTATTTCCGCAGGATGCGTCAGCTTCTGCTAGAAATGCAAGCAAGCAGACTAGAGTGAACACCACGCCTCCAAAGCTAGATGTTCAAAATTGCCCTCCACTATCGCCAACCCAGCCTAAGCAAGCACATGCAGAGCAAGTGGCGACTATGCCTACGCAGGGCCCCGGTATGGAACCGCCGAAACCTGCACCTCGCCGGCGATCCAAACAGTCGCGTGATCAAAGCACGCACCCTAGCTCAACAAACGCCTTCTTTTTGGTGGGCATGATACTGGGCACCCTTCGCAACTTCCTCATTCTTCCTTCCTCTCCAGTGGCTCCCGCCTTACTTACTCTCATTGATTTAGTCTCGCCGATATTCTCTCCATGGCGGTAACAACAACGTCTACATCTCCAGTACCTGTACTAAATGAAAATCGTAACAAGGCTACTGTCTTTCAATGGAACGCGCGTGGTCTCCGCAGCCGCCTATCAGACCTCCGGCAACTCATCCAACAGCACCGTTTCCCAAATATAGCTATTTCAGAGTCCCGGCTGCCTTCCCAAATTCGCCTGTCTGGATACTCGATTTCCCAGTCTGCCACAAGCGCAGATCAAAGCAGAGTTCTACTTGCGATTAGGAATGACTTCACCTTTATATCGCACACTCTGCCCAAGGACTCGTCCAATGAGTATGTCACAGCTACGGTGCAACATAAAGATATTACGTTCACTATAATCGCAGCATATGTACCACCCCGTGCCAAGTTTGACGCCAAACGGCTTAGTTTCCTGCTCGCAGTTACCCAGCCACCACATGTGCTAACAGGCGACTTTAATGCTCATTACCCTGCTTGGGGAAGTGACAAACTCACCGTGAGCGGTCGTCGCCTGCTGGACATGGCCAGCCAGGCAGGACTAGTGATGGTTAACACTGGAACCCCGACACTCGTTCGTGGCCCGATGGCTAGTGCGTTGGACGTCACAATGGTCTCTTCCTCGGTGATGAACTCTGTAACCTGGCACGCCGACATTGAAGCCCTTAGAAGTGGCCACGTGCCAACCTATATCCTTATCAAGGGTCTCCGCGGGGCATCCTTCCAATCCAAAGTTGCTAGGATAGATTGGAATGGCTACAGGGCCTATTTAGAGGCTTCCAGCCACAAAATCACAACTCACGACGAGCTCGTCGAGATTGTAACAAAAAACGGGGCCGCAAGCACACTTCAAGTTCAGAAATTGAAGTCACGCTCTGTGGCGGACCCTCAATACGAACCACTTCGAGCCATCCGGCGCCGAGCAGAACGCCGTGCGAGAAGGACGTTATCGCCAGATGATATCCGTGCTGCTCGGCGCGCACAAAAGCACGTAAGAAACACATCGACAAGCTTGGCAAGGAGCATTGGAGGCTGTTCTGCTCACTGCTGGACCCACGCAAGCCTCTCTTGCACATCTGGCGCGTAGTCAGAACCTTGAAGTCGGAGCCGTGTCAGATACGCCCATTTCCATCGGTGGCTCTACGTAGCGGACTCACTGAGATTGAAGTGGCGGAAGCGTACTGCAAAGCCACGTTCCCTTCCACCTTCACTGCAGTGTCAATTTTCGCGACATCCGGACTCTCCACGTAAAATTCTGTGATTATATAGTGTCCTTTCACCATGCGGGAGCTCCTTAATGCCTCAGCGTCTGTGAACCGATCGTCAGCACCAGGCTCCGACAAGATTACCTATTCCACGTTAGCCCATCTTTGTGAGAAGGCCCTTCAGCGGTTACTCTCCATGTACAATTCTTCCTGGAGCTCAGGGCGCTTCGTTGCCAGCTGGAAGACCGGGCTTGTGAGACCAGTTCTCAAATCGGGAAAGTCACCAGCGGACATGAACTCCTACCGACCAATAACACTTTTGAGCTGTGTTGGCAAGGTTATGGAGGAGATGGTTTTGTAGCGCCTGGTCTGGGACCTTGAAAACAGGGCAGTATATCCACCACAAATATCGGGCTTCATGCGTGGTACGAGTAGCATGGATAATGTTCTTATGTTATCACGGGACATAACCCAGCAGATGACGTTAAAGAACATTGCCGTAGCTGTTTTTCTGGACATCAAAGCTAACTTTGAAAGTGTCGCCCATGATGCTATTTGCCGAGAAATGACGGCTGCAGGTATCAGGGCACAGATATTTACGTGGCTAAGGGACTATCTTTAATACTGGACGGTAATTATGTCCACTACTAGTGGAGTTACTACCCGTCACACTATAAGACAAGGTGTTCCGCGAGGCGGTGTCTTTAGCCCCACTCTCTTTAACATCTGTCTTGTTGGTCTCCCAAAAGTATTACCTCCTGGCTTGAATGTATCATTGTATGCTGGCGATATATGTCTAGTGCTCAGGGAGAAACCGCCGAAGCATACGAGCGAAGATGCAACTGCCGATTCGAAAATTTGCGGGATATCTGGAAAATTGGGGCCTGGTTCTTTCTCCTGAAAAATGCGCTGCGATGGCATTTACAAGACGCTACATGTCTCGTTATGCCCTGACTGTAGCAAGTTGCACCATACCATATGTGCGATGCCATCGATTCTTGGGCATTGTATTTGACAGGTCAATGTCATGGACTTATCATATTCGATGCCTCAAAGACAAACTACAGTCTTTCGTGCACATCCTACGGATGCTTGCAGGCACTGCATGGGGTTGCTCAGTTGCTTCGCTGCTACGACTCTACAGGGCACTCTTTATTGGTCTGCTTCACTACAGCCTTCTTACCCTCGGTTCACTGTCCAAGAGCAACGTCAATCAGCTAGAGGAACTACAGGCGCAAGCTCTGCGTATTGCCTGGGACTCCCTAAGTGCACTTCAACGACCGGGACACTTTGTGAAGCGAGATGCCTCTCAGCCAGGGTACTATTAAGACAAGAAAATATGCGTGTCTGCCTCCGCCATGTTAGCGGTTCATTTGCCCATCCTTTGGCAGATAGCTCCAGAAGTCATGTGCAGGAATTCTTGCCGGTTTACTATCAACGTCCTATTAGACCCGAGTTACCACCTTGGCAATTTTCTACGTGGTCAATAACAACAACAGTGCCTGGAATCGGCAAAAAGTCAGCGATGCCTCCACCGCCTTGACCTACTACACACTTCAGCATACATCTCGCTGCTATGGCGGGTATACCCAAGTATATGGTGATGGGTCCGTGACTTCCGAATCTTCCACCGTAGGTATATGGGTACCATCTTCGGGGGTCTGTGTGAGCCAAAAGCTCAGCCACAAGACATCGGCTACAAAAACCGAGCTGGCAGCCGTAAGAGCTGCGCTGCAGATTGTCAAGGTCTGCTCTCCAAAATCTTGGGTGACTCCCGCTCTGCGCTACAAGCGCTTCTCAAGCGAGGAAGTAATCAAGGCCAACCGATACAAGAAATCGTCATACACACAGAGGCACTCCGCAACGGGCACACTATTTCTTTGCAGTGGTTGCCAGGACACTGTGGCATCACGGGCAATGTGATATCTGATCGGCTCGCGCGCGAGGGCCATTCCACGAGCTCACCAGCACAACTTCCTTTATCCAAGGAGGACGCCAACGGAACAGCCACAACTTTCGGATGGCGCATGCAATTGCAGCACTGGCGGAACCCGGACCTGCAGTACGCCCCCCTTTACGCTCTCGACCCGCAGTGTACGTTTCGTATACCTCACGATTTATCGAGGCAAACAGAGTGTGCTATACATCGCCTGCGTCTCAAAGTAGCCTATACAAAAGCTTTCTAAACAAAATCGGTCTGATGGCATCACCTCTGTGTCCGCTTTGCGGTGTACGAGAAGACACTAAACACCTGTTCCGTGTTTGCCCACGTTTCAACTCGGCGCGAACGACAGCGCGAAGTTTATTACGGGCGAGAACTCTCAACATGGACTTTTTAGGCCCCTGGAACAGCGAAGACAGTGCGGTACCGGGTTTCAAAGCTCTTGTGCGTTTTCTCAGAGACTCTGGACTCGACTCCAGCCTGTGACTGCCTCTGACTTTCTTTTTTTATGTGTGTGTCCGTGTGTCCGTCTGGTGGAGTTCCTTTCGTTTTTCTTTTCTTTTCTTATTTGTGCTATTCATGTCAGCATATAACACTCATCACATGTTCACCAACCATCTGAAGTAGCAAGCCCAGCATTATGCAGAGCTGACCTCTTCGGTCTCATGAAAGAATTCTCTCTCTCTCTCTCTCTCTCTCTCTCTCTCTCTCTCTCTCTCTCTCTCTCTCTCTCTCTTTGACCCGGGAATGATAAAATGTACGGGGTGCAGAAGGTTTATTCAAGCGAAGCTTGTACTGGCTATTTCGTGTCGGCTTGGTGTTGCTGTTTGTGTCAACCGCCAAAACACCTTCCTCACCTTTCCCCTCCCTCCCCACCTACAGTTGGCGGCTGGAAACGTTCCGCTCCCACAAGTGGGGTGCCGCGTTACGCCATACTCTCAGCCAATCACAGGGGCTGCCTCCCTAGGGAGAAAAAAACGGTGGATTAGCTCGCTACGCGCGCGCCATTTCTCACCAGTTCAAGGCCAGTGCGCCATAAGTACGCCCCGCATGGTCCGTTCCGCCAAATTCCAGGCTGCCCTAAAAAAAACGACAGCGGGGGCCATGAACGTGCGCATTCTTGGCGAGCTAATCCTGAGAATAAAAAAGCCAGGCGAAACGACTACGGTGGGCCTCTGAAGGGCTTAGGCAAGCAGTGGTCGGGATGTTGGCTTGACAGGGATTTCACAAGTGATTAGTTTACGGTTTCATAGGGCAGGACAAGCTTCGCGTGCACCCTTGTTCCTGGTACAAGATGTGTTGGCTGGCTGTTTTTTTTTTAACATAACCCCAGCCATGTCCAGGAAACAGGCGAAAAAAGCCTTTTTAACGCTGGACAAAAGCCTGTGACCCCCATGCAGACAGACAAATGGCATGGGATTGCAGGCATAAAAGCGGTATGCAAAATGAATGTCCCTACACCCCTCCCCCTGAAAAAAATACAAAGAAGATCAACATAACGAATCACACAAAAGAAAGAAAAGAATTAAGCAAGTCACATCATCATTCGGCATTTTTGTGTCTGTGTGGGCGTGCGTGCATGTGTGTGTGTGCGCGCGTGTGTGCGTGTGTGCATGTGTCCTGCTTGTGCGTGCGTGCGTGCGTGCGTGCGTGCTTGCGTGCATGCGTGCGTGCGTCTGTGTGCGTGCGCGTGCGCGCCGGCAGGCGTGCGGGACTTTCTTACGCTCCTAAGCTTTGATAAATTGGGCGCACTTTCCGTAAACAAAGCCGCTCTTGTTTGTTTCCCGGCCGGATAGGCCAGAAAATTGTTTAGCTCTAAAAGGCACTCTAAAATTTAATGACACACGCGATGAAAAGAAATACTCGAAAACCAAAAGTAAAGCTGAACATCCTTCATGAGAAAAAAGGAAGCACAGGTATAGGTAAGCAGAAAAAACGCCCCAGGAGTCTCACGAACGAGTTTCTTATGGGTTACAAAATGTACGATACTCTTCAGCTTTATTTTAACTCTTTTTAGTTTCACCTGAGAATAGAAAGAAACACAAAACAGGCGTAACTTGTGCCTGGTAATTGAAAGCTGTGACACTCCCTTCTTTCGGAGACAGGCTCCGTCGGGAGGGAGGGGAAACCTAGTGCGGTTGAGAGCATTACTGGCGAAGGAAAGCGGGCCCGCACGTCAGAGCGTGTCACACCGCGACGCTGACGACGGTCACGCCAAGACCGGAAGCTCCATAGGATAGAACAGTGGGGCGGCCGGCAACAAAGAAATGTCAATCTTTTGTCTGCGTTCATGCAGCCTGCCGACGGCACCCTTCGCTAGATTATCACTATGTGGCCCACGCACTTGGTCCCAAAAGTAGGCCATTACACGCGCCCCGTGCGCACTTCGGAAGATCTAGACGGAAGTAAACACCCTAACGCCATTCTCCTGGATGGGCCGGACGTCTTTCCGGCTATCGGTCCGTAGAAGCAAAAAAGAACGATTCACGCCATACCCATGGACGCCCGATGAAAGCTTTTATGCCTTTTTTCCCCTTTCGCATTCACGCACGCGAAAGACTGTGTGCGCTAGGTATTGCTGTGTGCACTGATGACTTTTCTTTTGTTTTCTAGATCCTGTCTTCTCACTGCTCCTTCTGCGGTGAGATGTGATGCTTTATTTACACGCAGGCAGCCAGAGGTATTTGCCGATCCAGGACCGCCACTTGTCGAGGATCACGCTTGACGGCGATGACGACGTGGATGGCAAGGAAGAAACATCCACGAGGAAACCAGCCTGACGGTGAAGTTGGGAACGCGTGTAAGAAACCGCGACATCGCAGAGATGTTAGAAGACATAACATACGAAAGCACTTCCTGGAAATGAAGCAGAGGAAAAGAACATATGAAAATAAAACGCCGTTCCGCAAAGAAAAGAAAAGTCGATGGTCATGTTACTACCTGAGAGGAACGGAATTACGGGAACCTATGGGGCCTCCTATCATACAGGATTGCAGCAAGAAACATTTACTATAGTAATATCAAAATATAACCACACAGGCATGGAGTCATTATGAGGGAATGCGGTGAAGATCCTTCCATAGAAATCGTTTCAAGTGACACCGATCCAGACGACAAGTAGCTATAACGCGGAACCATGTCCATAACCAACCATAGGGAGAGTCTGGCGCTCTTTTGTGCTGTTTAATAAAAGACAACGCCTCGATAGTCCCAGAGTGGAGCGTTTGGCAGGTGTCTCAAGAGCACGACACGGCGATGTTACATGTTCCTCGCAACACTGCTAGTCCTTTGTTGGTGCACTTCTTTTATCGTACACCTTCCAACCGAGCGATGCATTAAACGTGTGTTTTGCTACCCCTACACAGCCGAGGCACTTAAAGCAGTCGCCTCGACATCTACGCACAGCGACAAGGCGTGATTGTAGAGCTTTCCTCCCCTATACACTACCTTCGTGGGCATGACTCCTTTTAGGTGAGAATATGCCTTACTTCACTAAAGCGACAAAGAGAGCAACATCGGCCCTCACGCCCCGAACCTTTCGTCAAATAACAACGAGCCCCGTCATTAATAAAGTTACCGTTTTGGGGAATTTTCATATCACGAGCGGAAGGAAGCCATTTGGCAAGCCAGGCCAGGTAGGCGAGTAACAATTCCAGCTGCCATGTCGGCGCCCATAACGACACATGATTGCAGTTATGTATTCCCTCTAGTATATATCGTCACACAGCCAAGGACGACAAAGGCTTTTTGAATGAACAACATTTCTTGTAGCGAACGGGTGCACCTCCCCCCCCCCCCCTCAAAAAAAAAAAAAAACATGGGGACGAAAACTATGCACCCGGGGCTGTGCGTGTCCATGTGTATATCTTTCGTCCCCGTGTGTTTTACCTGAGCTACATATCACCCCAATGAATAACCAACAAGCCCAGTCAACAAATTTATTTAATTATATAATTATTGCGCCATTAATTAAAGCGGCACACAGCGGCCTCTCTCTTGTTCATATGTGGTGCTAGCTGTTGTTCTTGTTATTCAGGACGGTGATGCTGATGTCAACGACTCGGGTTCGATTCCGGTGGCGGCGATCGTTCTTCTGATGGCGGTGAAAAACGGCCGTGGCGTGCAGTGGCGGGTTTTTCCGATAAAGGCGATAACTCTCAGTCCTTGTGTGCCGAGGAGTAGGGTGTTAAATACACTTCCTATTCTAATTTAATTCGCCATCCTCGACTATGACTCCCTATATTTTACTGGGAGCTCGTAGAATATTAACTGGAACTTTTAATGCCAGGCACTCGTTGTATACTAGTTCTAATTTCGAGACCCTGCCATCTAATTTACCTTCGCCCACTCCTCTCTTGCCCGGCACACACAGACACAGGCACACACGCACACGCACGCACGCACGCACGCACGCATGAACGCACATGTGCACACGCACTCGCACTCATACACACACGCGCCCTCACTACTTGTACTGCAGGTCTCTTTTCTGTAAGGATCCAGCGATCCTTACATGTGGATGCTTGGGGGTGACAGAGAATTTATACTCCACCGTCTTTTTTTCTCATTTAAAGATTGATTGAAGCATCGAATATGTATTCCCCCGTAACGGTTTTGGGCGCATACCTTCCGAAACAATCCCGAAATGCTAACCATTCCAAGTAAACTTGCTCGTAGTATGCCTAGCTGCTTCCAACGCAGTCGTGCCTTATTTTTTAAAAACAGGGTAGAAATACGCCTCCTCTGAATTTTAGATTCAGCCATAAACTTTGTTATTAGCTTTGGTTTAGCGTGTTCTGCACGTAAAGTCATTGAAGCTTGATATCAGTGTCCGGTGGCTTTGTGGACTGAGCGGCCGCGGCAGCATTAGCCACGTGTGTTCGAATCGAGCCGCTCCTAGATACGCTGCGTATAGGATGACGTGTCGCAAACTCCCGCTTTCCATTCTACCACGTGTCCTTTTTGTTGAACTAAATATAGGTGTTCGCCTGTTTCGGCTACTATAGATATCCCTTTCAACACCCTGTCACCAGCGGTACCCGGGCATGAACACGGGCCTAACCGTTCTCCTCTTGAAATAAACTAGCCTTTGTTGCCTACTATGCAGCTTGAAACCAATGGCCAAAGCTTGCTTTTTATGGTTGTTGTTTGGAGACAAGGCCCGCGATTAAGCGATTCTCAGAAGTTGAATGTCGCTTCCACTGACAAAGAAAAGGAGGAACTATTTATATACTCTCAGAAAAACCCCAAATAGAAAGCGACATTTATATTTGTCCGCTTAATTACATACTGCCGACCATCGAAAGTTCATGCAGGGGACATTCAGACAGCAACGAAGCGTCTGGAGATATAAACAGACAGAGAATGAAAAAGGGATAGATGGTTTGGCTTTGCCAACCACATACCTTCATGCGAAAGCGCATTTTCTTGTACCATTTTTCGCAGGAGTAGAAGATATGGTTACAGTTTTGAGGGATTGCAAATGTCGTGCTAATGACTGAGCATGCCCACTGGAGGTACGGCATATAGCAAGCAACGTTCGCTGAACCGTAATCACGTCCAATTTTTGGTTATGCAAGACATCCTGCTGGCATGTCATATTCGATTAGGCATCGGCTTACGGTCGAGAGCCCAGGTTCCAAACCGGCCCTGACAGCACCCGTATATTTTACTCAGTGAGAAGAGGCTTCATACAAATACAGGCAAAACCTACGCTAGCAGACTAGTAGTGATATAGCCCTGAAAAAATTAATTTCTCCTCCTCTCTCCGAAGAAGAATGTCCTGCGTAGCTGAGCGCACTTCAAGGAGTGCACAAAACAAGACACGTTTGTTTGTTATTAGCGGACGAGCATACTTCCTAGTTTTAAATAACTGAATGAAACTCGGAAGCACTACAGTTTTATTCTAGGAGACAAAAATGAAGCTGGCCATTTCTATCCCGTAGAATCCCATGCATTGAAAGCAGACGGGAATTCCACCATATTTAGAATTTCACCGAGAACTACATATTTCTGAAATATTTAAAAACATTCCGTAATGATAAAGCAATCTTAGCGGCTAATCGTCATGTAATTTGTTTGGGGATATTTTTGATAAAACAAGAGTTGCAGCCCTTTTACTAACCGTACTCCCTCGTAGACGGCCAGGTATTGACAGCAGACGGGATTTCTGTAACGTTTACAACTCGGTGTAGTGGCAAAGTCGTCGTCCCAACAAATTGCGGTTCAATGTTTTCCAAATCACCTAGATTAGCTTAAGGGCTGGGCAGCATTCGCGAGGAAGTGGAGACGAATTTTTTTTTCGTATCGACGAGACGCGCAGACGGGCGGACGCCATAAACCTCCAAAGGATAGCTATGATCAGCGTCGCTGTAACGATTTTGTGTCTTTATGTGTGTTCTAGGGGTAGTTTTGAACAGTTTCTGCTCCATAATACTGACCGCGCAGTATTTACGACGCCGATCAAAATATTGTCTTCTATACTTTTTTTTTTTGAGAAAAGTCGACAGATGCACGGACTCTGTCTTCCGTTTATAGGACATGTTCCAAGGGGCTCGCTAAATGTAGGTATAATTAAGCCCTCAATTTGTGAATTGAAAATTGTTTATTGACCTCTGAGTTGCTTGCTTTAAAACACGCTTTTATACTTTTAAATTGGTGACAAGTAACAGTCAAAGCAGAAATTTGGGCTAGTTGGTGATACGACCAGGTAAAAAACGCACTAGACGGGGACAGAGGAAAAGACAGAGACACGGTACGAATGCTAAGCGCTCGTCCCGTGTCACTGTCTTTTTTTCTGTCCCCGTCTAGTGCGCTTTGTACCATGTCGAAAACAATCAATGTGTACTTGACTTCCGGAAATCTTGAACCTAGTGCTTACTTGAGATATGCGCCATCTGCGTTTACTGTCAAATATATTGAGGAGGAAGCTCATATTACGCACTTATGCCAGAGCTCTATGATATCCGCTAGAATAACAAAGAACAATAATGTATCTGATGGCGGAATTCCAAGACGCATATACCTTATCACTCAGCAGGGGCACTATTTATATGAAGGGGGGATATTCAATTACCACCGTCTGCAAATATCACAATAAGACAGACCCCGAATAAGGAGAAATTAACGACGAGGAAGGGCAGCATGGGGTGCTGGTAATTTTAGCGTCATTGATTGAAATTATGTAATCACTGAACTTCGTTTGGAGCTGTTTTTGCAGGAATATGAGGTACAATCCTAGGCGATACGAGTTTAAGGTATCGGGATCCTGTCCACATAAATCCCCGCGGTATGTAACACGTGACAGGCTTTTTCCACTGCCTTTCCGCATACGAATATTGAGTCGCGCTCTGCGTCCAATCAGTGACTCGGGAATCCAATAACGACACACTTTTTGGTGCTATTCGTGTGGCACTCCTGTTGAAGTCCACCCCTTGATTAATTTATGGATGTCCGTACGAATTTGTTTCTCAGGAACTACTCTAAGTAGGATTATGTGCACAATTCTATTGTTCATATTTGTTGTATCTTGTTTTGCGCTGTGTGGTTTCGCATGCCTGGACGCTTATGAACGCAGTGGTTTCGCAAGGATTGAGTTTCTCCGGTCCTTCCTGATTGAAGAATGAGCTCCCGCTGAGAAGTTCTTTTTTTTTTTTTTACTTTCTATATCGCGTATATGTCGTTGTCTTATCCGCTATACCTGTTTTAGACAGTAATCCTCGTACGCTTGGCAGTCCTCTGTCTTTTTCTGTCTTGCGAAACATACTTGATTATGCGTTGGGTCTCATCGAAAGCAAAGTCTTCTTGGAAGGTCAGAGGTACCGCTCTTAACGAGAAGAATATGCCTCTCCAGAAAAGCATACAGACCTAGAATGTTTAATTACCTTCTTCCTTACCCGTGAACCGCCCAGCCCCGCAAGAACGAAGTTTCGTGGTCTTCAAGGCTCACTCTAACGCCCCTGTAGTATTGATTAGAGTCTGTGGTAATACATGTTTGCTAATACGTGTTTAGTAGTACACAATTGTTGCTTGTGTGTCGAGCAACCGGTTGTCTTTACCAAGGTTAACATTATTGAACTTGAGGGCGTACAAATCGCCATTGACTTGTAGCGGGGGGCGGAATTTTGTGGATAGTTGCGGCTTGTTTGAGAAAGCTGCGAATTACGCGCGTAAGAGCTCCTCCATTTGCTTACTCGCATAACGTTGCGTCGTTTTAAAAACAAGTGGCGATCCTGCGAACGGCCATATTGAGATTTCAAGGATGCCTATTTGGTGGACAGCACTGAGCATACTTCAGGTTAAATCACAAACCATTTGTCAAGTAATTGTTAAACGACTATATCAAGTAATTACACAAATAAAATTTCACCTGATCAATTTTTTTAAGGGAATCTGTCAAAATGGCGGGTCTGATAGAACTTCCGCTAAATAATATAGTTTGGCGACGCCCACCACTACTAACACAATGCGTTCGGCACGGAAAACATATCCCTTGCGAAGATGAAAATGCGTTGAAGACAGATAAAATATGTTGACGTATAAAAATAAGAAACGAAGACAGGAAGACAATTACTCGGTCCGATAATGCAAGGATTTAACGCTGCTTCCCTATCTATCATCCGACGACATCAGGTAGCGCATGACGTAACGTCAATATTTTGGGATATTACGCCGGCGTGGCGGTTATATTTCATTGTATTGCAATAATGTTTATAGAATTTATTGCGAAAGCCCTAAGCTATTACGGCTATACTAAGTTATAATTTCGAAAGCATATATGTCTATATGCATATATACTTCCATGTCTATAAACCTATATAGAAAAGTAATGCTAAAAGTAATCCTCGTCGACGTCGTGCGTGGCGTCAACAGGAATGGTAACCATAAGTCATGTGACCTCAGCTACGGAAACTGCGCCTTTAGAGATTGCGGTGGTCCTCTGCCGCCATTGCTCGGCTGTCGCATAAGCTGAATACTGTTTGGCGTGCGGGTGTTCGTCGGCGACGGTACACTACGAGCGCCAAATGGAGAACAGCGCAGTAGAGGAGCGCAGTGGTGCTCTGGAGCAGTTTCTGTGCTTTTACATGCCTACTCGCAAGCAGTCATAATGGGGCGCTGAAGCGATTTATCAAACCTCTTTTTAAAGACGATAGTCTTTCTTCATCATCACCAGCCTATCTATGCCCCCTTCAGGGCAAAGGCCTGTTCCATTATTCTCCAATTACCCCGGTCCTGTGCTAACTGCGACAGACTCTTAGGTACTCTTTGGTACTAAGGTTGCTTCCCCGCAAGAAGACCATCTGTGCAGGGGTGCACCCTTTACAGGCCACTTGCTTCGTTGTACAGGCGTCACTTCCGTGACGGATATGACGTCAGGAAATCATCGTCTATCCGGTAATAAAACAGTTTCGTGTTAAAATACAATGGATGCTTTATTTTCGCGAAATAAAATACTACATCCCCCCCACAAAAAAAAAAATTCACACTGTCGCCTGCTGTCGCCCGCGCCACTATAGCTTCTTGGACATTTTTTTACAAATCAAGCGTCAAAGGTTACGAAAGGTCCCACTAGATATATTCCATGTTCTGCTTGCAACGCAAATGTCGACAAAGACTATCGTCTTTTGTCGACATTTGCAACGAAAGCAGGAGATACGCGGCCAATTTTAGGGGCGAAGCTCCTTAAGTCATGGGTCTGTCCATCCCTTGTGTCTCGTGGTACGTGACCGCCGCATGCTTTCGGAGATGTCGCAAAGTGGGCCGCGTTGCACGCGCAAGAACCGGCTGCAACCGGCAGCGCAAACTCGGCACCGGGAGCGCGAGCTTGTCTGTGTTCGCCAACGGAGGCGCGAGCGCACGTGCACTGCGAGGGGGAGATCACGCAAGAGATCACGCCACGAACGCAGGCAGTCGTTCTCGGAGATCGAACGAGACGCAAGGACCTTTGCTCGTTTCCTCTCGTCTTGTTCGGGCACAAGTTCGCCCTAAATAAAAGTTCTTTCTTTACCGGTGTGTCCCATCCTACGTGACAAATTGTGGTGGAGGTGCGGGGTAGTCCTCGATGGCGCGGGGTCTTTCACCAGGTCTGGGCCTGGGAGCATTGACTCCGAAAATAAAAGTTGATTTGTACAATGTACGCACACAGTCTTACGTCTTTCTTAATGATGTAATGGGCGAACTTTCACGGGAGAGTTACGGTTACCGATGATCTCCCCCTCTCGAGCTTCGCCCCACTTATCATCATTCATTCCGTGGATATGGCGTGATTTTTTTTTTGTTTCCCTGCCACAGACGCGCTCAAAAAATCCGAAGAAATTCAGAGAATTTTCCATTAATGCGTAGGATTCTTATGCCTCTTTCCTAGAATGTGAGTTCTTTACAGCCGAATGTTTTGGCTTTTAAGCATTCTGTCCGACAAATTACCCCCATTTACGCTATTATAGCGATTACAGGTGTTACCGCTGCCCAATCGACATTTTAGTGTAACTGAAAGGCGTTGCAAGGGTTCGCCATTTTCAATATTTGCATTTTTATTTTCTTTTGGTTTTCCGGAATTCTCTTCGACCAATTATGTTTATTTACACTATTATACCAATTAAAGGTGAAACTTCCGCCAAATCTGCATTTTTGTGGCAATGAAGGGCGTTACACGGGTCGCCATTTTCGCTATTTCTTTGTATTTTTCGTTTTTTTGGTTTTTCAAATTTCTGTCGGACGAATTACCTATACTTACACTATTGTAACAATTACAGGTGGAACTTCCGCGAAATCTGCATTATCGTGGATATGCAGGGCGTTACGCGGTCCTCGCTGAGGGGGTACTCGGCAAAGAGTGCTACGCATTAATACACACACCTTTCATCGTTTATCCGTTCGATGAAGCAGTATATTTTGTATAAAGCCTGAAAGCAGAAAAATGCCATGCCATATTTGCGGCGGCTGCAAGAACTAAGAACGGTGACGAGTATTCGTCTTGCCATGTGATTGGAAAATGTCCAAGATTGGAATTCTAACCGGTTTCGGTTTCTGTTCCGTACAACATGTTTGGCATCCGCCGTTATCGGTGGCTCAGAACTTTTGATACTTCAAAAACCGGCATACCGTGCTTCTGGCACGTGATCGGCTGAAGAATGGGTCAGATAAGCCTGCCAGCGCCGATTAGAATCCTAACCTTCAATAGCTCATGCCTACGCGCTGGCTGAACGCCCTCCGTGCCATCGGAGACGATCAACTGCGAGGCGCTTCGCCTCCACCTTTGGTGATTGTTGGGCTGGTCTCTGTGTCGTAAGAGGTGTATTTACACCGAGTCAACAATCGGCTGATTCGGCACTGTACCCGCAAGCTGTCGGTGCTTGTCACTACGTCAACGAGAACTCCCCAGCGTGTCAGTGTTTGTCTGAACGCCGTCTGCCAACTCACTCGTGGTGAAATGAACGTTGCAGCGCAAAATGGTAAATGCAGTATAAAGAAAAATTTCCTAAATAAGACGAAATCCACTCTAGAAAAGAATGACACGTGCAATCTGGAATTCGAGCCTGCTCATCTCAACGCAGTAACTCTAGTGCTCTAACCACAATCCCGGGGGTGTCGGGAGATGAAATATAAAGTATATATCGTATTGGCTGCTTATCTTTGTAGTTTCAGCATTTCCAGAATCTTCACTATTTTTCAATAACGCTTGTTCAGTAAGCGTCTGGCAAATCCCTACGAATATTTTATTACTAGCGACTGCGTCCATTACACAGAAAAAGCGATAGCAAACGCTTGGTCGTGCTGCTGACTGCTGTGATCGTTCACCGTGCGTAAAAACTGCTTTTCGTACCTTGATATTGCGATTTACAATAAACATTTTAGTTAATTTTAATGCCTTATTACCGATATTACTTCTCTTACGTTTCTGTATTCTTTATGAGCCTTAGAAGTTCTACAAGCGTACCAGTCGCACAGGCGTATTCATCTTGCAGCTCCACAGAAGCGAAGTCAACGCAACGTCGCATGTGCGCTTGCGTGGGGCTACTTTTACTTCACAAAATTTGCTATGCCTGATACAGTCTACAAACTATCAAAGTAATGCCACGTTCGTCCGGGCCCAACCTTTGTCGTTGCGTAGGTTTAGCTGAGCGAACGGATTGCGACGGCTGACTGGCTCTGTCGGAGGATTGGCTAGTCGCGCACTCAAGCCAATCCTACTGGAGTTAGCGTCACACGAGACGCCATAGGAAATCGGCAAGGAGGATTCGGAGAGCAGGAGAGCAGTTTAGAATTGGTTGTTCTATTAAATAAATTCGCATAAACGGGCTCAGAGTGGTCGAAATATTGCCTAGGGACTCCAGACTCCAATTTGCGCAAGTAATCCCGCAATTTAACAAGACTTGCTGCTGAGCTAGTTGGTACATGTTCACAAAAGAAGTAAACGTGGCGCAAACTAGACGTAGACGAGAGAAGATACGACAAATACAGTGTCGTATTTTTTCTCGTCCACGTCTGGTTTGTGCCACGTCTTTTTTTTTTTTTTTTGTAATGCCGCAAATGGTTACAAATAACGTAAGGGCCCAGTTAGCTGCCTGCGCTGAATCTTTCTTTAGAAATAAGAATTATGCGTCCCCGAACTACAGACGCGCAGTGTATTTAGTAAACCCACTATTTTTACGATGATCGGGCTTTCGAGAATATTTGCGACAAAGATACTATTTGGCCCAACGACAGCGGCATAACAGCAACGCGTGACTCATAGCGGCCGCTTCTGAAGGTACGTGAACGCTGGGTCACTTCATTATTACCATAGCAACGATCACCCCACCCCCTTACCTTTGGGTAGTTGCGGGCACTGTTCTGATCACCATAGCAATTACACGTCGTCCTCTCCGTAATAGAGCCGAGACAGTCAATATCAGATTGGAGCGTGCCAGTAACTCCTGCAATGCTACATGATATCCACTCGTATTATTTCAATACTGCAGCTGTATTAGTTAAGACATCACCGCCTTTCAATAAACGCTTGGACCTGGACTTGTTACTGTGGGCGCATTTCTTTATCCCTCTGTTTCTTCTATTTCTCCGTATTGAGACATGAACCCCGGTTACACTTACAAAGCTTGATTTATTTTGAAAATAGCTCCAGGGTGAACAGATACAAGGACACAGAAAGAGGACGGGACGAGCGCTGCTTTCTGTGTGGTTGTTTGTGTTCGCGCTGTGGCTTTTCTGAAACTGCACTACCAACAGTGCACTTTGTAAAGCTAAGTTCTCGCGTTTAATTCAAGTACCCTAACTTTCTTTTCTTGCTTAAAACACTTAAAGAAGCAACCATTATCGTACTAGGCGATACCAAACGAACGGGGAGGACACAAGCGGTTCCCCAAAAGATGACTGCTTGCTATTGTTTATTTTTCTTGCTTCTTGGAGACTTGCATCTGTACCAGGTAACAACAACCGCTTCCGTTCATCTATTTCCGGGCCGTGGCTTGACCTCACTGCGCGGTCTTGAGCCATTAGTGGAGGCACTTTTACTTCGGAGTCGCTTTTACAGCAGACGAGACGCCAACGACTACTGTCAACCATTGGCTACCTTGCTGACAAGGGGTGCCCCTTCAAGATCGATGGAGGGCACTTGTTGCGTCTTTTCGTAATCCCACGTGGTGCAGCTACAAGTAGCTACAAACATGCCAGCCTGAACAAAAGAATACGGAGTTGGCGCATGAAGTTGCTAAACGGCGCCAATAACAAGAAAGAAGGACAGTTTCACAATCGCCTTTTCTTCCGATGCGAAACGCCCGTTTCCCGTCTTCAGGGTTTCAAGAGTTGGGCACGCATGGCGCCCTTTCACTTCTTAAACTAGTCGGTGGATCTCCTCGTGCAGAAGTCATTTTTCTCCGCCAAACGAGCACGAGAGCGACCAGCGGTACGTCGTCCATCAAGCCACTGATGAGATCCCGCGTGAATTCGTTGCGCCGCCCGCCTTGTGTCTCGCAGGCCTTTAGAAGAATAGAAAGGCTTAGCGAGACCAGGTGGGCCGTTTTGTTTTCTGTTAAACCGCCACAATTCATCACTCTACATAATGCATCCTGCCAAGTGCGAAAGCTGTCCAAAGCTGAAAATGAATATAAATTGCTCATGCCCAGTAGAAAGTTTGGGGGGGGGGGGGGGGAGATGTTTTCCTGACGCTCAGAGGGCAACATGACTCCCGCTTGAATTCCGTATGGCTTGTTTACATACGTTATGTCAGTGGAATAAAAAACAGCCCAATTCTACGAAGAATAGGCTCGCAAAATATTGCTCTCGGGGCTGGATGCGCAACATTCTATCAATCTGCCAAAGCAGTGGCCATGTTGAAACTGCTTCTGTCTATTCCATCGGTCTGACTTTTGTGCTTCAAGCTTTTCTTCGACTTCGATACGCGACGAGCGAAAAGTTCCTCGAAACACTTAAAGGGACACTAAAGGGAACCAGCGAGGTGGCTTCAAATGAAAGTCTGACCTTCCCATAGCCATTTTAACAATGATTCGGTGCCGAAAGATGCCTTAACTGTAGAGAAATTAATCAAACGGTGAGCAAACGAGACGCAAACAGCGACTGCAGCCGCTGTTTGCCAAACTATAAACCGGAAGCAAGCGAGGCAGCGGTGATGTATAGCGGTATAGCGGCAACCGAATACAACGCGTAGCGAGCGATTTGGCCAGTTTCAGTCAGATCAGTTGTGCTTTTCCGAACTCCCACGTCCCTTGGAGCTCCGGACCACTAAGCAAAATGTTCCTTCATGAGGCCCGCGATCACTACTGACGCTTTGTTAAAGGAAAACCTATTGTCATATTGAGGGCCTGGGAGTGTTGGTGTCGAACCGACCGCTTGTGCGTAGCTCGCACGCTTCCTCGAAAAGCGGTACCGCAGGCGGAAGTATGGATGAGTAGCGACATTCAGAGGCAGCCAGGAAATACGTTTCGAACGCCAGACGATTCAACCACTTCCGGTGGTATTTTCGCGGTATAGCCTGATAGGGCAGCACCTGTCTTCACGTCCTCGCTATTTTCTGCCTGATTTCACAGAAAGCTGCGAAGAGGTATATTCGTGTTCTCGGTGATCTAATCTATTGATATACGAGGTATCTGTATTTCGACTTAAATGTCCTTTTAATTCTTCTTACTGGTTTTGAATGCGAAAGCGCTATGGCGTTTTGTGCCGCTACTGAACTGCTCGGCTGCTTGGTTGACGTCAAAGCTATAGTGGTAATTGGTAAATCGACCATGAGCCTCACACAGCAACGGTCACCGGCACTGGCCATAATTCCCCTGAATGATAATTGCAGATTTATTGGTGGAAATGTTTACACCACCGTAGCCTAGCGGAATTGATGGATTGTGCATAAGCGCCTAACGTCTGCTGTCTTCGTCATTGGAGAATTCTTTTGAGTGGGTGTGTGAGAATGTTGTTATATTCAGCTGCTGTTGCTAGGTAACCTTAACGTTAAGCCTAAAGCGTGCCAAGCAACGTTAAAGTCGTGGAAAGTCAAACTGCTGGTGTCGGTTGAAAACGTTAGACCTACATGCGTAACGTTCGGCCGTAGCACAACCGATGGGGATCTCAGGCCACCGCATACTTACTGCTACATCGTGCGCGCGTCGTTTTGTATGCTTTGCTTTCCTCGCCTTCTCGGGTTACTTGACCGGAAATCATTCATAACTTTGAACAGGGAGTCTACCGACTTGTATTACTGTAGCATTACAGAACCACAGTAACACGTACGCGATGTACCAGTAAAGCGCTACTAACGTTTCGCATCCAAAGCACGAAAGCTCAGTAACGGGTACATCAAAAGCCGCATTCCCGGTGGCGTAGATCAGTTTGGTGGTTACGTTAGTGGCCTGTGATCGCACATCCGTGTGTTCGATGCCGGGTTCCACCACTTTGTTTTTGTTTGAAGTTAGGTAAAATTTATTGACAATTCGCTGCTCACAAAGCGGGGGTTTTCGGTCTCAAGACACACAATGCTTTAGCATTTAGAATTCAAAATTTTATGCGATGCAATATTGGACCTCAACACTGAATGTGCTTGGAAGTAGATTTTGTACTAAAGGGTTACTCAACACCCAAAAGGTGTTGAGTAACCGCATGATTAAGGTGCTCCCAATCCCGTCTTTGATTTATGCAGCCGTCTGTTGTGTGAAGACTTTTGTTACACCCACTTCCACTCCGGGCTTTTGTTCAATGCACTCCAAATTCTTATTTTAAGAGGTTTTGGCGCAACTGCTTTCGATTTAAGAAAGATAAAGATGCGGTGGAACTAGATCATCTAATTCCAAGTAACCACAAAACTGGCATAGCAGCGAAAACTCGACAACGCTCACTCAGACCACTTCCGAAGTTCGCTCGCAGTACGGAGTGCTCGTCCATGAACTACGATAACTTCTTTCGATTAAAACCTTTGTAATCCTGAAGCATCTGCGGGTGGTGCTTTTCGGGTGATTCACTACATCACGCAAGCTGACCTGAGGTGCGTAGTTTGACCCTCAGGTACAGAAACGCACCATGTGGTGGGAATGGAGCACGCCTACTTCATCATCAAGAACGCAATGCCCTTGCATTAATATATCATGAGAAGTGTTTTGGTCGTTGCGTTCTTTTCGTGGCTATGTTGGAAAAAGCGCACACCGAGCTTGCGTCGCAGCTAGTAGCAACACTGGGCGCGGGCTCCCCTCCACCGCTGCAACCACCTGCAGGAGCTGCGTAGTAGAGGGGAATTCCCTCCGCAACGGCAACCCAGCCAAACGAAACGCCTTGCTTTCTCATCTCACACACGCGCAACAAAAATGTTGACGGATCCTCTGAAAAATGTCGCACAAGTTTTCTGATAAACAATGATGCGCATTATATTTGACTGATTACGATAGGTGCGTCTTATACCGAGGTGCGACTTAGAGAACCAATATCTCGACCGGTGTGTGAGCGAGGGCGCCTATACACTCGGGAATGCAGTAATTCTTTCCTTATAACTATGGTTTAGGTATGGTGTGCTTTGAATGTATGGTTTTAATTAGAAGGCAAATTTTTTTTGTCATGGTGAATGGGAGTTGTGAGGGATCATGCGCAGGAATGAAAAAGAATGAATGTACATAAACGTTGTAACACAACACAACCCGTCACCCTTTTTTCGTAGCCCGAGGAGGTAACCGGGACTGTATCAAAATGAGAAAACCTGAAAGGCAGCACTGACATCAGCCTGTTGTTTTCATCGGCCTAAAAACGTTTGCAGTTTGACAGACATATCAACCTTGAAACGTTGCTTTGCTGCAGAATAAAACGGGGATACGAAATTGTCGTAGGCTTTCGATTTCCTTAATGATTCACTGTGTTTACTTCAAGTTTTGGAGAAAACATGACGTAAAAGAAACGAGGCGATAAGATGAGAGAAGAGATGATGAGAGGAGGCGTAGAGGAGATGAATGTCTGAAAGGGATGAGACGCTCAAAATAAGTCGAGAGAGCTGGAAAAGATCACCCAGATGGCCCCCACTCGTCGCTTTTCGCGAGGAGGTTGCCGACTATTCTCTGTTTTATTGCTATGTTTTATTTCATATTATCACATCGGATGGAACTGTCGGCTTTCCAATGGAATTTTTTTTTTTCAATTCACGGCTAATCTGGTAGACAGAGCTCTTTCAGAATCTCTGGCGCTTCAATACGCCAGATACTGCTTTTTTTTTTTTTTCGTTTCGAGTTCCCGCAGTCGTTCTTATTCTGAACGATTTAGGCTCGTACCGTGGGAAACAAAACAAAATCAAAAGCCGACACTAAGGCGATATCTGTTTTCTCTTTCAAAAGAGCGAATACACAGACATAAACATTGAAAATTCGGTGTCAACTGACAACGCAAGGATTTTGAGATGAACTGCCAGAAAAATAATGCCTGGTTGGAGATGGTCAGTTTTTGCCATCCAGAAATGGGGAGATTTTCGGTATTTCCGTCAATTACTTTATTCTTTGCTGCTGTTATTCGCATGAGATCCACATTTTCTCATTTCGGAGCCCGCAATCCAGACAAACAGGAGCTGAGGTCGATTATCTAAGAACCGGCACCACAGAGCAACGGTAAAGAAGCTTTTTCTGTACATTTTCAGTGGACTTATCAGATTAGTGTATAGGTTGGGAGTCCGTTGAAACTCAAGCGGGGAATAGCTCATGCAGTGGCTGCTTCGTAGAGGAGCCGTGCGAACGTATCGAAAGAAATCGCTACAGTGGATGGCGACAGTTCAGTGTGTTCACTAGCTGCAAAATGAACTTAGGTTTATGAAAAGACAAGAAATCCACAAGAAAGACCAGTGAGAAGAATGACGTTGTTATCAGGCCGTGGGTGCTGAATAAGCCAACGCAGTGGCACGCACCTTTCAACCCGTCAAAGAAACGGTCACATAGGTTTTACGAAAACATGTTACCATGGAAAATTACATCATAAAGTCATACTCATGTATGCTAGGCGTAGTTTATAAAGAAAACGTTTGATAAAATCATCCCGGCTGCCGTAAATATCGACATTTCCAACAGCGGGAGATATTCTCGCATTCTTTATTTTTTTTTCGTGGGGTTCATTTTTTAACATGTAATATTACGTATGAAATATAGTGTGTATTGAGCAAAGTATAGTTTATGCTGTCTCTTTTCTTTAAATATGCCTAAATATCGATTCAGGGACGACGCCCCGTAGTATAAGAGACGAAATATCAATAATGCTGACCAGATGTCTGAATATGATGAATATATAATACGAGATATTAGAGAATTTTAGTATAGCGTATTCTGCCCTACGCAAAGTTTGAGCCTACGTTAATACCGTGCGACGGTCGCACGGCGCGTGCGCAGTACGTAAAGCTGGACTTCCGTTTAGCGGCCGTAAAACGAGCGAACGTAATTTCAGCAAACTAGCGTGTGTACGCTGCGGCCCTTCCGTATCCCTGTGTTTACTACATACGGGCGGGTAGAGCTGAGCCCCCAACGCTTTCGCTCGTCTGTGAACGGTAATTTGCATCCTAATAAGCAAAGTTTTTGCTCTTATCTCCTTAAATAGGTCGTGTGGTTTTGGCGTTGCTCTCGCGGCGAGCGAAACTAAACGTGGCATCACTGACTACTTCAACAAAGCTTCTGCAGGCCGGTGTCCGAAGCTCTGTGAGTGTGTGCTGTTGACGCGTTCGCTTCCCGGTAGAACGTGACGGTATGCTCCTGCGGGTGGACTGTGTTCGGAATTAGTTATCAGCAGCGACGATTGAACCAAATGTGAGCGGATAAAAGCCTTCTCGTCTTGCGGCAGAGTGAAGTGACTTGCTGTTCAATCTCGCAAAACGCTCGAGGTTTAGTGCGGTGTTCGCGACGGGCTGAAGACAAAACATCGCATTTTATTCTTGTGCTTCGGCCTTGCAGTGCACGCAGTTACGTTTAGTTTGTTTGAAAGGGTTTTATGGACTGTTTTAGCGAAGAATAAAATGCATACGTGAAACCCGGTCTGTTGGTTCTGCGCGTTGTGGGCGATCGCCAAAACAAGTCCCCTGGGGGCCTTTAATGCTTTCGGTATAGATGTGCTTCTGCAAGGGAATGTTTCTGTCATGCTGTGCATGTTTAGGATTCAGTACTAAGAGGAAGGCGTTTAGTTCCACAGGTTGGGTGGTCGGGCAAAATTCTAGGTGCTCGTTCGGCCAGATGAGTGATTCGCTTCGCATTCGGGTTGTCATAAGGCGCAGTAATCGTTAGCATGTCACAACGCAAAACAAAACGCTGTACTAAAAATCTCCGCGGTTGCGACGTAGAGTGCTGCGAAAAAAAAAAAAACGTTTGGCGTACGCGAAGGTAGCAAAAGCTATACCGAAGCTCTCTATTAAAACGCTAATCTTGGCATCGTCATTGCGTCTGGCGCTCCGGGGTATCATGGCAGGATCAAGAGCCACCTAAAATTAAGTGCAGGGGGCATATAGTTACAAAATGTTTAGCGCCATTTTTTGTTCTGACAAATTCGTGTAGAAAAGTTCATTACTTTTGTGTTTGATTGGTTTGTTGAAGACTATAAATGTTGGCTCACGCCCAATATTTATAAACCGCAGTGCGTGAAAACAAAGCTTTTTTAGAATTATGTAAATGTGCGCTGGTGAAAGAAAACTGAGCTCATTTTCCGAGATCTACCCATTTTAATTAGCCTTCATAAGCTGCGCACAGCGTGTGTCGTTTCATATTACGCTCAACTCATTTTTCTTAAATTAACATCGAATAGAAAAGACAAGCTAGTATCTGTGGCTGGAGAAGAAATGCGTTTCTAAAGAAGAAAGTAGAAAATAAGAAAAACGAACTTTTATTTGTTAGAAGAAAATGTAGACAATCAAATCCCTAACTAAGCAAAGTGCCTCCGGGCTTTGTAAAAATCAGTAGTTGCTAAGCCCTAAAGAAGAAGGCCAAATTTCACGACGCCTCTTCCATTTGCCACCACGATAATACTAGCGAGCAGAGAAGTTTCCCTTTCAACGGACGAAGAAACACACGGCGGTATTTCCTCCCGAAGCAGTATCAACAAGCCTCGAGGGATAAAGCGGACGTGATATGTCAGATGAATTCCGGCGTCCAAATTTTACGAACCAGAGCTCACTTTGTGTGTCTGCCCGTTTACAATATCTGAGTGCAGACTGCCAGTTATTAATGTCAACGCAGGAATCCCCCGAGGGTGGGCTGGTTTGAGGACGGAAAATCCCTCATTAAAACTGACCCGACCTCGCGTTGTCAGCCCGGGGCCCCAAAAGAGAATAGCGTGGACGACTGGCTTCCGTGATAGCACTCTTCACCCGCAGCTGATACTTCTTTTAGTTATATTCATTTTTCATTTCCGTTTTCATCGCAATCCTTGTAGCAATGCGTTACTTTTGTTTTGCTCGCAATGCTAAACTCTGTTTATCGGCATTTGTCTCTGAGGGAAAAATATCTTTACGCTAGGATTGTTATTTTCTAGTGGCGTTGTCATCCAAAAATGATTACGTGGAAAGGTTACTGGCTCGGAATAAAATGCGATTATTTTCTCGTTTGGGCAACGCGTGCGCGTTGCGCGTAAATGATTTCTTTCGCGCCGTTGATACCAAATGAACAACATTTATATTAATCGCTCGGTTTTGAAGTGAGTTTTTTTTGTTTAAGTTAGAAGAGATTCATGCTCGAAGAAATTAGAAGTTAGTAAAAGTTCGAAGAAACCCAGGCCCTTGTTGTGTAGGACTAGTAATAGCTTATTTCCTTGGGTATAACAGCCAGAGTATTCGGCCGGGTGTAGAAGCTCTAGCTGTCTGTTTTGACGAATTCCTCCGAGACGTTACACGCTTCCGTGTGGAACTCGTTGATGACCCAAATTTCCGTTCCGGGTTTCGGCGACGTCTGATCAAGTGAACTGAGGCCGTGCTGTGCCGACCACGACTGACCGTGCACCTATGGCTGCTTCTTCGAGCTAGGCGTATAACCGCCGTAGTGTCCAGAGGGCCTTATAAGTGCGAGTGTTGTGGATTCGTACTGGTATTTGAGAAAGAGCTTGAAGTACATAAGCGAGTCCAACAAGAGGGAGTGCTTACCTTTGCCTGTTCCTTCGACTGCAGCAAAACAAACATGCCAGCACTGAAGACAAGAGCTCTCCTTACTTTTGAAATGACCTCCGGGCTGGTTGAGGTCCTATATTTGTAATGTTTTTCATTTCTGTTTTTTTTTTTTGCACGTCACAGTAAAGATCTAGATTGCCCTTTACAGCGTCGTGCCGTACTGCCATGGACAAATGACGCGCGAACATGAAACCATGAACCGGAACACACAAACGTGAAGAGTATTGCTTGTAGAAACCACATAATGACGGGGTTTTAGTATGTTTTGAAAGCCACATTTCAGAACTGCGTTACTGTTATTGAACCATGCGACAATTCAACTTGCACGGAAAAACAATTGCACGATTTGGGTTTTCCGATTTATTTTTTCGCGTTCGCATTTCACTTGTCCATGACATAGCGTTGTGGAAATTCTTGCTAGTTTGGAGGCTTTTATGCGCCGAAGCTACACCTGGTCTAAGGTGCGTGCAGTAATGAAGGGCTCCAAGATTAAACACCCGGAGATGTTTAGCACGCGCTCAAGTCTCGACAGGCGGGCGTCTTCGGTTTTCCCCTCCAGGGTGATCAAAATCAGGTCCACAGGTTTTTGAAAATTAGGCGCTTAGATTTACGTGGAGACCACCTCTGCAGTGAGGGTATGCGCCCAGGGGGACACAGAATGAGGTGGTGATTTTTTATGCCGGTGGCTTAATTAACTAAAATTCAATATTTTTTTAGTGGCTGTAGTAAGCAGGCGTGTTTATATTGAAAAGTTAGACTTAATTGTGTTTCTACGCAGTTTCATTTGGCAGAATTCTTATAGCGCATCCGTACTCCGAGATATCGAACTACGAAGTTTAATGGCCGTTCGCCTGATTACGCATGCTAGACAGCGAAGACCGGCGCAAAGCTCCTTCTTTTTGTTCTGTGTGGCGATAGCGGTTCCGAGTAGTGAAGATTGCGATAACGCCAGCCAAGGCTGAAAGGGTGCCAGTTATCCCTATTGTCTATGCCTCCACTCCGTTGTCAAACTAAATATCGTACACAACAGTCACGTCACAAAAGCGAGGAGCTTTGCGCTGGTCTTCGCTGTCTAGCATGCGTAATCATGCAAACGGCAATTAAAACGTTGCAGTGGGATATCTCGGAGCACGGATGCGCTTGAAGGATTTTGCCATATGAAACTGGGTAGAAACACGATTACGTCTAACTTTCAATACCAACATCCCTGCTGACTGCAGCCACTAAAAAGTTAATTACTCAATTTTAGTTAATTAGAACACCGACATCAACAATTACACCTAAGTATAAGTACCCCTGGGCGCATAACCTCACGGTAGAGGTGGTCCTCATGTAAATCTAAGCACCTAATTTAAAAAAAATCCTGTCGACTTAATTTCGATCGCTCTGCATAGTGTTGTTTAAGATATTTTGGCCCGTATTTCACAGAAATTCCGTCCTATACACAACTACTGTGTTGCTGCCGATAGTAACTATCGATAAAACACTATGAACAGCGCTTGTAGCTTACGGGCATTTAAGATACTATCGACAGTATCGATAGTCACTTTATTGATAGTATCTAGATATTAAATCTTTCTGGCCCTCTTTTTTTTTTTTTTTTTTGGGGGGGGGGGGGGGGGGGGGACCACGAGAGGCAAGAACAAGGGATCGATCGTACAGCAGGTCAACTTCTCACACGGGACCCGGCAACTTCCCGAATGACCTCATTTTACGCAAGCGATAGAAAGCGGCCTGGTTAATGGAAGTGCACCCGAGCTCACGACTCTTATTGCACGCCCGGTTCTCAAGGGGAGCCAGCAGGTATACGCGGCCGACCATGCCCGACATGCAGTGCAACCACGGAGGGAGATAAAAGGCAGCCGTTAAACGCGGCTCTAACTTTGCCCAAATCGACTTCCAGGGAGAACCAATCCAAACCAAGAGGCTCAGAGGAGCCTCGTTTTGCAGGCGTTGAAGTGGGCCATTCGCCGCGTCCTTCCGGGGCATCGTAAACTGCCCTTATAGTTTACTCAACCCGCAGTCTCCCATGCCCTCTATGAGCACGGAGCCAGCAACCGCTAGCCCGCGACGCTAACCAGAAACGAGAAGGAGGTCCGCTATAGTAACCGAGCCAACGGAGAACACTGCGGGTCAATTATGTTATTTTGGTTTTTCATTTCTTGCCCCTTCCGTGGCCGTGTGATTACTGCCGTCGCATTATGCTTCCCGTGGGCAGTAGCCGCCGTATACATACTAGGTCTGCAAGCTGATAAGGGGAACGCATGGACCGGTATCCGTGCAGATAGCTGCGGTTATGGTGGGATTACCGAGCTCTGCGCAAGGGGATCTATATGCCTGCTCTGATTAAGTTTTTTTAAGACCCGGAAGAGGTTTCAGTTATCTGGCCTTGTTTTCATTTTTGTGTACAGTAGGATATTAACGGATTATATTGATTACCGCGGTAACAAACAGAACATTGGCTCTTATCCCAGATTGTTCTACAGATACCATAGGCTGCGTTCCAATTCGCGGACAGCTTCGTAGACAGCCTACGAAGCAGTCTAACTAGACGTCTAAAGGAATAAAATTGGAACGTCGCCGCGGTCGCAAGCGCAACACCAGCGCAGACGACAGCGTCATAGCAGACATGTTGAGTTGCGCAAGCCGCAGGTTTCGTAACTATTTATTACCGTTGTTATTAAAAATGTTACGTAATTAAAAAATTAAGCAAAGTCATCTTCATCACTAGTAACGTATACTAAATATTTAAATAAAGGAACAAGTGCTTTTGATTTAACATTAATACGCAAAAAGGTGGCGCTGGCATCACTTATTAGTTTAGACAGGAAGGTAGCCTGCATCGTTGCTGACTTCGATGCTGTCCCCTTGAAGCAGTCTTCGTTGACTGCTTCGTTCGAATTGGAACGGGGCTTAACATGGCGTACTGTCCGCGAAGACGGCAACGAAGCTGTCTAAACGGTAAATTGGAACGCACCCTTAGTATGTCCTCGACTAACGATGACTGTAACGACCATCGCTGCTAAGCGAAACTTCCCCGAATGCTGGCGAGTAAATTTTGCTTCAGCGAGGGAAACCCAAACTTCCTGTACCGGACGCTTTGTAAACATTCATTTTATTTCGTTTAATTATAGTATCATTGCATTGAATTTGTAAAGAAGCCTAGCTATGTCGTTGTCCGGGACTGCCTCGCCATTTTATAATAAAAAATATGTCCAGATCCAAATTTACCCTGCAAAGGCTTCTAAAACATGGAGGAAGGAGGCTTCCACGTCTGGAAAAAACCAACAGGACGCTCTGAGAAGCTTCGTTACCTGAATCAATACCACGCGCCTGCAAGCGCATCAAAGAATCCCCGGGAGCTACGCCTGACCGGTCGGAACGAGCTGATTTTTTCATTAGTCGACTATGTACAAATGGCGAGTGCAGCAGTACAGCTTATAACAATGACGCCGGTCTGTTTCCGCGATGTGTCGTGCTTAATGTACCATTTTCCCAGTCATATTGTATGCTGTACCTCGTAATTAGCCTTAAGTTCACATTGGAACGTCAAGCTGAAACTATACCTGCGCTATGAGGCACAGCGAACACTGAAATTTTAGATGCAAAGCATCTCTTGCTCGGGGCTATGTCCATCGGCGTCCGTCTGCACCTCTCCACCAAATGCGATAACACCGCTCTCCTTCCCTCCCTCTCTCCACGCCAGCTGTGCGATAGCGTGCGCGCTGCTCCTCCTCTCCTCCTCTCCGCGCGCCGATCCCTCAGTTGCTGCTTGTCCGATGAACTGAATGGACGCCAACAATTCTTTCAGCGAACTGGCTGGCACACCTTCAACCAGCGACAGCCAGCTCACTCCCGGAACCGCGAGCACCTCTGAAGACAAGGCTGCGCAGAGGAGAGCTCGAGATGCAGAACGCAAACGTCGACGCCGAGCAGCGGATCCAGATGGCGTTCGGCAACGCGACGTCGCTTCGAAACGTCGACGTCGAGCAGCGGATGCCAAACTTCGAGAAAGTGAAGCCGCTTCGAAATGCCAGCGTCGAGCAGCGGATCCCACACTGCTAGAAATCGAAGCAGCTTCAGCACGCCAACGTCGCTAAGCGGATCCGGATGCCGCTCGTCAACATGCTTTGCATCACCACATAGTTCCCTTCGGGGAGATGGTGTAATTTTTTTTATCATACTTATTGTCTGAGGAGGGTGTAAAAGTCTTGTCTCATGGCACAGACCTTTAAAAGGTGTTGTGGCTAAAAAACGGGTGTTAGGATAAAAAAGGGTGTGCTTGTGAACACCCTAAAAAAGTGTGACCCTGCTTAACACCCTCAAATGAAGGTGTGGGCAGTAGTTGGCAAGCGTGATCGGCTGAAGGCGCAGCATACACATGCAACTCGCACAGATAACCCTTGGAGCACGAATGAATTGAGCAAGAAAACCACCGGGATGCACGGAGAGAGCCAGTATATATACTTACTCACCTTAAAAATAATCTGCTCTCCGGCTGTTATAGCCAGCATAGGAAAGTCATTTGCTAGAGTCGGTGGGCTTGTCACAAAAATCAAATGTTTTAGCCCTAATTTTGGAATTAGGCTTTTTTAATATCGGCATATGCAAGTCTTCATGCGGATTGACAAAAAGTTTTCAATCATGAGGCCGAGTGGGAAGAGGACTGTAGTTATTATGTTCACTGAGTCTTAAGATTTTATTAACTGCCAAAATCAACACCCTCCAAATTTTTTTTCTTATTTCACCACCCATTTTTAAGTGTAAAACGGTGTTGGCACAACAAAAAGCTGCTGTAACCAGCTTCCAACCACTTTCGTAGCGTTTGGAGGCGACTAGAGTGCAATAAGTTTATTTGTCTGTATTCAAGGTACCCATTTCTCAATACTTAAATAAAAAAATCACTATTTTGTTGATACCAGCGAACCATAACAGACTGTGAAATTGTATTGTCCTTCTACTTGATTTACAACAGTTTTTAGTCTCATTAGTACTAACAAGAAAATAATGTTGAGGTGCCTTACACTGATTGGTGCGTTGTATAATTACAGCGTGTCATTGTATAATTAAAGCATGTCAACTGCTATTTGCACAGCGAGAATTTTATCCAGATATGCAAGGATCCGTACTGTTTCAAAATGAGGAACTTCGGGGGCGGACTTGAAAATTTTCTAGTAGCCAGGAAATGTTTTGTACCTGACTGCGTTCAACGCAAGAGCAAGCGGTAGAAGCGCGATGGCTCATGGGTACGTCATCTGCTGCCGCCACTTCAGGTTCTAGGTGCTCTCCTGACCTCCCGTTCGCCAGCGGCTTCAACGTGCATGTGTGCGTGTTGTTTATGTGTCACAGAGTACTTACCTTTCAGAGAAGCCATTGGTGGTATCCATCCCTTTTATTGTTTGAGGGCGCGATGAATGAGCGTTTTTCTTTCGGTAAAAACAAGAACAACGGGCACACGCACACGTGAAAGCCGCCGGCGGTCTGGAGGCCAGAAGAGCTCTATAACCGGAAGTTGTGGCAGCGCACCACGTACCCGTGAGCCGTTAGGCTTGTACATCTAACCTATGTAAATGGGCATAACTTATTTACAAATGAAGACGAATTCCACGCCCTGTCAACACCCAACAAAAACTGAGGGTGTTCAGGAGGTGTAATTACACCCATAACTAAAGAAAGGGTGTTGCAACACAACGAAAGAAAAGATGACCACCTCTCACCACTCTAATCTACTATACAACACCTTTTTAGAGCATTAGAGTGTACCCGGAAAATACGCAAAAGGTGTTGGGACAACAACAACAACGAAGGTGCAACCACTTCCCCGCTTATTGAGAGAATTACAGAACGCAGAGAGTATCATTACGTGCGTTCAGGGGATTATTGTTCTATACCTTTCAAAGTCATTCGTATTGGTAGGAGCAAACCATATATAAAATATATAAAATATGTAAAATCGTGTTATTATTATGTGTGGCTCAAGACGCAATTCCTCAGTTTTATGAGTACTAACAAGGATATAATTTCAAGGAGTAGAACTGATTGGTGTGCTGTATAATTACTTCGAAACCAATCTTCAAACAACACCAACAATTTTATCCAAATACGAAAGGCGCAGTACTGCTTCGAAAAGAAAAGCTACGATGGTGGACTTGAACATCCTCCACAATCGCTGAAGTGGGAGTGCTCAAAACTAGGTATATGGCACTAATTATCTTCACTGTAAAGAAATGACAAACACCGATTCCACACCCTTTCAATACACTACAGAAAGCCGAGCGTGTTGCAAACGGTCAACACCACTTTGTCACAGAAAAATGGAGTAAGGCCATCAAATAGAGTGTTGGAACTTCGGAAAAAAGGTGCAATGGCCTCCGAAAACTGATAATGTACCATTTTAAAGTGATAAGAGTGTAAAAAAGTGAAGGTATACTGATTTTTTTGTACGCCTGGAGTGAATTTTGAACGTGGTGTGAAACCTCGTACACAGAACGGTTTTCATTTTTCGCCTCAGTCACTGTATCAGCCGCCGCAGCCGGGGGTCCAACCCCTGCCTCATTCTTTAGATACATACATACATACATACATACATACATACATACATACATACATACATACATACATACATACATACATACATACATACATACATACATACATACATACATACATACATACATACATACATACATACATACATACATACATTTTATTTCCTCTTCATGACAAACAGATACAAGTGCCAGCTCGCGTAAGCAACCTCTGCTTTTATGCGGGGCAGGGCAGTCGGTTCGAGAAAAAAAAAGATAATAAAGGCACAATACATTCTGCTATCAAATCGAAATAACGTCCAAAACTTGTACTGTTATAATAAACAATATATATATATATATATATATATATATATATATATATATATATATATATATATATATATATATATATATATATATATATATATATATATATATATATATATATACAAACATATACATACACATATGTATCTACACATACACACACATATATATTCAGAGGGAGACAGGTACCATGCAATAACAACACACGTCTATTGCAAAAACATCAACCGTAGGGTAGAATTCCATATCTTGCACTATATGCGTAGCTGAGCCCACAGAAGCCTCAAAGTGATAATAGAGCACATGAAATAGACCTTCTCATATATATATATATATATATATATATATATATATATATATATATATATATATATATACATACACATACATATATGTACGCCTACTACACACATATATATGCATATACTCATATACATACGCAAATGTACACACACATATACATATATATACGCGCACACACACAAACACAGATTGGATATTTTCTTCTGCAGTCGCGTTTATTTAGGCAATATTCTCGGAAATCCAGGTATGGATTAACGTTCGAGCGTCTTTCATAGAGACTACTTGAGCGTCATTCGGCAATTTATTAAAGTGAAATGGCAAATAAAATGCTCTAGTCCTTTTGCCATAGTTGGTGTACACTTTTGGAATTTTATACAGTTCAGTTTTGCGAAGGTTTCGGATTTTCACATTCTTTATTTTAAAGTCATTCGAGAAAAAGTTTTTTGTAAGTGTTACAGACACAAATAGCTGCTGCACGCTGAAAACTGAGTGTGCTGCCATAAGCTTCGTTGTATCATCCGAGAATTCCCTTGTGCCATATGCTATATTTTTGGTAATCCTGCGGAGTATTTTGTTCAATATACTTAGTCTATACGGAGAAGCTAACCCATATATTGAGACACCGTACCGCAATATCGATTCCCCTAATGTTTTGTATATAATTTTACGCAATTTCCCGTCACAAACCGATCTAATTTTATATATTGATGCACAAACCTGTCTTAGTCGAGTTGCGAGGTGTTCGATATGGCTGGTCCATGAAAACGTTTCATCGAATATTAGGCCCAGGTACTTTACTTTTGTCGAAAAATTCACACTAGCACATTTGCAATTTCTACATAGATTATTATGTAAATACAAAGGGACATGGAGTTCAACTTTTCTATGCGGACTGTGAAAACAAATAAGCTGGGTTTTGTCTTTGTTAATATAGATGTGATTATCTTCAAACCAGGCTATTAGTTTATTAATATCTTCTTGCAACAATGCCACTCCCTCGGATACGTTTTTCCCCGCTAATACAAGGGCTGTATCGTCAGCGTACTGATAGATCTTAGAATGCAGCTTAACGTCTGAGATATCGTTAACGTACACGTTAAAAGTAATGGTCCCAGAATAGAGCCCTGAGGCACGCCATATCGGAGATGTAAGTGGTTACTATCAGTACTGTTGATTCTAAGAAGTTGATAACGGTCTTCAAAGTAATCTTTAAACAAATTTGTATAAATGCCGCGAAATCCGATCAATGATAATTTGTTAATGATAATACTGTGGTCAATGGTATCGAATGCTTTTTTAAGGTCTATAAATATTCCAAAGGCTATATTATTACTATCAATTGCTTCGTTTACACCATCTGCAAAATCCTCTAATAATGTAATGGTACTTCTCCCAGTACGAAGAGTATGTAGAGTGTAGTATGTAGAGTCCCTACATATCTCCCAGTATGTAGAGGGCATTAGCCACTGAGCCGCCGTGGTCGGTCGCTCGTTCGACCGCAATGATCGGCCACTAAGGTACATTGTGACGAAGCAGACCGCCGGGTATTTTAAGAGTGCCTGTTTAAACTTTGCAAGCACACGACAAACGTCTTCCACGCGTACGACTGGCCTCAACTACATGAGGTGGCTTATTAAGGAATGTAGTTTCAGACACTGCAGTTCAATAGCATCTTATTCGCGAGTGCCTGCGTTAGGGAAGGCACCTTGTTTGGTGTTGTTATAATGGCCATAAACACTGTAACATACGAAGAGAATAGATTGTCGCTTTATATCAATTTATTACGAAAGCATCTCCCGCAAGCAAGGGCGCAAAATTTTCGGGGGAGCGGAGAACTCTGAAAAGGAAACCTGTGATGGCACCAGAGCTCGCGCATGGTTCACTTGACAACGTCAGAATTACATGTCGCCAGAAAGGACACAAAAAATGACGAAAAAGAAAAAAACACATACCATCAAAATATGTGTTCCTTCTGTGTCTCACGCGCTGTTGATTGAACTAAAAATAATGATTCCGCACTTTCTCCCGGCGAAGCACAGAATAAGACAACGTGGAATTGCCTTGGGGGTCGCATCTCCATGTATTGTTGAAACTTTGTTGTAGAGAGGCAGAAGGGCCGAGTGCTGTTTTCAAACTGCATTTAAACTCAATTGACGCAGAAGATCATCTGCACTGCACGTAGGAGTAAATAAGCATGAACAAAGGTACCCAGAACTGCAATTCTATTGCGTGTGATGACATTAGAACGAAAAACCAGAAGGCAATAGAGCCCTCGATTACTACCGGTGAAAATACACACACAGTGAAAAAACAATGTTAGAAAGAAAGAGACAAACAAAGAAGCAAAGAAGGAAGGAAGGAAGGAAGCAAGGAAGGAAGGAAGGAAAAGGAAATAAAGTGAGATTGAGAGAGAGGGGGGGAGAGAGAGATAGAAATAAAGAGAGGAATAGAGTAAAAGACAAAGAGAAAAAGGAAGGAAGGGAAGGAGGAAGGGAGAAAAGGAGGGATGCAGAAAAAAAAATTCACCATCTTCCCGTAGAAGTAACCCTGAGTAGTATGCAAAGCAGCCATGGGGTCGACTCAAGTTCCCATTAGTTTTCAGTTCGATCGCGGTGTCGCGGGAGGAGAATAAGGAGAGCGGAGTGCGCGCGCGTCATTTATACCGCGGAGCTACAGTGACACCCCCAGCGGAGTATGCAGCGGCTACCGTCGCGTCTCTAACCGTAAGCTGCTTCGCATATCGCGCGCGGAGCTGCAGGTGTTGCTATTCGTTGCGCAATCCGGGAGAGGATAGGAGCCTCAGAGAGGAAAGCCGGAATGCAGTAGAGGAGAGGAGTGTCGGAGAGGAGAGGAGGAATGCCTCGCATACTACTCAGGGTTCCCCTACGGGAAGATGACGACGTTGGTTGAACGCGAAGCTATCTCGTGATGGATTCTTGGTTGGCTAATCTCTAGGGGCATCCTGCCACAATCATCATCAGTGGTGCCTGGCCAGGCATGCACAGTGGGGGTGTGGTACTCAGGTTCCCCTACGGGAAGATGACGACACTGGTTGAACGCGAAGCTATCTCGTGATGGATTCTTTGGTTGGCCAATCCCTAGGGGCATCCTGCCACAATCATCATCAGCGGTGCCTGGCCAGGCATGCGCAGTGAGGGTGTAGTACTCAGGGTTCCCCTACGGGAAGATGACGACGGTGGTTGAACGCGAAGCTATCTCGTCATGGATTTCTTGGTTGGCCAATCCCTAGGGGCATCCTGCCACAATCACCAGCGGTGCCTGGCCAGGCATGCGCAGTGGGGGTGTGGTACTCAGGGTTCCCCTACGGGAAGATGACGACGGTGGTTGAACGCGAAGCTATCTCGTCATGGATTTCTTGGTTGGCCAATCCCTAGGGGCATCCTGCCACAATCACCAGCGGTGCCTGGCCAGGCATGCGCAGTGGGGGTGTGGTACTCAGGGTTCCCCTGGGGGAAGATGGTGACAGTGGTTGAACGCGAAGCTATCTCGTGATGGATTTGAAGGGGGCGTGAGAAGAGGTCCCGCCTTCGTTTATTGAGGAGGGCCGAGAGTTTGGCAGTAGGCGAACAGCGGCGGAGACGGGCGAGCCATGGCGCCGGTGGTGGTCCTGCGTGGCAGACTGCGAGCGCAGTGCTGTCTCGATCCCAACTGCCCGCCGCGTGACTCGTGCCTCGTGGCTCCCGGCTCGGGACAGGATCTGAGGTCACGCGGTGCACTGCTCTGGTGGCGCGAGCTCGGCTGCCACGGCTGAGCTGCTACAGATTCTTTGGTTGGCCAATGCCTAGGGGCATCCTTCCACAATAATCATCAGCGGTGCCTGGCCAGGCATGCGCAGTGGGGTGTGGACGCTGCACAACGGCGCCCACACAACGGTGAAGGGAACAGGCTCGACCATAAGCTGCTTCGCATCTAAAAATCCTGGGCAATCGCCCCTAACGTGAAACCTGAGGAGGGGCGAAGAATGCAGTGTATAAGTGAATTCAAAGATTGTAAGTACCTCTCTTGCCACACGGTGCGCGCTGATTGGACGCCGGAGAATCGATGGCGGGAGGAGAAATCCCGCGTGTTCTAAAGCGGTGGCGCGCGCTCTTGCGCTGAACCGGATTTCAGCAACTACAACAGAGACAGACTGGCGTAAGTTGTCTTTGTGTCACACACCACAGCATGGTAAGAAGTACGCTTTACAGGAGAAAGCTTGACGTTTGAAATCAATTTAGAGACGAAATTCTACAAAGTTCTATTATTGATGCAAAAAAAATCCTGACTTTTCGTGTATTTTAAATTAGTTTAGGTCATATTAGTTTATTTTGAAAAGGTTTTGTCAATTATACACTTGTTTTTTTACCATAGTTTGTCAACTTTATTTACGGTGACGACATGAGACGACGACAGGAGATGTCAACAGCCCGAGCGACTAAGTTGCTTCACACCTAAAAGTTAAAAGAGAAAGACCTCCCTATGTACTTCTTTAGTTGTTTTCTCACTGAGGTGTTTGTGACTTCGTATTTCCAATGGCGTTTGCGACCTTGGTCTCACCTTAAAAGTAAGAGCGGTGGAAGGAACTAGTTACCTGGGCGGTGTTAATGGGCTGTCATTACCAGGATTACTCTGCTCCCTCGGGATGGGAGTGAAGCGGAGCGATAAACAGGTGACCGACCCGTGCGTCCCACCACCGGCGCGTCGGCGCACGGTTGTATGCGTCCGTTCCCTGCCGGGCAGCCCTCCACTCGCTAATTGCAGTTCGACTTTTTCCGGGATTTGCGTGGACCGCTTGGGGCCAGCTGAAATGAGGAATCCGACCACGTGTTCCCCCCCCCCCCCTTTTTTTTTCGCAAAATAAAGTTTACTCTCTCTCTCTCTCTCTCTCGCTGTAGGAACAAATGGAAAAAAGGGAGGGTACGATAGGAATAACAACAAAGCAACCCAACAAAAACACGGGTCTGCCCAGCGGCGCTCTTGGTACTAATCGATTCCTTGTGCAGCATCTATTTGCGGCGCTTAAAGGGCCAGTCAGATCGCTAACTCTTTCGGAGCACGAAAATATTTTAGGAGCGAAGCACCTTAGCACCTCGCTTTGTCCGTGGCTTGTCCCTTGGCGTCCATGTGCATAGTGCTGGGCATGCGCGAGGAGCATTGGATTGGATTGGATTTGGATTGGATTGAATTGGATTGGATTAAATTGCGTTGTATCGGATTGGATTGGATTGGAATTGTATATACTGTACACACGCGTTGTCACTAATTTACATGCGCGAGTGGGCAATGCCACGGGTGATTTACGGTATGAACAATCTCCAGTGTTCCGCCCGCTCGTAATGATTCACTTCGTGGAGATGCGTGCATTTTTTCTCTAAAATGAGGTAGGGAAAGGCGGATCGAAATAAACCGATGCGGGAAGAAACAGGGCGCCAAGGAAAATGCGGTAGCTAGAGGGGGTTGAAAAAAACTCCAAACATTGTGGCATCTGACATTTAAAATTACGCGAGGATCCATCTGAGAGCTACAACTATTGCTCGTACTCTTGTGTTAGCGTATGGCAAGCGCCCCTGTACGTATAGTATTTTTCGTAGTATATATACTCAATCAACAATGCAGAGTGCGCAACACCAGACAGGACATGACGCCCCTCTCACTCCTCATAAGGTGGACTTGAAGAACTCTTTCTGTAAAGGAAAGCTTGACATCCACCTCAATGCAGCCAAGCGGCTACGAAGAAAAGCTATACAGCTTTGTCAGAAACTTCGCAGTTCAAAAATTTCTCCTGGTCCAGGATTCGAACCCGGGACCACTGCTTAACCGGAGCAGTCACTCTACCAACTGAGCTAACCAGGCGGCCAGTTGTTTGTAGCGTGAGAGCGAATTGATCAACAACTCGAAGTGATGGACAGGTGTTAATCGACCAGATTTAGGGGAAATCCCCAAGGTGAAGTAAGTTTCTGTAAAGGAAAGTTTCACATCCACCTTAATGCAGCCGTTTATTTCCCCTAAATCTGGTCGAAAAACTCTTTCGCATTCAAGCGCCGCGGCTGTAATGCGTCGGTGGCATTAGTGAAACAGCGGAATAAATGAGCACACCAGACTTACTTTAGGTGGAAGAGTTAGCTTCTCCGATTTTTTTTGTGCTTGATGACAACTCGTGCAAAAGCCTATTTTCACGTAGCAGCGTTGTCGCTAAACACGGAGTTGAAAATTAACTCTAGAGAAATGTGGTTGCACTCTTTACTTCTGTTTTTGCCATGCAGTCCACTGTGTAGAGAAGCTAGAATATCCTGACTCATTTTTATTATCCCTCCTGTTTATTACGCTTTAAAGTAGCGTGAAAAATGGTACCTCTGGGGTTTATATGGGTCGCAAATCCTTTACAACACACATTTTAACTTCAAAATTCTCTATAATTTAGCACATTGAAACGATGCAAAGCATACAACTGACGTCTGAAATCCAAGTCTCGAGGGCTTAATTTGTGGCGGTGGAAAAGAGTTCGAGGCGTATCTCTGCGGGATTCAACATGCTTCCCAAGAATGGTTCTATGTGACTAAAGAGCGCTGGGCTATCGTTTAGGCTCGAAAACCCCTAACTTTGTCCGAAAGATTACTCTAACTCGAGACTGAATTCCTTAAGGGTAAGACCGAAGCAGGGAACGCTTACGGTCGAACTCTTCAGTTAAGAACAGCTTCATCTGGCACGCGTTATCGGCACCAGGCTGCGCACTGTGATGTTAGCAGGGCATGTTATTGCATTCATTATTCCCATGCGGATTAGTCTAAGCAGCATCGTTTTGTGGATTGAATCGCTTCAGTTACGGACACCGTAAATTTTATTGCAAATTGCTAGGCTGTTGTGCTACACGCTCGAAACGCTCGACATTCGCTACGCTATTCTCTTAAAAGGATTCTGCAGAACTGCCGATAAACGATTTCACTCTTTCCGTCACATCTGGAAGTACTGAGGAAGCTACAGTCATCACCAGCACGGAGCGGCACTGCCTGATTTGCTCGTTGCAGCAGATCCGCCTTCCGTTCGGGCTTTGCTTTTGTGGCGGTCTTTTTAAATTGGCTACCGAACGCGTTTATTCCTGCAACTAGAATGAAGCCCGCCAATAGCCACTACACCGCTCGAATGACGTCAATATAGCCCTCGAAGCACGCCAAGATCAGAAAGAGAGCGAAATGTTTTTGAGCAAGTTTCAAAGTTATCTGATGGACATAGAGTAGCAATTTTGGCTTTGGTAGTTTGTTACCTGCTGTTTGAACAGGTGGATGTGTTTGTTTAGTACGTTCTGGAAGCATTTCAGATTTCAAAAAAGTTGAAAAAAGTGTTGTAGGGTCTCTTTACACTATAATCAGCACTCTTTCGCGCCAGAACAAAAGCAATTCCAATGGCTTTCAGATTCGATAGCCATGAGTGTACCAGATAGATATTGCCACCTTTCAGCGTTGCGCGGTGCCTGTCGATGCTGCTCCCGGCCATTCGCGTAGCAGCAATCTCGAAGCGATCGCGATGAATTGACGTGCTGCTTTGTAGGGATGAATCTAGGTTCAGTGTGGTCTGCTATCAGATTTTAGTTTTCTTCGCGGGTCGCACGTTCAGCCCTAGCTACATACTCTAGCTCTCAAACCGGGTTACCACAGCTGCCCTAATCTCAAAGCACATCAACCAGCCATGAATTTGTCTTACAACCACGTATTCATTTGTATATCAAAATCGAAGAGCTGAAAGAGTCTTGTTGCATAATATTACGTAACTAACATAACCTTTTGGGCGTTTTCACTTCTTGGCAGCTTTTGCAATAGTGCCGACCGTCCTAGGAACATTTCACAATCCGCGTCGAAACGGTAAGCAGTAGCTACAACGCAAAATTAAGAACGGCACAAAACTGTGCTTCCCGGCTAACCTAGGCTTTCTGTAAACCTCGGGTTCCCCTCCCCACTGGTGCGTGTCTGAACCTGAAGCGATGGAGCAAGAAAACAATAGTAATCCGGAGCGAAGAACGATTTCGATTTCGTCTCGGGCGCGATATACTGCCGCGTTGTGTGCCGGTCGTTCCGTTTCGAAACGACCTCCATTTCTTGCTTCCTGGGCTCACCGACCAATCTCTAAATCAGGGTGCGCAGCCGCGTAGATAGCATGCTTTCTCCCGGAAAGCACTAGTGCGTGCGTCAAGGCGTGGGCCTTTCACGACACGTGTGCGCTTAAGACAATCTTTGCGAGACCATTGCTCCTCAGTAAGAATTTTCCCGCCTTTGCGGGTTCCTTGACCAGTGTTGCCGTCGAATCCTACCGACCGGGAAAGGCGGCGCGAAACAAATTTCGAAACGCCTAAGGCACGACTGTTAGTAGTGAAAAGAATGGAACCTGTCCGAGACACCGCTCGGGTTTACGGTGCGTCAGGCAAGGTTGGCGTTACTCGGAAAATGACCCTGCTGGACGTAAAAAAGATTCAAGCAAAATGCGTTAGGGCAGAATAGATCAGAGCAGCACAAAAAAGTTGCTTTTCCCGTAGAGAAAAGAAGAAAAAAGAATCGAGACATTTGCAACACCTGCGCAAACTTTCTGTGAATAGGTTATTAGCAACCCACACTGCATTTAAAGAGGAAGCATCAAGAACAGAAACAACAAAATAAAAAATAAACAGCTCCACAAGCCAAAACGAGCAATTTGTCAAATGCATTCTGTAAGGTCATTACACCGCAAGCACATTGAACCAGCACAACTAACCACTGACTTCCTACAATTACTTCACTTCGGGCAAGCCTTAGGGGGCAACAGCATAAATGACCTCATAAGGTCAGTGTGAGGCCGCGTGCTACGCAGGCGGGCGTGTAGCACTTGTCGATTCTCCTCGGCGGGTCGATCCTTTTTGTCCACTGGCAAGATGGGAAACTGGTACGGCGACTCTGAAGGGTCGATAATACCCATTCACAGCATTTCCTGCACCTAATTTTCCACGGGCTCTTGTACGTCAAATGGAACCGGGTACTGCCGCACATGAATAGGTTGGTCTGTTGTAAAGCGCAGCTTGCAGTGAACCAGGTCTGTCTTCCCAGGGAAGCCTGAGAGGATTTTCTTGTAAGATGACAGAAGCGAACATGCTTGCGCGTGTTGTTCGGGAGTCAAAGCCGCCGAAACGTCCACATCCTTGTAAGACTCCTTTTGTCTTAGAGGGAGACACGGTATGTCGCCTCCTTCAGTTTCGTCAGATCTAAGTGCGGGAGAACAGGTTGTAGATCTGGCTTAGACGGTTTTCGCTCTTCATATCTCTTCAACATGTTGATGTGGAAAAGGCTCGTCCTGGTCCAAAGGCAGTCACATAATCGACTTCATTGCGCCTTTCCGAAACATTTAACGGACCTTTCCATGTGAGGATTAACTTATTATTGTCCGATGGGAGCAGAAGCAAAACTTTGTCACCAGCGGTGAGGTGACGTGTCTGCGCCCTTCGGTTGTAATACTTCTTCTGCGCGAACGTTGCCTTTGGAGCTCTTCGCGTGCCAGTCGGCAAGTATCTTCCAGGTGCTGACGAAGCTCGACGACGTATGCATACGACGTCTTGACCTCAGGGTTTACGTTCTCTCCTGTCCAAAGCTCCTTCAGTATAGCCATCGATCCTCGGACATGTCTACGGTACAGGAGATCGAACGGTGCAAAACCCAAGCTAGATTGGGGCACCTAGCGGTAGGCGAACAGCAGTGGTGTCAAGCGGCGGTCCCAGTTTTTTAGGAGTTTCTTGGCACATCCGCCTTATTTGCTTTAGCGTGCCGTTAAACCGTTCAACCAGCCCGTTAGCCATTGTATTGCCGCTTGTTCAGCCGCCTCGCGTTCAGTTGGGTGCTAATCCCTTTCTTTTGTGCGTTCCGCATCAATCCATTCTTTTAGAGCTGAACCGGACAGTTCTAACTCCTTCCCGATGGACATCAACTTTTCTAGATCCATCCTCGCTTGCCACACCCACTTGCCTGCTTAGTCTCAAGATAGAATTAGAGCACGCGGTCCTGTCGCGGTCGCCAGAAATTGTGAGGCCGCGTGTAATGCAGGCGTACGTGTGGCCCGCGGAGGAGGATCGACGACAAGTGACGCCATGGCTTGAGCACAACTAAAACGCATATATTCTTTTGCGGACACACAAACACTCGGGAAAAGAACTAGGGACCTGAGCGGCAGCAAAATGCAGCACATGCGCAACGCGGAGGAAAGACTAAAACACAAGTCTGAACAAAAGTTTGAGCGGAAGGAAAAACGAGGCGATACGCTCACATTCCAGCCTACTCGACGCTGGGTCGGGTGACGTCGGTGGAACGTGTTGAGAGCTCCCCGTTTACGGTGCCGGTGGTCCAAAAAAATGGGCCCATCTCCCCGCGAGGGGGACTCGAGTAAATGCGTCGCATAGGGGGTGGGTGTATTGCGTTAACGTTTAGTGTTTGGGGGGTTGGTGCTATCACGTGTACACCACGCAGCTATCACGCCGCTAGCACGCCGCTGAGTCGCCAACGCACGCCGCTGACGACGTAGTTTGAATGAGTCAAGGATATAAGGCGCGTTCGTAGCCTTTGATTCTGTGTCGGTTTTGTGGCGCAGTGGGAAGAGCACCATGTACCTCGCGTTCCGCCCACAGGTAGTGAATGCGTTGTATCAGCAGCTTCTTGACGTAGTTTGAATGAGTCAAGGACATATGGCGCGTTCGTAGCCTTTCATTCTGTGTCGGCTTTGTGGCGCAGTGGGTAGAGCACCATGTACCTTGCGTTTCCGCCCGCAGGGTCGTGGGATCGAAACCAGGCGCCGGTAACTGTTATTTCTTTTTATAGTGTAGGGGGAGGCTGGCTGCTGCGAACGCCGACGCACGGGTGACATCGTGAGTTATACAAATGCTCTGCATTTAAAACTTCGCGGGAGACTTTCTCTGCAGCGCCTGTTGATACGCAGTGGCCGCAGGTCGGAACGCTGACACCCGCGCTCGTTCTTGGCCACTCTAGGCCTCGCCCCGAACCTTGGCCCGGAACTCGCCTCGGGATCACGCCAGTGGGAACATGCACCCCACGTTGCAGCAGAGGAACTCCCGGAACAGCTCCCGGGACGATTCTCGGAGCACGGCGCAAGGCACGCTCCTGGCTTGACCTCGAACCGCCTCCCTAGAGGAATCCTTGCGCCCGTTCCTCTAGCGCTGTCTGGTCGCTAGCTTTCGCCGGCAGACTTCCCTCTCGTGCTGCCCGCTCCGCGTGGTCCCGCTCGTCGTCTTCTCTTCCACCGCCGGCTCGCCTCCGTTGTCTGCTGGTGCGCTCTCGCGGCCCGGGGATGTCAATCATCACAGGCAGATACCAAACGCGCCTTTGCCTATCTCTTGTTTATGAATTTCTTCTTAAGATCCGTACTCTTGACGAAATGGTTCTGCCAATGGGAAATAAACTAACCCACCACGTAAAGGTACTTTGGCAGTCTATACAGCTATATTTTTTGTAGTCCTCACATGGCAAGAACGGCCTCCCAGTAAAACCATACATGTCAGGTATTCCAAGCCATCTTCAGTACTAAGATAAGGCCTGAATAAGATTTGCGCCGGGTGGTATGCTTGGGTACATATTTAAATAAAAATGATAGCAAAACATTCGGGCAAAAGGGGCATGTTTGAATAGCAAGTTTTGCTTGCGCGCGCGCAAGGAATAAAACTGCAATGTGATATTCCAAGGTATTTTATACCGTTATTACCTTCCCAGTTTTCATGAGGTCCTGCTTTTCTAAAACATTTCTTCGCTGAATTCATTGAGAGATATAAAGTATCATGAAGAAAAATCTAGCTTTGTTGTTACCTCTATACGGAGGTAATGTTTGGATCCTAAGAGCTGGTCACAACTAGTCTTCGACAACAGCGTGGAGGCTGGTACCAAAAGGTACAACACGAGAGCTCGGTTTTAAGGAGCGCTAATGTGTTCTCCTCTCAGAATGAAGGTGAGACTGCTTCTCTTTCAGCGATTCTCGTCCGAGCCAAGGGGAATCAAGGAGCGCTAATGTGTTCTCGTCTCAGAATACAGGTCAGAATGTTCCTCTTTCCGCGATTCTCGACCAAGTCACAAGAAACATTCAAGTTTCGCATTACTGTCGACATTTATAGGCATTAACGCAAAATGCCTCTCCCCAAAAAAGTCGTAAATGTGAGAACAGTTGGGGCGTAGCTACAAGCAGCTTGGAGGCCAACGTTGCTCCGCGTCTGCTATATCGACCTAGCGCCAGCTGGCTAAATTAGAGAATTCCGCTCCAAGTGGTGATGCGAGGGCAGCCCTCTCGGGCGCAGTGCCATTAACGGCATACCGCGCGAAACCTACCGCCGTCCACATCATTAGGAAACGAGTCGCGGTGTCGCAGTTTTGTCTCCGCACACCTCGCATAGTTTAGCGGACCACCCGGGCGGTCGGCGTAAGGTGCGCTGTCCTGAGCCTCGATGCTGCTTGCTTGCGCTCGTTTGTGTTCGGGGGCGAGCAGGCGAATGTAATTTAGGTAACAGGGCCTTTCGGCTCCCTCCTCACTCCCACTTCTGCCTCTCTGTGGCTGTTGTCTCCTTCATCTTTTGTTTTTAGGTGGGTCCACTCGGATGGCCAGATTCTTGTAACTACGAGAGCCATAGGGCTTAAGCTTACAGGGTCTGAGGAACACGTGCCTGTCCATATCGTCGAACTGCCTTATCTTCTTTCGACAAGAAGATTAAGAAAAGCAGCAGACCAACAATAATTGCCTGGTGGACCGCCTAAGAAAAGCACACCCCAGGAAAAGACCACCGCCTGCGAAGTCCCTGTGGCCACTTTAATTTGGAGAAAACAGGCGGAGAACATCAGCAATGTAAGCGTGTAGGTGCATCAGGGCGTCAAGCGATGGGCTAATGCACTTGCAGTGCATCCTAAAGTTCACCTTTCTCGGGAGTAACAATGGTCATTTATTTTTTGCTCCGAGAGAAATGTTGTGTCTGTACTTCCGGTCTCTATACTTCGACTAATACAGCGCCTTCCAAGCCTCATCTGCCATGTATCCCGCACGCAATACAAAATATTCCCAGCCCACCTTCTACTACCGCCATGGAAGATCAAATACAAAGCTAAATGCAGCCGGTTCATCGGGGATGACTGACAAGCGGCCGGCAATCACTCGTGAGTGGGAAAACAGGCTCTGACGTTAATGGCTCTACTCAGGCGCACGCAGCAAGGCTGACATCGATTCAGTTCGGGGAGTCTACCGGTGGGCTTCTCAGCGTTATACCCTGCTTTACGCGCCCGTCTTCGTTACACATCGCTGTCATTGCTTTACATGTAGCTGAATCTTGCGCGAGGACACCCTGCTGCCTGTCTCAATCCCGACGAGCCTGAAGGACGTCTCGGCTGTCCCTTCCCCCACCGAAGAAGCCTGTCCAAATGGCCGGCCGTCAGTGTAGTTTGCACGTCCAGTTCGCCGAGGCATAAGGTGTCCTGGCCGAAGTTCAAAGGCAGCAATTGTTTCCACAAGAAAAGGAAGAAGCTCGTGACGTCAAGTACGACTTGACAGTCTCCCAGGTCACGCGCTCAAAGCCCCAGCGGCTGAACAGCTTACTCCGGCGTACGCCCCCACCGCCCTGCGTGAAAAGCCGAGCCACACGTTAACCGCGTAAAAACAACACATCAAGCAATCCCGGTCGGAAAGACAGTATGAGAAGAAAAGGTAAAAGGATGTGGCTTCTGCCGCCGTTTCCGGTCCCCCATCTGCTGGCGCCGTTTTCCGGTGGAATCCCATTCGCCTTTTGGGCTCCTGCAGACGGAGCGGATGTCCAAGCTCTTCCTATACGTGTGCGCACACGTTTGTCATTGTTTGTGCTGCTCTTCAGTAGTGGCTGTGAGCCTCGTTTAAGCGTCGTCCGGGTTAGAAGCAACGCCTTCAGCCAAGAAAAACGCCCGGGAAAAATGTCAAGCATATGAGTTTATTTCACTAAAGGCAATAAAAGTAAATGTAATTGCCGCAACTGGGTACGGCAACTTCTCCTTTTCCGATCCCGAAAGCAGTAGCATTAATAGTAACGAGACTAGTAAGGTTATTGTTTTGAGAAACTTTGCCAAGAGAGGAAATTGAGGGAACCTTTTTTAGCTATAATAAGTTTGGGAAACAAACGCAGTAAATACAGCAATCGCGCCGCGCAACAGCCATTAACTGTGGGTTGATCGGGTGTCAGCGACTCATCATAGGAACAGTCCCTTGATAAGAATTGTTTTGCGTGAACAGCGCAGCCGAGTAACGTTACAGGTGCGGGAGCGCCATTTAAACCAGACAAAGAGTGAAAATGTGGTGCGTTATGATGCTTCTTTTTCATCATTTCTCACCTTTCCCATCACCAGCTGGTGGAAAGTGCCGTCGCAGCAGGAGTCTCTAATAGGGTCGAGAGCTGAGAACATCCCCCCCCCCCATTTTGATTCTCGTAGTAAAGTTGATTTTCTCTCTCTCTCTCTCTCTCTCTCTCTCTCTCTCTCTCTCTCTCTCTCTCTCTCTCTCTCTCTCTCTCTCTCTCTCTCTCTCTCTCTCTCTCTCTCTCTCTCATCCATCCATCCATCCATCCATCCATCCATCCATCCATCCATCCATCCATCCATCCATCTATCTATCTATCTATCTATCTATCTATCTATCTATCTATCTATCTATCTATCTATCTATCTATCTATCTATCTATCTATCTATCTATCTATCGCTATATCTCTCTTTCTCTCTTTATCTATCTATCTCTCTTTCTTTCCCTCTCTCTTTCTTTCTCATCGTATTTTTTACTCATTTGACGAGGAAGAAATCGTTTTCAATGTCGAGCTCACCGCAATCCCGGATGATGTTGATGATGATGATTTCTATTGGTTTCCCCTTTGTATCGGGGTGATGACATGTCATCTTACCAAAAAAGACTAATATACCTATGTTTTACACTTTTGGTTCAATACTAGCGCTGCTTAGGGCAGGCACAAAAAGCTTATTAGGCACAAAATACTTTTTTTTTCTGTTACAAGTGGTAACTGTCCTAGGCAATATTCCCCTCTCTGCTTTTCGTCCACCAGCATTCTAATCTTCTTTTCGTCCCCTCGACAGCCTTGAAGTTAACTTCCTCTGTGATACCCTTAAATCCTAGGGCTTCTGACAGCCCAATATTCCCTCGTGTGTGTAATAATGGAGCTTTTTATGTCCATTCAAATTTCATACAACCTGCTCGAATGGACTTTATCGGTAGTTGGACCGCCTGGCGAAGAACCTCATAAAGATGGCTGTGTCTAGAGTGCCGTCCGACGGTACTATAAGCACTCCACTAAAGCGACGTCCATCGGCATTTCGATGAAAAAATGCCGCGTTTGGCACTACTTCGCCTCCATTAAGGTAACGAACGTAAACTAACCCAACCTAACGAAACCAAACGAAATGAAAAAATTATTCAAAACACCAAAAACTAATCTAAGGCACAAAAATATAATTAACGTGAGAACATAAAAGAAAAATAAAAGCAGCACAAGCCGGGTTTGAACCTCCGCCTTCAATAACAGGAACCTAAGACGGAACCTCTGCACCATAACGACTACAGTGAACTAGAAATAGCTTGATCCAGTGGCGCGAACGGGAGCCGCTCTGCAGCGCTCGGCTGAAGCAAAACGCGTCTACCGCCGCCAGGGGCGCCACTGTGCCTTCTTCGAACGGTGCCGCCGTTGAACGGGCCATTGCTTGGGGCACGCTCGCCAGGTATTGCCGCGGCCGTTTTTTTTTTTTTTTGGTGGCACAGTAATTAACGTTTTTGGAAGAAATACACTCGCTTTTGTTCTCTCTGTACCTTTCTAGGAACGTTTTGTCGCCTATCAGACCCGTTTGAGCCAGCGGGCAACGGCTACAAAGTTGCGCTGTACCGTCTGCAAGCGGCGCAGACGATAAGCGGATGTGCGATGCGTTGGCGGCGCGCGGTCAGACAGACTGTCCGTCTGTTTATGGTCGAGGCCTTGCATTTTCTGCGTGTTTTGCGTTTCCGTAATGCTCCCAACAGCAGCAAGGGATATGCAACCGTCAGAAAAATAGTTATTGCGAGTGCTGTCTAGCTCATACCCCTCTGCGCTTCTATACCAGTTTGTGGCTGATTTGGTATATGCCTTCACTACGTGTCTGGGCCTTGATATTGTGGAGGTGGTAAAGGCAAAAAGGGAGCTCCAGCTTGGCTGCCCTGACCACTGCAAAAATGTGGCAGCCCAGCTCACTGCTTTTAAAATAACAACACGCTTTTTTCACAAAGAGCATTAACAGCAGCAACACTCGAAAGCGCCAGGCTTCGAAGTACTTGAAACAGAGTCGCAGAACTTAAACTCGCAGGTGTGTTACGTTGTTTTAAACACTTTTATGTGATATAACTTCGCCTGGCTAAGCCATTGTCGTGACTCCCGCCTAGGGAAAATGCGTTTTCATTTTTATTTTCCAAACGTTCATGAAACTTCAAAAAAAAAAAAAAAAAGCTCGCCTTTCTTGTATTACTTATCGGCCTGGCAATGCTATGCACATTCTGCAAGTGAGGCTCCAAAACATATGGGGTGCAAAATATAGGAAACAGATTAGGCCGCCTAAATTAAAAATTCCTTCACTCACGGGTGCTACAGGACGCGTGAATGCTCAGTATAATTTGCTTCCGTAGAGGCAAAGCCACAAGTAGGCTCATGCCGGGACTTTATTACAGTAAATAAAAAAAGTAAACCCATTCGTAAAGAATTAAACACAGCAGTTGTCCGCCGGCAGCACATCGAACGCGTACACTCGTATCGATCGCCTGCACCGGAAGCAGACGACACCAAAAAAACTCGATTTATAGCCGTTTCCCTACACCTCAAACGGGCGGCGGATTTGCAACAAAAGTTCATATGGTACGGGGATGCCAGATGAGAGCAGCCTTTTTTTTTTTTGTAAAGGTTAATTACTGCCAAACATTGAAACAACGACAGCCATGACCACTGCCGATCGCCTGAAGTACAGCGACTGCCGCGGCGGCACCTCTCGAAGAGGGCGCGGCAGCGCCACCTGGTGCTTTCTACATAGAACAGCACGCCCCTTCCTCGCCGTTCGCGCCACTAGATCATTCTAGTTCACTATAATAACGACCAACGCTCTGCATTGTATCAGCTAAGCCTTAAATGTTCAAATGTTGTCGGACGGCACTTTAGCCATCCCTAAGGCGCTGAGCTGGAGTGCCGCCGGACGGCACTCTAGACACTGCGTATGAAGATTTCAAAAGTCCACTGAATCCTTGTAACCCCCGTATTCTGAATCCCTCTTCCACTCAAAGTGCTTCCTCCACTCCGTTGAGTGGAGGATAGGGCAACACCTCCACTCGAGGTCTCCAGGCATTTCATAAACGGGGTGACGCCGACCCTTCGAGGAAATCCTTCGTTTGGAGGGACCCTCGAGATCGCAGTTTCGGAGGAGCAGCGAAAGGCGTCTGGGGGCGAGGTTATGGCAATTTTTTTTATTCAAGACATGAAAGTACGCTTAAGAAATATAACTTTTTAATGTTTTTATTTTTTTTAAGTATTTATACAGGTATTTTAAGAAATATTAGTTTGTATGGTTGAGAGGAGCACGAAAATAACATGAACCAGGTGGACACAACTAGAAATAACTGTTTTCTGGTCTGGCCACACTGCACACACACTTCGGTAGCAGACGATAAATCTGTTTTGTTTTTGTGCACGCTGCTCCATGTGTCCACGTATCCCGTTGTGTCTCCTGTTCTTTCTGATCCTATCGATTACTATAAGTTTCAGGGCCCCCCCCCCCTCGGGATGACAGTCAAGATAACGATATGTCAGCGGAAGGGCTGGTGGTTTGCTTCCATGCGTGACGAGCGCATATCATAGACCGGAATTGCCGACACAGTGAGCGCCTAATTATTTGTTCTTTTCGGTTCACGCCACTATCGGCAGCTCGAAGCCGACATAATGTTCAAATTACAAAGTAGTGCGTGTGTAATTTTACAGGCACCACGGTGAACCCGGTAGAAATGTCCCCCTTCGACAGCACGCAAGGACGCAAGCGCGAGGTAGCAGGCGAGAACAAAGCGACGGGCACTTGGAGAGGGGCGGAGCCTCGCAGCGCAGGCGGCTCGATGAAAAAATAAAAAAAGAAAACGGCTTTAGAGCAGACGACACGCTCGCTCGCTTCCATACGGCGATCGTCTGCTTCATACGCACTGTAAGCAGCTTACGGTAGCCGTGTCATAGGTTAGTGTGACACCTTCATTACAGAGCGATGACTTTCGGTACATGACAGCGACAACCTTGTCATTGCAAGGATAAAGACAAGTCCGCACAGATATCTCGGAGCTCGCCCGCCGTCGCAGAAAACATCACGACGCTTCGAATTACGAGTTCCAACCAACGCCTGACGACGCGGATTGTCGGCGGCGAAACGTTGACGAAGGCACCCATCACAACTTGAAATGTCCCGGCGCCATAACATCGCAACGTAACCAGCAGCCGGAACGGAGGGAGCAGTGGGTGGCCGCGGTTGCTGGCGTTTGGCTCGGCAGCTCCAGCAGTGACCGATTTGGTAAAGAGGCACCGCGACACGAATTCGCCCTTGCTGAAGTGCTCAAGCGTATTCAGCCACTACCTTATGCGCTGACATGGCAAATTCACGGTGCGGAAATCCCCTGAACCTTCATTATATGCCTCGTCAATGCGGGATACATGCTCCGCAAAAGAGGCGAGCGAGCACAGCCGGCTCGAACCGAGAGGAGCGTAGGCGGCCATCTTGAAAATAGTACTGGAGGGCTGCTTCAAGGTAGCACAGACGACACCTTGGAGTTGTTCCTCCAAATCGTGAGCGTTTCCTCCAAATCGCCGAGCGGCTCCTCCGTTGGAGGAGACACTCGAGTGGAGGTTAGTTTATGAAACCGAAACTCGCTTTCAAGGGTCCTCTCGAGCGGAGGCTCGAGTGGAGGAGGGACTCAGAATACGGGGGATACCCCCGTATTCTGAATCCCTCCTCCACTCGAAGTGCTTCCTCCACTCCGTTGAGTGGAGGATAGGGAAACACCTCCACTCGAGGTCTCCAGGCATTTCATAAACGTGGTGACGCCGACCCTCCGAGGAAATCCTTCGTTTGGAGGGACCCTCGAGATCGCAGTTTCGGAGGAGCAGCGAAAGGCATCTGGGGGCGAGGTTATGGCAATTTTTTTATTCAAGACATGAAAGTACGCCTAAGAAATATAACTTTTTAATGTTTTTATTTTTTGTTAAGTAATTATACCGGTATTTTAAGAAATAATAGTTTCTATGGTTGAGAGGAGCACGAAAATAACATGAACCAGGTGGACACAACTAGAAATAACTGTTTTCTGGTCTGGCCACACTGCACACACACTTCGGTAGCAGACGATAAATCTGTTTTGTTTTTGTGCACGCTGCTCCATGTCTTCACGTATCCCGTTGTGTCTCCTGTTCTTTCTGATCCTATCGATTACTATAAGTTTCAGGGCCGCCCCTCCGGATGACAGCCAAGATAACGATATGTCAGCGGAAGGGCTGGAGGTACAGGGCGGTTTGCTTCCATGCGTGACGAGCGCATATCATAGACCGGAATTTCCGACACAGTGAGCGCCTAATTATTTGTTCTTTTCGGTTCACGCCACTATCGGCAGCTTCAAGCCGACATAATATGTAATTTTACAGGCACCATGGTGAACCCGGTAGAAATGTCCCCCTTCGACAGCACGCAAGCGCGAGGTAGCAGGCGAGCACAAAGCGACGGGCACTTGGAGAGGGCGGAGCCTCGCAGCGCAGGCGGCTCGAAAAAAAAAATAAAAAAAGAAAACTGGGCTTTGGAGCAGACGACACGCTCGCTCGCTTCCCTACGGCGATCGTCTGCTTCATACGCACTGTAAGCAGCTTACGGTAGCCGTGTCATAGGTTAGTGTGACACCTTCATAACAGAGCGATGACTTTCGGTACATGACAGCGACAACCTTGTCATTGCGAGGATAAAGACAAGTCCGCACAGATATCTCGGAGCTCGCCCGCCGTCGCAGAAAACATCGCGACGCTTCGAATTACGAGTTCCAACCAACGCCTGACGACGCGGCTTGTCGGCGGCGAAACTTGAACAACTTGTCGGCGGCAACAACTTGAAATGTCCCGGCGCCATAACATCGCAACGTAACCAGCAGCCGGAACGCAGGGAGCAGTGGGTGGCCGCGGTTGCTGGCGTTTGGCTCGGCAGCTCGGCGTTTGGCTCGGCAGCCACCTCGGCAGCTCCAGCAGTGACCGATTTGGTAAAGAGGCGCCGCGACACGAATTCGCCCTTGCTGAAGTGCTCAAGCGTAGTATTCAGCCAGTACATTATGCACTGACATGGCAAATTCACGGTGCGTAAATCCCCTGAACCTTCATTATATGCCTCGTCAATGCGGGATACATGCTCCGGAAAAGAGGCGAGCGAGCACAGCCGGCTCGAACCGAGAGGAGCGTAGGCGGCCATCTTGAAAATAGTACTGGAGGGCTGCTTCAAGGTAGCACAGACAACACCTTGGAGTTTCTCCTCCAAATCGTGAGCGGCTCCTCCAAATCGCCGAGCGGCTCCTCCGTTGGAGGAGACACTCGAGTGGAGGTTAGTTTATGAAACCGAAACTCGCTTTCAAGGGTCCTCTCGAGCGGAGGCTCGAGTGGAGGAGGGACTCAGAATACGGGGGATAGAGTGAGTACCAGAGGAAAGGAACGAGTCTGAGGTGCCAAGAGAGGCGAGAATGGGCGATAAAATGAAGGGGTAGTGGGAGGACGAGAAGGGGACGGAAAAGTGAAGGACTGTTGAGGAGTCACAGAGAATAGGAGAGGAGGAAAGTGTGGGTATTGATTGATTGATTGATTGATTGATTGATTGATTGATTGATTGATTGATTGATTGATTGATTGATTGATTGATTGATTGATTGATTGATTGATTGATTTTATTCAAAGTGGGGAAGGAAATTTAGTTTGCCGAGACAGATGTTACAACCAAAATGTTGCTGCTACAGAGGACTCAACCGCATCCGCCGGAAGGGTTGCCCCAATGTCACCATGGAATGGGACGCCGCAATGTGACCAGTGTGCACGCACAACCACTCTCGTGTGGTATGAGTTCTTGCTTACCTCTACTTCACTACTGGAAGTTCAGTGCTGGGTACATCCAGCGGTCATTGAAAGGGAACCTCACCCGTCGCACATGATATTTCATCAATATAATGCTAATCGCTTTGAAGTAGATAATTGTTTTGGATTGATAGGTTCGGTTTACTTTTTGTATTTGTTCATAGAAACAGCGACTTTGAGTCTCAAAGCAGCGATGTTCTTAACCAACGACTTGGTTGAAAATATCAGTCGTGTGTTTTCCTTGAAACGCAGAATAGACACGTTTGGTTTATATCACCTTCCTTGAGTTTTTTTACGATGGTTTATTTTCCCCAGATTTGGTATTTAAAACTTCTGGCAGCTAAACACAACTAAGGTTTCGTGTTTTAGAACAAAATTCAGGGAAGCTTGCATTCACGCGCCAGACTTGAATGGCGAAGCTGTTGTAGGTGAGCACTTCTGGACACATGGTCAAGTTTCAGTATCATTGTTTATTTGTGTCGTTGCGGTGCTAGTAATCGTCATCATATGCGTCAAACAGGTCGCCATCTTCTTCGCGTGGAGTGGTGGATGCAAAGTCATCCTCAGCATTGTAGACCTCAACTGGCGAAGCTTCCACTAAGTCGCGCAAGGCTTGAACCATAGCGAAGCTGCAAGATTTCTTCATACGTGAGCACTGCAGGACACATCACCGCGCATTTGTACAAGTTTCAAAGTGTTTGTTTACGTGTTCCGTCGTTGCCTTCCACGGTTGAAGTAGTAGTCATCGTCATATGCATCGATATCGTCATGTTCCTTATGCCGAGCACTACATGCGCGGTAGCGCTTGACGACAGGGATGGAGTTTTTGTTTATTTGTTTGTTTGTCAAAGCCACTGCGCGAGCCGGGAACGGTCGGCGGTCGCCGCGCGGCACGCGCTGACGAGCGCTCCGTATTTTCTTATTTTTCCTGCAGCACCGAATTTGCGGCTTATACAACAGCTGCGCTGTGAAAAACAATAACGTGATTCGAGTTTCTGCACATCAAGCTTCCCAGAGAAATGTGGAGTTCTCTGACGCTCCCGACTCATTTTGCGCATTGAACACACTTCGGTTTCATGCTATAGTATACGAAAGAGGTGCGGGTTCAGGAGGATGTAGGAGCAACATCCGTGCAGGCCGAGTCCATTGCCCAACTTTCGCTTAGAGAGAACGTGGATGAGATTTTGTATCAAGGTAGCTGACTACATGCCGCTACGGTACAGACATGCAAACCTGGTAAACCTGAGGTCGCTTTAAAGACCGTCACGGCGAACGGAAATTTATTTAGTGTGCGCTTGCGCGGTGACATAGACCGATTGCCACGGGTGTGGTTTCCGTGAACGTAAAGCTTGGAGTGTGTGTTTGGAATTAGCTTCAATTCTCGCACGTAGGAAACCGCTAGGCGCTCATGTTTCCGGCAATAGGGACATGCCACGAGTGCGTCTCATGGGGAAGCCTGGGGGATATTGCAAAGGCTGCATCAATTTCCACGAGAGTGAAGTTACGCGAGGACTATGCGAAATTGTGAGAGAGCTTGCACCCAGCGCGCCGCTTAGATGAATGTTTTCCAACTATTGCTCGACCTAGCGACACAGGCAGCGCTGTCTGTGGCACAAGCGGGTGAGACGAAGCTGATAGGGGAAAAACCGCACACATCTACGCCTGCAGTCCACTCGCCTGGAGCGAAACATAGCTGCGCCGCATCTGGAATTTTTAAAGCGAAAGATTTCTTTTTGGTACCGGAGGCGTTCTGTCAAAAAACTAATGCATTTCCCCATAGACTGGTCGGTTGGCCGAAAAGCTCTGGTAAGATATCTGGACACACGGCGCGTGCGTCAAACCAGGTTTCTATTGTGTCAAAACGGTTACTTGAAAATCGCGAAAAAGGAATGGTTCTATAGAAGAAAATACACGCATCGATCATGAATAAGGACTACAACCGTGTATACCTGTATCTCGTAAACCACACATCCGTATATATTTAGATCGTTTGTATATGCGCTTACTTAGTGCGCGCAAAATCGTCGCATGGGTTCGTTCTTGGTTTTCCATTTCGTTCTTTAAAGATTTTTCAATCGATTGGACATACTTTCAGAGAAGGTTGGGCGCACTTTTAGCTTTCGCGTTTATATCAACTTGCTCTAGGAAAGGCTGGTAATTTTTTAAAGGGAAGACTATGTGGCTGGGGTTCTATGTATTTTTCATTGCGGCGAACAAACACTGAATCCCGAGGCTGCCTGTTTCTTCGAAGGGCAAGGCGTTCTGTACCGCGAGGTGTTGGAAAATAACCGCCCCGTTGTGCGAAATGTCCACTATTCTCATGACAGGCAGAAAGACAGACAGAAAAAAAAAATCTGCAGAAATTCAGGGAATTGTCTATTAATCCCTAGCGTTCTTATGCCGCTTGCTTAAAGGAGCCATGAAGAGAAAACAAAAGTTTGTTTTATTCGAAAGATTAGGTGTTTCAGAGTATACCCAAGCGCTTTCCCGGAAGCAAATGATGCTTCATTCACTGAGAAATAAGACAATTTAAGCCAAAATTTTAAATCTCCCGCTAAAATTGCACATTTCGTCACGTGAACAATGGCGTCATACGAGCCGGTCCATGAAACAGATACTTAGCATGTCGACTCCATATACCACCCACACGCGGGAGTCGACCGAGACGACGGCCATCTTAAAAATACTAGTAAAACCTAGTGCACCCGCAGCCCTAGTCATGGAATCGCCTGATCCGGAGAACAAAACTCTCGTCGAGGAGCTCGGGCTTGCATTTAACAACCTCACACCACTTGAACGCTCAATGCTTCTAAGTGCACGAGCGGCAAGAGTTGTGGGATACGCGGTGGACGGGAAAGCGACCATTCCGCGATAGCCACAACAGACGAACGCCCAGCCGTCGGCACCGCTGCCTCGTCAGCCCCGTCGCGACGGACGAATACAGACTGGTACGTATGTGCCGTATTTTCAATTTCAGTAGCAGTATCGCTTATGCCAGTTGGCCGGTGTCGTGTATGGAAAGCCGTTCGCTCGAGCTCTCTGCTCCGACCAGAAAGATTCGAGCGTCAATGCGCGGTGTGTACGGCAATTTTTTTTTTTCCCAAGGTCAGAGCGCTTCGCCGAGGTTCGTCGTTGGGCAGCACATGAAAGGACATTTCACCGGCGGGGATGTCGCACTTCCTCGACGATTTGCCCGTACTACATGGGCATTTAAAAACACAGCAACGAAATTTCATTGTAAAGTACTCGAACACACTGAAGTTTTCAGTGGTTGTAAACTGTAAACGAGCTCGTAACGACAGCAGCAAGCCAACACGACCTCCATACCGAAACCTGTGCGACGAGTGGCACTATCTCGTTGCTGATCTGTGTTCCTTACGCCCCTTGTTTCTATTTTTACCTTTGCTGGTTGGCGATATGACGGCCAACCTCCTGTGAAGGGATTACGATACCAAGCAAGGTCGCGGCTGTGAGTGCTGGGACGGTTCGTTGGCCCCGAAGAGCCTTGTACCCGAAAATTTGTCTGCGCGACGGTGGCGACGGCGAGATGTCGAGTTCGGCTGGCGGTAGTTTCGTACGCATTGGCATACACGCTTGCGTGTTCGTTCGGAACTTCAACCGTTTACTCCACCGTTCTTTGTCATTAAAAGAATGTTCAGTATGTTTCACGGGCATTTAGCTCGCTATGCAAACTGTAAGCCCTGCCTAACATGCGTTTGCTTTTGCCGGCCTCCGCCAATTGCAGAGCATTCTCGAGTGACATCATAGGTTCTGTTGCGGAAAATGAGCTGGTGGGTCGCGTGGTCATTTCCTTTTTTCCTAATGATGTAGCTTATTTGAGCGAAGTTTGCGTTATAAGTGCACGGTGTCGTTATGGTTCTAACGAGGCAATCTTTCGAATGAACCAAACTTGTGTTTTCTCTTCATGGCTCCTTTAAAGTGTCAGTTCTTTATAGCCAAATATAGGTATGAGTAGCGAAAGATGTTAAGTTATTTTATCCTTGCAAATTTTCTGTTTGTTTCTTTTTGATATAAATTTATAGCGTTAAAGCGATGAAGCGCCTTTACTTCTCTAATTATGTTTTTTTTTTTCGATGATGCAAGGCGTACTGCACAGTTGGTCCGTTCACGCTATTTTTTTATTCGTATCATGGTTGCGGAGTTCCCACTCCTGGATTGGAAAAACTCCGGAATCATTCCACATTTTCGAAACCGCGGATTGGAATGGGAATGGAAAGGCGACAATACTTCGAGCAATGAAATGGAAATAAAATTAAGCGTCTTTTGCACTGACCGGATTTGGAATGGAATGGGCTCCAAGGTAGCCCCACTGTTCCCTTTCGCTTCTGGCGGACACCATGCCGCTCGTATCCATTGTGTGGAAATTTCGCTGCGGCATACACCCCCCCCCCCCTTACCCCTCCCCATTTTATCCTTACGCCACAACGTCTGGACGCGGCGGAAACGGGTGCCTGCATATTAGTGGGCGGCACTGCATCTTTCGTTATTTTCATTTGCCTCTGCTGGGCCTATTCTTAATAAGCTCAGACCACCGGACGCCGGCTGCCTCAACCCACCCCTCGCTTTTTTCGTTTTGCTTCTGTCGCCACCGGCAGTTCTGGCATGTGTTCGAAAAAGCGCTGCTTCCAGTTGTGTTGCGTAATCCCTTTGGCGTGATATGCCGATTCCCTCAAATCAATTTTCCTGCACCCTCACTGCTGCCGCCGTCGTGTGGGAGAGTGCGTTACTTTTCGCCATTTTTTAATGCGTTTCTTTTCTTTGGCTGTTGCACAAAATAACCTAACCGGTTCTGTTAATAAAGAGAACGTACTTTCTATCGGTGAAGTACTCACGTCTTGCCTCGGACACGCCTGAGGTTTATTTGGCACTGCGTAAGTGAACATGTATGACCCATTGGGACAGACGGACTAAACTTTTCTGGGTAGGCCAAGAAAGTTTCCCTTGTAAGTAAAGTAAAGCCGAGTGGTGCATTTGGCTGTCAAAATGTCTACTAAGGGCCCTCGACGTACATTTTGTAAAACACTGCATGTGCCTCATAGACATACGCAAAAAAAAAATGACCCAACTTGTGCCCGTTTGGCCAGAGCTGCCGTAAATAATGTCATGTATTGAACGGGCAGCGTTAGAGTTTTATACCAGGACAATGAACAAGCTATATGAGGTATCTGTGAAAGAAGTAGCGACAGTGGCGACTTTTGTACCCGTGAATTGCAATCTATTTGCTCCGTCCCTTGACGCTGCCGTACATACTGTCCTTCATGTTGATGCGCCCGCGTTTATGCTAACTGTGCTACATGCACTCAAAAATTTTAAGATAAGGGTTTTGAGTGCCTATAGATGAAAACAAGGTTCGCATGACGTGCCTTTGAGACATCTACAGCAGTATAGTGGCAGTGGTGTGATGATCTCCGAAGCACATAACAAGATAAGACATGAGAAGCTGGGCAATGGAACGAAAACAGATCCTTCGCTGCCTCTAGCGCCGTGCGACAGTAAGCCTTTAAAGCATTCTGGCCATGAAGATACTATAATATGTATCGGGAATACCGTCCGTTTGTTATTTCAAAGGACGACTGTTCTAAACGACATGTGTCACCGAGATAGGGCGATTGTTCTGAACGACATGTGATACCCACATGCTCCGATCACTGTACTTTTTGTGACGTCTTTGCACATTTTTGGCAGTTGTCAAAGCCTGTGATAACGTCAGCTCTATCTAGCGTTCGAAAGTAACTCGATAGAGCCCCCGAGAGGCAGTTTGTACGTTCAGGAAAATAAAAGAATGGAATTGACCTGCCCAGCCATTCAAGGAACGGGAATGATCAAAGTTTTGGTATTCCGCGGAATTGAAAGGAATTGAATTGAGGCAACTTCTAACTCCTCGGAATGGGGTTTGAATGGTATGGCACGGCCCATTCCTCAACACTTATTCGTATTTCCTACGCCCTTTTGCGAACTTTCGTTTTAGTGGGAAGCGCAAACTAACACGGGGACAAGAGAAGACAACAAAAACATAGACGACACCGTGCATTTTGTTAAAATTTCATTCTTTCTATTTTTCTCATAATTTGGTTTCTCTCCTATTAATTCTCTCCTACTAATTATCTCCATTTACGGAATTTTAACGGTTCAAGGGGTTATTTACCCCAAACCTGCTCTCTGCTCTTTGTGGAAATGCAGGGCGCTATACGCCTCGAGCTTCGCGATCGCTGCGCCGCCTGCCGCCGCTTCTCCGCGGCGTTGACGGGATCTGCGCTGCGTGGCTGATAGGGGCTCGTGCAGTGTTTTGGTTCTGTTTCGCTTTTTTTCGCCTTTCGGCGCCCTAAACAAAACTTGTTATGATGACGTCTATAGGCAAAGAGTACGTTTAGGTCACTTAAAAGGCAGCTGCGTCTTCGTAGAGCACGCGATCGCCTGCAAGAGCCACCCGCGGGGACGCGGTTCTGCGCGCATCGTCGCCGCTCTTCCGGGCGTCGGCGACGATAGCAGCATATCACCCCTGTCACCTCCAAATACATCAGGCACAAATGAATTCTACTGTCGCCTCGTTTAGACCTGGTACTGCACAGGGAGAGGTTGGCTTCATTTTGCAGCGTGGGCAACGAATGCGGCTTCGTTTCGAATATATACGTCGCAGAAAAATATCTTTCGGGGATGTGATCAACCAATCCCGGACAATACATTATGCCTTTTATAAGAATATAAACCATGCGAAAATGTTAAGTATATTCCAAGCCTGTACTTCGTTAAATATGTGCCCACACACGCCTTATAGAAAGAACCAAGGCAATCTAATATGAAACCACGGAAAAATACATGCTGCGCAAGTGCGGAAGAAACATAATAGCTGTAACGGAAATGAAAAAAAAAAACACAATGCAGCTTGTGATATGCTAAAGACGTTCGTCGAAACTTGAGCCAGGTAGGGTTCACCAGACCAACAATACGCAAAATGCACTGCTATATCGCGAGACATATGAGGGGGGGGGGGGGGTAGGGGAGGGGGACGCTGTGTACAAATGCAGAGCGGAATCAAGCAATGGACGTTTTAGTAATCACATACACAAACCTCGCATTCACTGTCGTTTTGTTTTTCGACTTCAACGAACAGCTGATCGTTCGGCGGACGCATTTTTGGAAGTATATAGGGTAGGCAGTTCACAAGCGATGAAAGGTGTCGTTGGAAGAGTGTGGTATGATAAGGCCATCTGATTTCAGTTTCTCCTTTATTCTATAGGCTCCCTGTGCCATGTGACGATATTTCGAAGAAGCGTTAAGTCGCGGACGCCGATTATATTCTAAGCCCGTCTGCGCGCTGCTCGCAGAGGATGTACGTAGCAGATGAATGTTTGCGGGCGCTCACCTCACGACAAGATGACTTTTTGTCGTGTGGTGATCCCCGATTGTAATTCTGCATTATCCGTCGTATTTACGTTGAATATTCCCGAAATTAACACACATTGGCTTGTAAATGGTGGGGATCAATATATGAGGTATGATATTGGCAAACGTAACTGGCGTGCCGTCAGGTATCAGTGCTCCGCTGAATATGTAAGCGCTACATCGTAGTGTACAGCCGTAGCATGAACATCTGAGGAACCGGTGGTTACGGAGACACTGCTAGTAAATTCGGGGCAGTGCAACTACAATCGGCTCCATGATACGCCGGTTCCGCGATGTTGGCCTGTCACACACACCTGGCGCTTATGCAGACCGAATATACCACACTAAGATCGCGTCAGAAACATTTACACTCTCGTAAACACATCCCATTTGCGAACAGAGTGACTGCTCCACATAAACATGGATTTCCAACGCCCGCAAACGCTAAATCTCAGTCGTGAACATGCCGCAAAAGCAGCGGCGACACTGGGGAGCGGGACGGCGACTCCCGCGCCTGCTTTCGAAACGGGCCGCTAGGAGGATTTCAGTGGCGCCCCTACAGGCCGCGCTCGAGGCGTATACAGTCCCGGCTGGGGAGGCACTCGGCAAAGGATGCTACGCATTAAATTTATGTTAGGTGATGCCATTGAAGTCGCGCTTGTAGCCAGTGGCATACATTCACTGGCGACCTCTACAGCCCTGCCGATTAACCGGACATCAAGGTCCGAATCGGGGGTGCGTAGCGCGGCGTCCCTTCTCTCCTCAGAGGGGATTAGGGGGAACGGATTGAGGGGGTATGTCCATATAATGTCAGATAGGGTGACGAGTTCACCGCACAGGTGTTAGGACACGGTTTGGTAGAGGCTTGCGTGTACCTGGGTCAGACGGGCATGGCTGGAGAAAGTATTTGTAGTGAAGGGCCAAATTCGAGCTTTGCTGTTATCAAATTGCTGGTGCGCCAGTGCGTAGCTCCGGCTGGAGAGGCGGAAGTGCGTGATGATGCCATTAAACGTGACCACGCGATTCCTCACAGACCTCGCCACTTTATAGGGATAGAGATTATACCCTACCCGGAGCGCGAGCCCTCGGGCGTGTTAGAGGGCCGTCTCGTTTCTCTCGAGGACGGAGTGCGCAGGGGATCAAGTCAAACTTATTGCCTTGTCTGGGCATATGGCTGGACAGCTTTCTAGAGAGAGAGAGAGAGAGAGAGAGAGAGAGAGAGAGAGAGAGAGAGAGAGAGAGAGAGAGAGAGAGAGAGAGAGAGAGAGAGAGAGAGAGAGAGACTTTATTTTTTTCCCAGAAAGCCAGAAGGGGAAGGAGTGGGATTTCCCTGCCCTTCTTTTCAGTCGTCGGCCAGGAGTCCTTGACCCCTGGCGGCTTCTTCAGCTTCTTGGATCAGTAGTTGCTGTAGTAGTTCTTCGCAGCTGAGCAGCGCCGTCTCCCATTGCTCCTCATTAAAGATGTTTATTCTTTGTATGTCTTCTTGCTTTTATCTGCATGCCCATATTATGTGTTTGAGGTCTGCCCTTTGGCCGCATGCTTTGCAAAGATCGCTGACTGTGCCGGGGAAGTAGTAGCCATACAGAAGTGGGTTAGGGAAAGTTCCCGTCTGTATTTGTCGCCAAGCGATGGCCTGGGATCTATTCAGATTGCCGTGTGCCTCAGCTTTCTAGAATTCTGAGTGTCATTCTTGATAATCGGCCTGTGGCAAAATTTTCAATTGCAGTCTTTCAATCAGAAATGATTGTCTCTTGACTGGGATCCTGTATTATTGCTAGGGCTGTGGCCGCCTTTTCCGTAGTTTCTGGGCGGCGCGGTCGTATTGTCACTAAGTTGAGAAGTCTTTTAAAGAGGCCCGTTATAGCGACTGCGTATGCACCGTGGTGCCTGTATTCTGCTCCGTCTACATAGATTGTGTTTGTATTATTGTTTTGTATTTTGTGGAGTGATTCAGCCCACTTCTTTCTCCTGGCTATGTGATGTTTGCAGTTATATGCGTGCCAGTGGTTTATATTTAGACTTAACTGGAAGTGTGTTGGTACAGGGTAGAGGCGAGTGAACTTGGTGTGGTGCCCGATGTAAAACTTGTGGGGTATATGCATCCCGGTGGCTGATCGTGCCAGTCTTCCGTACTGGCTCTTTACGTGGGCCTCGACAAGTGTGTGTTGTAAAGGCCTAAACCGTATCCTCACGAAATGAGCTATGGACTTTGGCTCGAGCACGACGCACGCCCCAGGCACGTTTACAAGGCTCATCCTGCTTATTACCTACGTACAACCCGGGAGCGGGAGAAGCGGTGGTCATAGCTCTTGCAATTACACAGGCTACTACCACCATCTAGGACTCCAAGGCCGCCCGGCGCAACTGTGTGCGTGGTGGGATCTCCACCACAGCCACCAAAATCCTTACGAACAGCTCCACCCCAGTTTCGAAGCACATCCTCCTGGTATGGACGCCAGCTCACTCGTCTCTCTCGGGGAGTGAGATGGCACATGACGCAGCCCGAGGATACACGACCCAGGCCGATTTCGAATCCGACAACATCCCGTCTGTGACGCGGGGGGGGGAGTGGGGAGGAAGAGACTGGCAACTTACCGAGAAATTACCCAGCACTATAGGCCGACCCAACTGAAATTTTCTGCTGCCCACACTGCACAAAACAAATGGCAAGCAGCTGCATGGCGTAGCTTGCAATTAAATACGTTCCCTCACCCCGCCCTGGGTGACTGCAATCATCCCCACAGGTACACGGCCAGATGCACGTGGTGCAGCACTGCAGCAGCCACTCCGCAACACATGATCTGGCAATGCCCCAATAAACCACATACCTATGAACATACATGCGTACATATAAGTATAACTTAACAACGTGAGAGGCGCTTGTCCCTGTGTCATTCGTCTTGTGTCTAAATTTGTTGCGCTTTCAATTTTCACTACATATAAGTAGTAACGAGCAGTGGGAGGCCTCGTTGCTCAGTGCTCAGCTCTCTTCCCGGTATGCAAGCTTCTGTCATCCAAACGGCAGCGGACGCCGCCGACATATGGGCCACGGGTTCCTGACTGCCGTCGGGATGGAACGAAGACACCAGACAATCCCGCACAGTGCATTGGTCTTTAAAAAGGGGACATACAAGTCTGTTCTCTCTCTCTCTCTCTCTCTCTCTCTCTCTCTCTCTCTCTCTCTCTCTCTCTCTCTCTCTCTCTCGCTCGCTCGCTCCCCCTATCTTTTCCTTCCGTTGATGCTACTGAACTTGCAGGATGAAGTGGTCTGGGAGTGGGACGAACATAAGCCTTGCGGCAAAGCCAACTTCATCACGCGGGCTCACAGAAAGTGGCAGTAGCTGTATGTGTCTTCGGTAAAGATTTATTTATTTATTTGAAGTGCTCACCAACAGCGCAGGACCTTCCGCAGTGATGCACTGGGTACATGAATATAACGCCGGCGAAAAGAAAATATACAGTAAGGCAAATAAATAAAAAATGGGCAAAAATAAATGTGTAGATATGTACAAAAGAGAAGAGTGATCAAAGAAGGCAGAAAAAATTTCTTAACGCCAAGAGTTCGGAGGTCGAGTGCAGAGTGTGCTCTAATAAATACATACAAGCATTACTAAGATGGCCCTTTAGGTGCAGAAACAGAAGAAAAGGGGGAAAAGTGCAGGGGTGACCTCTCCATACGTGCATTCAAAATGTCCCATTTTTTAGTAGCGTTTAAAAAGGACCATGTCATTGAAAAAAAATGCATTAGAAAATAAAAATAGACTGTTATAGGCATGCTGGCATCGGCTGGCTGGTGCCAGGCTGAGTGTTCTGTCAATATGAACGCAGCCATGCGGGCGCAATTGTCTGCTTGACACATGCAAGTGAACAGAGCTTACAAGGCAAGGGAAGTCAAACTTGGAATGAATACAGTTAAAAACAAAAACCATGTCACGCCTGGAACGCCTAATACATAGCACATCCAGATTCAGAAGCTTGAGAAGTCTACCGTGCCTATAATGGCTAACTGGTGTGTAACGGCAAAATACGGTTCTAGTAAAGCGCTTCTAAATCCTTTCAAAAGGACGACGAAGGGTTTAAACAATTTCTAATAACACCGGAAAGGTCGACATTCTGTGAAATTATGGCGCGGTTTTGTGAGACAAAGCAAGATCGGCCGGTGAATTCACTAATGGCCCAGGGAATTACGCCAAGCGTTAAGAGACAGGAGTAAGTCAGGTAGTCCACATTTGAGCTTAAAAGTAGTTTTACATCCATCATTACACCCAAATCACGCACAACAGTAGCGCATTTTACGGGTAAACCAAACATATAGGGCAGAAAAATGAACGGGGCACTCCTACGAGTAAATGATATAACGAGAGTTTTGGAGAGAATAAGCTTAAAATAGTTGATGGCTCACCATACCGATTCTGCGTTGATGCCATTTTTGCAGCAGGACGCGATCGTCCGGGGAAGAAACCGCGCGACAGAGCCTCATATCGTCAGCATACTGAGAGCGAACAGTTCTTTGGGATGTATGTCATTAATAAAAAAAATTCAGTATAAAAGGCCGAATGTCGAGCCTTGCGGTACCCCTCATATCCAAGCGAAAGGCCGGGAGGGGACGCCTTCATAAAAAACACAGTTAGACCCACCTTTAAAATAACTTCCGAACTACAGAACGCACTGGATAGACTGTATTCGGACAATTTTCGAAGCAGTAAATCATAATTAACAGCGTTAAAGGCCTTGCTACACGCGAAATATACTCTACCTACCTGTTGGCGGGAGAGCACTGGAGGACCCATGTCGTTTAGAAAACATGCGAGATTTGATTCTACTGACCTACTGGGCATGAAGCCATGTTGGTTAGAATGAAGCAATCGACGCATTCGTGGCTAGAAGGTAACAATGCATGACTTTTTAGAACACTTTAGTGGACACGACATCAGTCTCGGTAATGTTCGGGGTTTACAGTGCTTGCACATGAGACTGGAAACCCAGTTCGATGCCGCTGCCGGAAGACGTCGAGTAGGTCGAAGAAAAATGACGTGCGAAAAGTTCATATACGTCGCCCTGGTCAGGCACAAACTTGTCACCATCCTGAAGGGTTATGCTATCGCGTGCGTGACGTGTTCGGAACTTAATATACCGCCAGAAATCAGGAGAAGAGAGGGCTTCTCCTGTGCAGTCAGTGCAGTCGGTAAGCGTCTTTTTGTCCCTGGCAAGGAGCGTTTTCGCTAAGGATCGCCATTCTTGGAAACTTGCGAAAGATGACGGGTCATTGTGAGCGTTACACAAGCGGTGGAATCCACATTTTTTTTCCGAAGTGCTCCTCGCAGCTCGTGACTGAACCAAAATTTAGTGCAGCGATTTAGCCGCTTTGGTATGTGCTGCTCCTTAGCATTTTGCACAATTTTGGTTAGCTCTTGGACGACCACGTCCACACAGGGCGTGTTGTAGGCCTACACAGAGGCCCAGTCAGCATTTTCGAGATATTTGTAAAGGAACGTGTAATCACCGCGAACGACACCTCGTTCGGTGTCGTTGGCGAGCAGTGGCCGCCGTCAATACTCAAGAGAAACAAAATTTGCTCATACCGTTACCCTAGTTTCTGTGCCACCTCTATGTCGTGTGCTAAAAAGCTTCGCTGATCACCCACATTCACAGGATGGAATTGCTCGTGATTTTCGGTTTTTTTATCTCCTGCTTTTTCTTGATGCTCCCTGGAGGGCTTCTGCGGTTGCTCCTGTTACCGTGGCCAACGCTTCGGCTTGAAGAGTCTTCATTACTTGGCATCACTACCTTAACTTGTCCAAAATGTGATGCCCTCTTCATAGAGAGGAAAGGGTAAGTTGGGAGCGCAATATTCTTCTTGCAATATAGAATACGCCTGAACCACTGCTTTACATTGTTTACACAGGCCGATTGGCATGCTAAATTTGTATATGGAGTCCGTTGTGTTGCTGTTTCGTTTTTCATAGGCTTGCTAGCTTTTTTTGGGGTTGGTCATGAGCTATCACTTAAAGCTCTCAAGAATCGAAGAAACCAGAGCCGCTCCGTCTCGCCTTATGGAAGTCACTGTGATAATTAATAATTTGCGATGTGCACAAGCGGCAGCTCGGTTGGTGTCGGGGTTGCCATCCACATCGCAGTGAGCTGGGAGCCACTGCAGGGCAAAAACATGATTGTTATTTAATTCCCACGTGTGCACACCGCACATTTCTTGAGCTAGCTGCGCATGCGACAGTTCCATGAGGTGCTCAAAGCCTGCTCGGGATTCGGTGGAGATTTCCCGTTCCTGTACTGTCGCTGTTAGAATGCGTTCAAATTGAGTGTGCACGTCAGCGAGTTTCGTGATCATGTGACCTACCTTAGCGGTGATTGTTATGCAGCTTGACGTGATGCGCATCTCTAAGGGAAATGACGCACCTGTTACCAAGCCGTACGCTCAAGGTGGAGCGTAATTGCGGCAGGTAGTCAGGATGGGCTTTCAAGGGAGAATTCGCAGCAGGCAATCATGAACTGGCCTCCAATCCAGCAGCCTTGAGGAACACCAGAAGAGCTTTCATGGGCCAACAAACCCCTGTCATTGAGGTTACAAGGACATAATCATCGAGCACAAAAAATTGGTGACCCGCATTAACCTTCATGCTCTCTGTCTCTGGCGCCGACAAAAACAGCCGACACGCAAACAGGACATGTACTGTGAACATCTTGAACATCCCAACTCGGTCGAAAAGGTGGTTTTACCAGTACAATCTTAAAGATAACGTTTTGCTAAGCGCAATCGGCCTAGGAGCATGCCCGAGAACCCATCCGCTTTCGGCCGTCATCCCCTAATCTTCACCGTACCCGCAATGTCATTTCGCGCCACCGCTTGATCATCACACTTTTTCTTTAAATTTCTTCATGCACTTGCTATTTTTAAAGTGGGTTACATAAAAGAAAATGTTCTCAAACCATTTAAGTTGGTACAATCATGGTCGGCGCTGGGTTTTTATTGCAAAGACGTAACCTTTCGCTCAGAAAAAAATGTGAAAACACTGAGTCTCTCTTTTTCAAACTGCCCATTAAGCCTGCCCGTTTTGCACCAATTTGAGCTAACTGCATCTGATGTGATATAGTTTGCTTTATGCTTTCATAAAAAAGCATCGCGGCGCGTTAAAAATTGGAAAAAGAAACCAACATACTCAGGCCACGCAGATTCCAAGGAAATAATTCAACGTGAAAAAAAGGAATTGTGTTTCATTGGAAATATTTGGCCACCTAAAACGATTCGCGCAAATTGCCACAAACGTACTTATCCTAGCAGATGTGTTTATTATTATTTTGCATTTTCTCCTATTTCTTGTACTCTTTCGCACACTGCTCAACATTTTTTTGATACAAATGTTCTGCGTATCAACTTTTTCTATGAACATAATCAATGTTATGGCTTCTTGTTGCAGCTTCCACTTGTGTTTTTTTTTCTTTTGAAAAGACTTTCGTACGTCTCAGATGCAAATTGGATGCGCATAAGGTATTTTCTATAACGAGAACTACCTCATGTTCCCCTGTATCGACACCTTTGGTGTTTTTTTTTTGTACATGCAATGACAGATAAGTTAGGGGAAAGCTTTTTTCTTTCAAAACATCACACGCTATTTAATATCATGTATACTAGAGTTAGACGGGCATAAATTAAGGGTGCGATATAAACCACACTTCATTGCTTTAAACGTTGCATATATTTCGAGTAATTCGCGTTGTTCTGTATTGATGCAATAGCTTGATTCAGAAAAATACATAGAACTAAGCACTTCTAGGACGCCAAACGCCGGAGATAGAAAATGGCACTAAAATAACACTTGTTGTGATTAATTTGCTGTCTAAAGAGATTAAGGCTTTTTAAAGATGATCAATGGTCTCGAAATACAAGTCGCATGCCTTATTCCCTGAAGCTTTCATGGAGAAAATTGGACAATTTGTAAGTTACGCTAATGCGTTTAAGCAAAGTATTGTACGCGCAGGGTGCCTACGAAATTGCTCGACTGTGCGTGAATAATGAGTTCCAACCTCTCCGTGCTTTAGGAGTGACTAATAGGCAAAGGGTCCACAGAAAATATAAACGAGTCCCGCAAACTTCCCGCCCAAGAAAATTACTTTTCTCTATAGCGAGAAGCGAACGCATAAACTGTAAGTTAATAATTTATACTCCACTTTTTCTACAGCTAAATTAAACACCATGAATATCATTTTTTAGCGAAATGTGCTAGTGCTATGTTTATGAACTCCAACTAGGGCAGGCAGAATGAACTCTCCTTGTTTTGCTGTGTTTCTATCTTTCCTCATCCCCATCAATGTTTTTTGAATGCAGGAGAGCAGCTGCTGTTCTTTATTATACCTTTCAAATTAAGCCTCCTTATTTTCTGTCTCCACGTAAAGGCCAATTAATTTGGGCGCCCTCTTGAAACATACCCTGCGACAGATTGAATTGCGCACATGAATCAATGAGCTCCGCGTGTGCTAGCTGGTTTTTCATTATGGCATACACCACTAAGCCACCTCAATCCCGTGCAGTCGTAGACGTTCCAACCGGCTTTGTGCATGCACCAGGATCCCCCTCGGAAACGCTGTCCTTGGCCTAAATGGGAACTAATCGAGCGCATGGTTCTTAATCTCCTCATGCCTATAGAATTTACGCGCCTGCAAAGAACTTTTTGAATGAGGCGATACTCATAGTAGACTTGTATCGCACTACTCGTGAGGTGTGCGACCGCAGCGGGGTCAACACACAGTGAGCTTCACACGATGTAATTTTTTTCTCTGAAGGAGACAGCAGATACCGTATCGCATATTCATCGACTTCAGCTAGCTATGTGCAAACAGCATTGTATGGAACGGCGTTCCAAGGAACGGCGTTCCTGTAACTAGTTCCTTTTGGGAGGAGCGGAGGAACGCCACCATTACATTAAGAGTGCGTGGAACTGTAACGGTAGCTCGTTGCGTTTACGAAGGCCCGGGAGAGGGAACGGCGTTCCTTCTGTAGACGTTCAATCGGTAGGCTCTGGCTGTTTTTGGTGCCACGGGTTTAGGTCGCTGAAGCTAGCACAAAAGCCATAGGCCGCTACCGTGTTTCTCTTCCTATAAGCTGTCCACTTTGCCCGTGCTTTCCGCCTAACGTGCTTCCTCGAAGGTCAAAAGCCGAAGAATAACCCCGCAGCAGCTTGTCGGGCAGGCTGCACCGGGTGCGCATGGCCTTGTCGCTACGGAGGCTGCAGATTCGAATGAGACAGGCGCCTGGGCGCCCCTTTGATTCGTCTTTTGGCCGCGACGTCTTGTTTTGTACATAAGAGCCGCACGCGAAAGCTGAGCAGGAGAAGACGTGGCTGAACTGTGTTCATCGCACACGCGTTCTCTACAATACAGGCAGCCGAGCGAGCCAAGGGGCCGTACGAGACTTCTCTGCTGTGTGTCTGTGCACGGACACCTAGGTCGCCAGCGTTGCACTCACCATGTGTAACAACAATGCTTAAAGTTCTCAGCATCGGATTCCGCTCTAAGGCGGCGCCGTAAACTTTCTCACGCACAGAGCAGACTTACGGTATCGTGATGCGCCAGGTTTGCTTTGACGATTGGATTTGTAATTTTGCTGTCAGTTATTGCGCCACCTTTCCTTCGCATTATAGCAGTGCGACGTCTGTGGTGTATTGTTACGGACCGGTTCCGACCAGTGCTCGATGGCGAGCCGAGTCGGGGTAGCGTAGCTGGTGGCTGCTGCCGAGCGCCGAGTTCCTCCGTTCCGACGACGAGAAGCCGGAAGCCCAATTTAGATTGTTTAATGCATGGCTAAGTAAATAGCATAAAGTTACAGCTGACAAGGCTGCGACAGAAAGGTGAACATGAATTCTCAATCCGGCAGGGTAACACTCTAAATCTTTTTTGTTGACATACAAGCTCCGATGCTCGCGCGTGCCAGAATTTAAAGAGCAGACCACAACGGTCAAAGTTATGCGCACGGCACCACAGAGTGGTTTAACTGCCGTCAAACAAAATATATGCAAAACAAGCACTGCCAGTGAAGAGCGCGGGTTGAATGCTAGCACACGCCTTTGAGAGCATGCTGAGGTGGCCTCCTGAGCCTGAGGGACTGAGCCGACTTATCCTCAAGTACAACATGGCAGCTACCCTCAAGACCAATTAAGTATGTACAGTGTTTTAGTCAGTAGCAATCGTCGTCATCCCTTTTGTTCTCTTCTTCCGACGGCACATCCGCGTAGGGCCAATGATCTTGTAGCGCATCCTTGCCTCGGTAGACCTCCACTTCTTCGTCAGCTAGTCCAGTGGCCGTCTCCACGTGTGGATTGTGGTTGGTTGGTTGGTTGGTTGCCTCAGAACAGGACAAATCCCAACGCGGGGGGATTGGCCAGGAAGCTTTGTACCTAATCAGGATGTGACCTATATAATTTTCGATCGCGAAATTTAGAAAAAGGAAATATACAACAGAAAATATTTCTTATAATATGAAAGTAGAGTCAGGAAGAAAAACTAAATAAATGTGAACGCTTAGCTGGCTAGCAGGAAAACGCACCTGTCGACGTAACATAAGAGTGAAGGGCGGACACAACATCCCTGTGGCAAACTCCTAGGCCGGAAACGCCTAGTGACCCAACCTCGGAAGTAGATAGCGGAAGGTGGAGCCGCTTAAAGGTTGACTACAGGTGCGCGCGTCGGATTGTGGAGAATCTGCTGCAGTTGAAAATAACAGTTCATCTCAAAAAGGGCAGTGCGGAGATGGAGCCAGACCATATTTATAAAGATAGAAATTTAATAGGCAATTTCGCGTCGAAGTTTAGTGATTGATACCTCGCATACCCTTAATTCGCAAACGTCGGCTTCTATGCATGACGAAGGTGGTTATAATCCCTAGAATAGAGAAAGGCGTTTTGCCAATAAGCCTGGAGAAGTTGTAAACGTTAAATCTCGCCCCCAATAGAAAGCTATCATTTGGACACTGCACGACCACGGGGCCACCAAGAGACAGACTGGCTAATTGATCAGCCACTTCATTGTATGAGATTCCTGCATGTTCTGGAACCCATACTAGCCTAACCTCTCGAAGCTGATGAGGACCGAATTACCAGAATGTGTGGATAATTGAAAAATATTTTTTGGGTGATAATGCGGAACACGCAGGGTGGGAGTCAAAAAGAATGATAACACGCGAAAACCTATTCTGAAGGTTTTGGAGGTCCAAAATCATTGCCAATAATTCCGCCTGAAAAATAGGAGTGTAATCAGGTAACCTAATTGAGGAGGACTAATCGAGGGACTGAGAGAATATCCCAACTCCAGCCTTCTCATCACTTTGCGAGGCATCGGTAGCAATGACGATATGGGAATGAAGGATTGACAAATGATCATCCAGCAATCTATTGAGGATTCGGGCCGGCAGCATCTTTGCATTCGGGCGGAAGATATCAAAATTTATTTTCATAGATGACACATTAATACAAGGAGGGGGGAGCCGAAACGTGAAGGGATGGCATCACAGCTTCGTCGTCATCGTCTTCGTCTGGGTGGAGCCATGGCGCGCTAGTAGGCACACGGTGATGGCGACGAAGGCGGTAGCTCCTCCTGCGGCGTAAGCCCACGAGCAAGCCTGGACGACGCCGGACGGATGCCGTGAGGCACACGCTCACGTGGGCTCGGGGTTTTCTTTCTATACCGGGTGGATTTCTGTAAGCCTAAACAGCTCTGGTGTTAAAACACTTCCCATGGTCCAAACCGAACCTGGAATCCTCGCGGTGCAAAGCCGATGTCTATCCGCTAGCACCATTCAGACACGGTCGAAGCAGTTAAGAAGTTTCGACTTTAACTTTGCCTCAGGTTGCATTGGACGAAAATTCGCGTTTTATCCATCTTTCTATTAACAAAGCGGCTTTGATTTTACTCTAGCCATCTCAACCCGTGTAAAGCAAACAATGAGAATTGTGTAAAGCCGTGTGGGTATTTCGTCTGTCTCTTGAAAGTTAAAATTCCATCTTCGCGTATACTTTGTAGATACTATCGCATCATCTTCGTTTTTACAATATGTATGCCGTGGGGGGTTTAAAGAATGCTCTAGCTGCACCTGACATCTTTTTTAGCATCTGCCCTCTCTCATACTGCTTTTTCTTTCGAGGAATATACATAAAAATAATATACGCGATCATATCCTGTCGGACTTAGAAATCAGGAAATACGGAACATGAAGAAACCTATAAACATGAACAATGAAATTCATTTGGTGGGTATAACACAAAGGAGAAACCAGCAGTTTTTTTCTGTTTACTCCGCTTATATCACACGCGGGCAAAAACAAAGACGAATGGCTGTGTTTTGCGAAGTTCATCACGTCTCCGACAGCGCCTTCACTTTAAGCCCCTGCATCTGACGGGGCGCCGTGAATCGCAACAATAAATTCTACTTTTATTAGCCGAATAAATCGGGCCAGGGGGGAATCCAAGAGAGTGAATGAAACAGATTGTGCGTGAATTTAGCTAGCGCTTCCTTATGTAAGTAGGGAATTGAGAAAAGACAAAAATGATTTTCTCACATACAATGTGAACGAAACTGAAAGCTGCGCAAGCTTTAAGAAGGCGCCAGAATGACGTCCTCGAAGCGCCTGCTTTCGGGGCACATCCCTCATTAAACGTACTTGGCGATGCACAAAGAATCTCGTTTCACAACATCGTTGTTTGAACGTGTATTATAAAAGAAAAAAACTTCTTTCATGAAGTTTTTATCTTACGTGTGCTGAGAACATCGCTTATAATTACCACCGGTACAATTAAAGATAGAACCTTGCCATTATTGCGTGGTATTTTTTTCTTGCACTTGACTGTAATTCTGTTTTAAGAAAGTGAAATCATTGTTTGCTTACTTGCATGCGCACTCGTTGCCTATCCCCTGGCTCATTCACAGTTTCCAGCTTTTTTCCAAAAAGTACGACAATGCGACGGAAAAAAGCTAAATTTTTCTTCAAAGCCATTACCCTAAGCTCTACTGCAATTTTCTTTTATAACTGTTATACAGCAGCGTATCATCTTTCTCTGTTTCTCTCTACAAAACCTTGCGTTTCACTCTTCATATCCAGTGAGAATTCCGTCAAAAAAAAAAAAAAAAAACAAGTGCCTCCACATTTTGGGAAACTCAAAAATTGTTTCCGCGATAAGCGCGTAGCTAAGCGCACTAATCATATTACGCGCGCCTTTAGGATGGCGCTGTATTTGAGTGCCATTGTGCACGACATTCGCTATTGCTAGCGACAGCGTTTGAATTCGCGTCATTCTTCCGACGTTTTGAAAATCACGGTTACGAGGTCCAAATATAACCCAGGCGCCAAAGTTTCTGTTGGCTTCTTCAGTCACGCGGAAGGAAAACACAAGGAGAACTTAAAAAGGCTGGCTCAGCGAGTACGATCTTCATGCGGCCTAGTTTACTCAGCCTGGTGGTTGGGAAGCTGCGGAAAGGAACAATTCCGCACCGCGTAAAGTAATTTCCTCGGTCTGCTACGCAAATAAGCCTTTAAAATGGTCGAATATAATACAAGCACGGGGCCCCCAGTCTATGGCGCCAGAAAAAAAGGCACAAGCCTGTGGTGTTTACAAAAGCGAAAGTTTTCTCAGCGGGTGTGATGGCGCCTTGTTAAAAAACTAATACATTTCCCACTTAGATCGTATGGTCCACAGAAAAGCTCTGATAAGGTCTGTGGAGAAATGGCACGGTCGTGAAACCGGGCTTTCATTGAGCCAAAACGGTTGCTTGAAAATCGCGAATCAGGAGCGGTTGTATTACACTCTTAATAAAAAAGGTCATAAAAAGGTAGTAACGGCCGTATTTACTGACTCCTTACGAACCTTACTATCCCGCAGTTTCGTACGTAGGCTCTGCCACTAACAACTGCATGGTTAGGAAATTAACTGAGTGTAGGAAGCAGTATGCACTAGATTAAGGTCGTGCTTGGGACTAGGTTATGCAGGGCCAGTTAGTAAACGCAGGTAGCTCAGAAGAGTGTTATCGCTAGGACTTTTACTAGGGGAGCCAGTGGTACGTACTGCTTGCTTCAGTTATTAACCCTGGCTAGTACTAAATTTACTACCTCCAGTTACGAAGAACCTAGTGTATACTGGGACTTGTAATTTGTTAGTGTTCCATTATTGAATTCCCCAACCTTTTTTTTAAGAGTGTAGGACAATGCACCCATCGATCTTAAAGAAACAGCACAGCAGTATAAAGCACTGCACGGGCCTGATTTTAAGGCCCGAGCACGGCCCGGGCCCGCTTTGTGAAGACCGAGCCCGATCCGGCCCCGTGACACCGAGCCCGGGCCCGGCCCGGGCCCGCTCATTTATTTTTGAGCCTAGGGAGGGCCCACGTGTGTGTGACCAGGCCCGGTCTTAGACGCTGAAGAAAATTTGTTTATTATACTTGGACCAGTGTTTTCGTAGCGGGAAATCAGACTGAGCATCTAGTCTGTGCAAGCACGTCCTAAATTGAAACGCAAAAAATAAGGGTTTAAAAGTGCACGTAGCTTACACCGTCTGCAGTTCACGCCACATCGGCGTAATAATAGCTCGTATTTTTAAACGAGAGGCACCATCACCTTTGATGACAAGACTTTTGGCAATTTCAGGTGGTTGTCTCGGTCACAAGTTGGTATTGGTGAGATTTCTTGTTCCCCATTTGAATCCACGAGTTGTGCGTGCATTGAAATATTTTCCCTGCAGTGGTTGTTAAGCGGTGCCGCTTCTCTGGCACGCGAGTTTGATTTCCAGCCATGGCAGCCGCATTAGGTTGGTTCGACATCGTAAAACATACGTACATAGAGATAGGTGTACAGCTCCAGGGTGTCTTAATTCCTTCCCCGCTGGGGCATTCCTTGTAACCGTATCTTTGATACGTTATACACCCAAATATAAAACGTGTATGCAGTACATGAAATGTGATTAAAATTACAGTATATTGACTATCAGACCTAGTAAAACTTGTTTTTAAAACAATGTGTACAACTAACATCAAGAAGCGCGTAAAAGTAAACTCAGAATATTCAATTTTATGCTCTTTCTATACTTCACGTCGGAACTATTAATGGCAGGGGCTATGAATTCAAGCCCGAGCCCGGCCCGGGCCCATGGCGTCGAGCCCGAGCCCGGCCCGGGCCCGTGGCACTGAGCCCGGGCCCGGCCCGGGCCCGCCAATAAACGACTTCGGGCGGCCCGGCCCGGCCCACCTTTAACTCAGAAACCACGTATCGGTATACATTTAGATCTTTCGTAGATTCGTTTACTTAGTGCTTGAAAAATTGTTGCGTGGTTTCGGTCCTGGTTCGCGATTGGGGTTTTTGAAAGTTTGACGATCTATTGAACGCGCTTTCCTTGGATTGGACGAATCCTTTGCGCTTCTCTCAACACTTTTTTTGGAAGGAATGGTTAAGTTTCTTTTTCCTATGAATAATATTCCCTTGGTCCCAACGCACCTGTGCTGGGCATTTTGTTATTGCGTAGTCCAATTGCTAAAACACTAAGGGCCTGCCGCTAAGCAGCCTGGTCCCACTTGTGGCTGCCGGAAACCTGCAATCTTAGCGGAGATAGCCTCAGCATTACCTCCCGCGAATGCATTTATTTGCCCGCAGAGCCCATTGCCGAAAATTCACCATCAAGCCATGACAGCGTTTTAACATTCTGGCTCTGTCTAGAAATATCTTGTGTCAGTTGCTAGATAGCCGCCTAGGTGCACAATGATTCACGGTATACGCCTACCACCGACCCTCAAATACGGTCCGTGTGGGTGCCGTATCAGGACTCAAAGGCTAAATGCGCTCTATTAAGCACCTACATCTCCCATCGGAACTGTCGTCGTAGTACAAGCGTATACCCCGTTTAAAGCACTGACATCCGCTGCTGCATCGCTGTGGGCGCGGACAACGAAAAGAACACCGATTGCCTCCACAGTAAAAGCTAAAGTGGCAGGCATCAACTGCTTCTTTCACGGTATGTGGGGCACGAACGCACGTGCCTCGTGACACTACGGCGCCTGGGGGAGCCCCAACATCTTCGTTTATACAAGAGATGTGTCTTTCCACCTCGCCCATACCAACAACCAGCATAGAGACTCATAGAATTCTGCGCGGTAATCGCGTGCCTTTTTCGGCGCCGGCGGCAGCTAGAAACGTTTCTTATTACTCGGAGAAACGCGGAATGTCAGTTCGTTCCCTTTTTTGTGTGTTGTCGTAAATGCTTTACGGCTTTGGACTCACGGTGGTATATATTGTCACGAAGCCAAAGATGACACAGCTGGCTTGAAGGAAAAACAAGTTTATTGGAGCGAACTTGTGCTCCCCTAGCAACTAAAAAAATACACAGGTGGCGGAGCAGCAGTCAAGTGACGTGCGCAGGCGAGTGTCGGTGAAAGGAATGCCGCGGCGTCTGCTCTGAGGGAATTTAGCTTTATGCGCGGGTGTTTTTCGAACCGTCAAATTTCATCGAGAACACTGTAGATCCTAGGCCAGTGGCGTTAGGTCAAAACATTCTCCCTATCAAATGAGATAATCCGGGTGGTATAAGAAAGAAAGAATGGAACATGCGCTTCACTCGGCACACAGACAACCCAGCCCGGCGCAGCCGTCCGTTAAAGCAAAAACATAAATAAACATAGCCAATTCATGGTTCGCGACAATAGCATGCACATACGAACAATAAGCTTTCATTTCAAGTCAGAGCTGTGGTGTAACCCCACTATGGAGTTGTCTTGTGCGTTATTCCATTTCCGGCGAAGTGAGTCGGCAGAATTGGCGAGACGATGGTGCACTTTGATATCCTTCCTGTTACTGGTCATTTTTTACCAATAATACCAGGACAAAAATTTGCTCTTTATAGCTTAAAAGCAAAAGGCAACTCTGAAGTGGCACTCTTAAGACTAAACCTATATACGTTTAGTGACAGGGAGTAAATTGAGAATCTATTTTCTGTCCTGCAATCAGGGATACGAATTTTAGGATTAATATGCAGCATTGACCAACTGCTCATTAGCTGGTAAGCCTGGCTTGTAACATAATAGGACCTCATATTACTGCTGGCTGCTTACTGCTCACTAGCACGCACGAAACGTCGTGTAAACACGCGTCTTTCATTCCGCCTTCTCCAAAAAAAAGTACGTTATGATGAGCGGATTGAAACAATGATTGCCTGCTTAGAAACAATATGTTAGCCACAAAGGTGTTTTTGAAGTATGAAATGGGAGCGAACAAAGGATGAAGACGAATCGAAGGCCGAGGAGAAAGAGGGGCTACATCCAGGGGTGTACTGGGGTCAGGTATTATGGCCTCCTTATACTAATGAAGATAATGCTAAGAGCAGATTTTAAACAGCGTTATTTGCCTTCGCTTCAAGCTTGTTTGTTTTTCATTGTGAAGAAACTTCGCCGCACACCGGTGCCCTCGGGCGTTTCTTTTTTTTTTTTCTAAACGAGCAAGCTCGCGGCAGCCTGGAGTAAACAAAGTGGAAGGGCCAGGTCAACGGGACAGAGTAAACATCCGGCCGTGCTGAGGAGCCCCGGGGACACGGTGCCTTAGCGTGACCAAAACCCAATCATCAGTTCCCTGTGACACGCATTCACTCTCTCCCTCTCTCTCTCTCTCTCTCTCAGTTGGAGACTCAGAGTTTCGTCGACCTTCCCCCTCTCCGTCTTCCCGATGTGTACCACATGGCGGAGGGGTGCCTCAGCAGACCCGAACGGCAAAGGGATTTCCCGACGTGCCGCAGTGTTTGTTTACCTGAGAGATGCACTCAGGTCAGTTTCCTGGGAGACAAATATGAATCCGGATCAAGAAGGTAAACTCACACTGCGTAAACTTGTAGGTCCATGTTAAAGCGGGTAAGGGAGGAAGGGAAGGGACTGACATGGACGGAACGCGTGGTCCGCGTGGAATGTAATATTATTGGTGGGAAGCACAAAGCTCCGTTCCAAGGCGATCTGTCCTTCACGCGCGGATAATACGATGGTCAACAATGTTTAGGGGTTTCGTGGTTCGAGGCAATGGTGGCATTGCGATCACACTTGGGTTAGTGAAACAGGAACTTCAGAAGACGCACCGGAAGGATGGATGAAACAAAAACGACTGCACAGCGCAGGCCGAGCAACACAACAAAAGAAATTAGGACGTTACCTAAGCACTTCTCATGGTGTAGTGAATGCCAAAGCACTTTTGTCCGAACGTGTACTCTCATAATCATTATCATTCGTTCCCCTCTGAACCTTTTTCTCCATCCATATCTTGACACTTTTTCATCGCACTTTCCATTTCCTCGACTTAGTCCATGGGTCGTTCTCTTTTAATAAAATTTATTCAAATAATTCAGTTGCCTGTGCTCGCACTCGTTGGGTGCCATCTTTTCGGACCGCGTGTATCCCTTTGTTTATCTTTTACTCTTGTTGTGTTTGGAGCAGCACGAGCCGAAATCGGTTGCTTTGTGTGTGTGTGTGTGTGTGTGTGTGTGTGTGTGTGTGTGTGTGTGTGTGTGTGTGTGTGTGTGTGTGTGTGTGTGTGTGTGTGTGTGTGTGTGTGTGTGTGTGTGTGTGTGTGTGTGTGCGTGTGCGCGTGCGTGTGCGTGTGCGTGTGCGTGTGTACAACACTGCACCCGTAGAGCGCAAAAATTCATGAAGAGGCCGGTGCTGGGGCCCCGATATCCAGCGCTTAAGATCTGGGGTCTGCCAAAATGGAGCCATGTGCCTCGGAGGTGTTGCGTTCGGGCGTCTCTAAGGCCTGGGCAAGTCCAGAGCAAATGTGCAACGTCAGCTTCTGGCACAAGAAGCACAGAGAAGGGGCAAGTGTCCGCAAACGGAGCGTGATGGCGGGCAGGCCAAGCTTGTATAACTGCTGGGGATAACGCCACCCCAACCCGAAGCCACCGCACCACGACCTCCTCCCAACGAGCGAGCCCTTGCGCAGAGGCAGTGTCGCATGCGATGACGTTTTGCGGAGCAGCGACTATTGCTAGTTGAACTCGGTTGCTTCCGTGTCTGATTGTTAGTGCGCAGCACTTAGGCGTCCGCTACAGTGGTTTGACATTGGCGACAGCATCGTAACCGAACGACATGTGAGAGTCCCGAGGACAGAAAGAAAACGGAGGAGGAGAGTGTCGCGAAATTTGCAGGTGCATGGCGGTTTTCCGAGGCGGCGTGAGACACTCCCCCGAAAGTGTCAGGGGGAGGGCAGTATGCCGAGCCCACGCCAGGCACGTGTGTGAAAACCGCCCTCTGAGTATAGTGGCGCCCGAGAAAAGAAACGCAAACCCCTGCATCCATGAAAGCAAGCGTCTTGTTCTTTCAACTTCACAAAAATCACGGAAGCCAGCACGCGCTGCGTGCCGCACGTTCATCGGTCCTTCGGATCGTTCGCCGTCAACCTCGTTGCATGGCTCTTCCGAGCCACGTGACCCTTGCGCGGGAGGTTCAAACACGATTTACAACAACATGCTCGGCGGCAGCGACGCACTGCGGGATAACGGCAGAGTAGCGCGCGACGCAGTGGGTTCGGTCATCACGCAATGGCTTCCTGAAACGCAGCAGCTACGCCCCGTGACAAAGAATACTGCAGTTGGCGCTGCGCATTAGGGAGTATCGTAATCGCCAGCCATTATTTTCTCTCCTCTTTTCGACGACGCTTTGAACCGTCTACTTTTTATTTTTTTTATTGTAAAAACATTACAAGGTGTATTGTTAATTAAAAGAACGCTGGTTCATTCGGTTATGTACTAATGCTCTGTCTCAAACAAACCTGAGGTTTCCTTTGCGCGGAATTATACTCACATGTATGAGCCATGACAGTAGTTTCAGTAGTTTTTACCACTCTTTCCTGCATATATACTTCGTATTCGAGCCTTATTTCATCCTTTTTGTGCCCCTTAGTTGGCTTCTCCACAGCGCCCCATTCTATTTCTTACTCTACACGCGAGCCTGGCGTTGTCATTCGCCCTTTTTGCACATTTGGGTTCCGCTGATAATTATCGGGGAAAACTTAAAAACAGGAAACGGAGGTTGCTTCTGTGCTTCATCACCGCAGTGGGGTGTTACACTACGCGGCGCAAGTAGAGCGTTACTCGCAATCTTTTGAACATGGCACGAGCCGTTTCCGGCATTTTTTGGACGTAATATGCTTATAACCACTGCAGCGACTACAAACCAACCACCTGTGATAGGGCAGACTATATCGCGCATTCATAGCAATCTCCTTTCAAAACGCGCTCCCGTCGACATCACAGTTCGTCGCTTAGGCGGAGTGATACCGTACATGAGCTATTGCCGTTCTTAACTCGTCCCCGAGTATAGTCGTTTTGGGGCACTGCGGTGGAGCCCGCCAGCGGCGATTTCTTAGAGTGTATGCTAACTGAAAAGTTTAAACCTTGCTTGAAATAACCTGGCATAACCTTCACTGATTTTGATCTCATGTAGCTTTATGGTATTGGCTGTTTCGATAACCCGATGCATGTGAAGTGACGAGTTTTCGATGTGACTGCGATTAAGACCGCGGGCAGTGCATGAGTTAGATTTACTTTGTGATTAGATTATGTTATTTACTCTGGTGCAGCAGGATATTGAAAGAATTTGAAAACACTGTAGATATATTCTTACATCAGGGAGAGGACAAGCTGGCAAGAACGTCTAGAAACAGATACAGTGCACGCAGTGCCGGCATATTTGTGTGAACAGGTTTCAGAATGGTCAATTAGAGATAATATTCTTGATTGGGTGGTGGCGTTACCACACTCAGAGGAAGCGGCAGGACGATGCTCAATGAAGACAGATTAGGTGGGGGGCTGGGTTGCTCGTTACAGTAATCCAAAAAACAATCTTTTATGACATTTCGACCAAACAAGTCATTTTGTTTTCATCATCCTTTTTTTTGGTTAGGCTGCTTCTAGCAGACATGCGTAGCCAGTGAAATGGTAATTCTCTTATCGATGCTTTAAATTTTTCAAAGCGGTGTTCCATTTTCATTCGGCGCTGTTTCGATCAAAGGCTGAAAATAAATATGCCCGGAAAGTGTCCGAAAACTCCCTACTGTAGACGAAGCACACAAAAAGGCTGCGTTCCAATTTCCCCGGTTAAAGCTTCGTCGCCGTCTTACCAGGGCGTCGGCCATTTTAAGCCCTGTTCTAATCCCGAAGAAGCCGAGAAAGAATGCTTTGTGAAGGCGGTGTTGGAGGCAACAACGCAGCAGGCTACTTGACTTCCTAATCTCGAAAACAACGCCAGCGTTCCTATATTTCCCACAAACAAACAAACGTGCTTTTTGAACTAAATGTTCCGCGAAATTTATTTGAGGGCCTACATTTGGTTACATTTTATCCGTCTACGTTTTATTATATTACCATATTATATCATTTACAAGGTTTGGGCTTGCGTTTTGTTAACGATTCTGCTGCCATAGTGCTTCATACCTGTATCAGTATGAACTGTCTGCAACTATGTCTACGCCTGCAGGGGTGGTGGCTGCGCCATTTCAATTCTGGTTACAGCGGCGTACACACTACTTTCTGAGTTGTCTGACATACGGTCCGCCATACGCCACGCGCCCAGTGTTCCCAGTGTTTCTTACTAAGAAAGACGAAGCCCCAAGTCAAAAGCTTAGTCAGCTTCGGTAGGAAAAAAAATAGCTATGTACGGGATGCTCACAGGGAAAAACCGGGCGTTGCGGACGAAATGCGGTCCGCTTTTGCTTCCACAACCGGGTTTTCTTCCACAGCTGACGCGGTCGTCTTCGAACGCTACCAACCGGAATTACAGCGTCTGGGGAGGAAGTGAATAGCTATACGCAGCAACAAAGAATTGCCGACTCTGCAAGAGGGCTGTGCCAACAGGCCCGGGTGCAGGAATGAGGGAGGATTTAATAACAGGCTTGAGGTACGCGAGAGTCGAAGCAGCGGAGCGAACAAACTGCGTGTGGGAGGTGCTGAATCTGCAGCGCAGGTTCAAGCCCGTGCGTATTTTCCCTCGCGGAGGTCGAGCTGGCGAGGTCTTTTGGCTACAACGAGGAATAACTCCTGGAGGAAACTGCGACCGCTGGATTGTTGAAATCCCAAAGGAATTAGGCTCCAAGGGTTTGGGTTGAGAACCACCTCTCCCTCGCTCTCCTTTCAGGAAAAACAACTACAAAATCAAAGCAGCCGTAGAGCTTCCTTAGCAGGAGAACATTCCGTGTTCTCGGCGCGAATAATCCCTATGCGAGTTTGAACGAAGTACTCGCCACATGTTCCTAAACTTGGGCGGCAGAATTTATGCAGCCGTCGTAGCGCGCGACTATTCCTCAATAGGGTATCTCATTCCAATTTTTTTGTTAACCACACCAGCCATATTACTGAATTTTAAGATGGAATCAGGCAACGTCCGCGTTCTTTTAAAGCGAAGGCTTTCTTAGTGGGTATGATGGTGTTCTGTTCGAAAAAGTAATGCATTTCCCCATAGACCGGTTGGCTGACCCAAAAGATCTGATAAGATATCTGGACACCCGGCGCGGGCGTGAAGTCGGACTCCCATCATGTCAAAATGGTTATTTCAAAATCGTGGCTCTAATAAGACAATACACGCATCGATCATGACGAAGGAGTGCAATAATGTGCCCGCATTCCACAAACGTCGTATCGGAATATATTTAGATCGTTCGTAGGTTCCTTTATATAGTGCGCAAAAAATCATCCGACAGTGTCGTTCTTCGTCTGCTTTTCGGGTATTTGAAGGTTTTACGATCGATTACCGCACTTACAGTATAGTGCCTAAAATGCACTGCCAGTATTCTAGGCACAATACTTTAAGCGAAGGTTGAACGTACTTTTAGCTTTCGCGCTTCTCGCAACAGTCTTTAGCAAGGGATTGGATTGGACAACTTTTTATTTGCCCAGATTTGTCGCTTAGCCGTCGGTCAGGAGTCCTTGGTCCCTGGCGGCGGTCGTGGCCTTCTGGACGAGCCGGGTCTGGATACCCGGGTCGGAGCTGAGTAGCGCGGTCTCCCACTGCTCCTTCGAACTTAGTACAGGGCACTGCAGGCTGCCCTGCCTTACTGCTTTGGGGGTGGTAAATGTTTTATACTCACACCACTCTCAGCTCCGTTTTTGAAGCAGGCCGCCTATATCATAGCTTCGGAACACACGGCTAACTGTTGTGTGTGAGGACGAGTACAATTAAAACGTTGTCCCATTTGCATCGTTTTTAAATGCAGAGCATTTTAGTAACTCACGATGTCACCCGCGTTGGCGTCCGTAGTCCGCATCACTACGTAGTCCGCACCCTACACTATATAAAGAAATAATACCTTCCGGCGCCAGGTTTCGATCCCACGACTCTGCAGGCGGAACGCAAGGTACACGGCACCTTACCGACTGCTCCACGGAGACGACACAGAATGGAAGGTTACGCACGCACCTTATAACCTTGACTCATTCAACCGTCGGCCACAGGTGCGCCCTCTCCCCCGCGTCCTCCTCGCCTTCTCTCCGCTCGCAACACCCTCTCTCGCCGCGTTCGGTTCGCGTTCATGTGGTGGCGCGATTTCGGCGCTACAACACTCTCTCGCTAAGGGCATTGGATTGGATTCGATTGGATTGGATTGGATTGGCTTGGCTTGGCTTGGCTTGGCTTGGCTTGGATTTGGATTGGGTTGGATTAAAGTGGATTGTGTTGGATTGTGTTGCGTCATAGCCGCGCCACGTTGCGTCGTAGCCTCTCCACGTTGCGTAAATAGCCGCGGCAGGGGGTTCACGGCACGTTTCACGTTTCACCATCGACTTCATCGACAATGTCTACGCTGGAAGACAACAATTACAACAACAACAACCAATACGTAATCCATAAGACTTGCAGGCACGCCCCCCGCTGAAATGCTCTGCATTTGATCGTGCCCCTCGCGAGGGGGATGTTTTGATTTTTTTCAAGGCGAAGCTTCAGTACCCTTACTGACGCCGTTGTATGCCAATGCGTCTTGCAGGAAAGCCAACTTTCTCTGACGATGATGATGAATGATTGTGCTTGAAGTGGAAGAAAAAAATTGGCCGCGTATCTGCTCCTTTCGTTGCAAATGCCGTCAAAAGACGATAGTCTTTATCCGTTTTTGCGAAGTAAATGCCTCCCTTCGTTTTCCCGCTCACCTTTCATGTTGTTCCTCTTGCGTCGAGCTCCTCCCAATGTAAAGACGCCAAAGGTTTGCTTAAATCATTTTAAATTTCCCGCGTTCCACTGCTCCAAACGGGGTGTCTCGATGCGAACGCTGCCGTACGGAGAAGACGCGCGTTAATCGAAGCGCCCTACTTCAACGTTTATAGAACCGCGTTTCCCTACTCCACGTGCGTTGCAAGCAGAACGTGGAACCTATCTAGTGGAACCTTGCGTAACTGTTGCCGGTTGATTTCTTAAAATGGCGCCAAGCTATAGTGGCGCGGGCGACAGCAGGCGACGGCGGAGTGAATTCTTTTTCTGCAGTTGATGAAGTATTTAATTTCACAAAAGTCAAGCATGTTTGATTTTTTTATAAAGGAACACTGCAAATATCACTTCTGTATTGATTTGTTGTCTCATATTTGCGTAATGTCTTGTTCTTCTTCAACAATGTTGACAAGTATGAACATTACACCGGACATAGACGGGTAGATTTAGCTGTGACTATATAAGACTATTTCGCAGGCATTGTTCTGCTTTGGCCGCGTGGCTGAATCGAGTCACAGACAGACAGACGGACAGACAGACATACAGACATACAGACAGACCAAAATTTCTGGGTTTAAGTAGCCCAAGAAAGACTATCGTCTTTAAAAAAAAACGCTTCCCGCGGCCAGGATAGACCCTGGGTCCCTCGTGTTATGAAACTCGCGTGTATCCGATTGTTCCATTTCGACATGGTCGAAGCGGTTTGGTAAACTCCGACGACAACCGAAGAATCCGTCACGAGAAAAATGGCGTTGCTCTGCGTGCCGTAACGCCACAAGACGTTAGGCCTAACTTCCCATTTTAAGGTTTATGGCGTTAGGCCTAACGTCACATTTTGGGGTTTAACACATCAAACCGGCATCAATTCGAAAAACTGCTCTCTGAACACCAAACAGCAGGTACCAATTCTTGCCGTGCACCCCAAGCCCGAACGTTAGATGTATGGAGTGCACAACCGAGAGTTGCTGTGGGTATTTATTCTAGAAGAGGGGGGCGTGCCTCCGGAGTAGCACATACTCACAGGGTGGAATTCGCCAGCCAAGGAATCCATCTCGAGAAAGCTTCGCATTCAACCATCGTCGTCGTTAGATTTAGGGTGCAAGATTTTTTGCCGCCTTAGGTGATGCCTTGTTCCGCCAATTTACCAAATGGGCGGAGCAACGTAACTTGATACAGGGTCGACGCACAATGCTGAACAGACAACGACACCCTACAGCAGTTTCCGTATGACTGCATGTGTGTAGACAGTGCACACAGTGTTGGAGCATTACATGAAAGTGTAAAATGCTGACTTTTAGCGGACGCATGTAATGTCTGCTATTTGAAACATCCCGGAACATGAGTACTTTTCCCTCTGTAGGTAACTTATAGATGACTGTGTAACAGCTGACCAAGCGTCTCGGGAATACACGTACGCTTTTTATGGAATGATGCGAGGACGTAAATACTGACACCGAGCCTGGATAGCCATTGGATGTTGTACGTATTTATTGCGCCTTCGTGTTCTCGAACCGCCCGTCTTTTGCTGCCGTAACCAGTTAATTTCACTTGCACTTCAATGTACCACCATGACAGCGAAAGCAGCATAGGAAAGCCATTTCCCTAAGCCGAGAAAAGATTGCCATAAAAAGCACGCACTATATAAAAGCGGGCTCCTCTATTTTCAGGTGAGCAAACACATGGCAGAAGTAAAACCGAATGGAGCTTCTTCAAAGGGGGCGCACTAAAGCGCGGATGACGCATAGCGACATAAGCTGAACACGACCATTTAGTAAGTTAAAGGCGGACTCGCATTGCCGTTACCAAAACTAACTACGGTATCAAGCACAGAGATTTCAAACACCGCTGCACCCGAAAATAAATCTTCGCGGGTATTGAAAAATAAAACGGACTTTGAGAAACCGCTGGAGTGAAAGCAGGGCTCATACCCGATTAAAATGTCTTCCACGATCTGAACAAAGAAGCTTAAACTGAGGGACCTGCTTTTGAATGAAGGTTTTGGAATGATTTTAGCAAGGGATTTTGCGGCTATGTGTCACTTCTATCACAAGACACGGAAACCTCTATAAATTTCCGCGTATACATTTTGAGCGAAAGCATTATACTGCCCGTTCGGCCGGATTACGACAATGGTGTGACTAGGATATGGTACAAAAATGTACGGTTAAAATGTGTGTTGGCTGCAAACATGGGTAAACGAGACGGCCCCAAGTGAAGCTTATAGCGGTACGCTTTGACTTAAAGGTCGCCAACCGGAACCCGCAGCATGAGACACAATGAGTTCGACGTCGTGAGGCTTGTTAAGGTTTCAATACGCTTAAGGCTGTGTATCGCTTTAACCACATACTCACCCAAGTCGATTTTTACGATGGCTACTGCCGTCAGCAGCTCACAGCCTATTCATCAATTTGCATTTGGCTGCGACGTCAATATGCCCCCCCCCCCCCCCTTCGCCCCCAACGCATTCGCAAATAACACATCCAGGCGTTCTCAAGTGGTATTAAGTGCTTTTCAGAAGGATAAATGATAGGATCTCCCGCCTTGTATGGCCAGCCGTGATCCAAAGTAGCATTTGAATCTTTGTAATGGCCAACCAACCGTCATGGAGGTGCATTTATGGCTGTCATTGCAAATGCTGGAGTCGGCGTGTAGAAGCCACCACACACAACGTAAACAATCCACTCGTTAAATATTTTGCTGTGTCACTTGTACCCTGGCTTTAACTTTATTTCAAGTATTGGAGCCACCTGTGAAATTTACTATCTATCCGCCGCAGTGGCTCAGTGGCTAAGGCGTTGTGCTGCTGAGCACGAGGACGGGGGTTCGATTCCCGGCCGCGGTGGCCGTTTTTCTGATGGAGGCGAAAAGCAAGAACGCCTGTGTGTACCAGATTTCGGCGCGCGTTAAAGATGCCCAGGTGGTCAAAATTAATCCGGAGCCCTCCCCTACGGCGCGCCTCATCGCTTACATTGCGTCGGCCTGTTAAAACCTACAATAAATAAATAAATAAATGAATAAATGAATGCATGAATAAATGAATGCATGAATGAATGAATGAATGAATGAATGCATGCATGAATGAATGAATGAATGAATGCATGAATGAATGAATAAATAAATAAATAAATAAATAAATAAATAAATAAATAAATAAATAAATAAATAAATCGCTCGTACTCCTCCCTGCTCGGCAGTAATACAGGGAAGAAATTTTTCCCTGGTTTTTTGAACTACTTGGATTGAGCGAGAAAGCTGGAGTTGCAAGCAGTCCTCAATAAAATATTTATAGCCACCCGTTTTATTTGTTAAAAATATTTGGACGCTGTGAAAAAATATTATCACAGTGAACTTCTGTGAGAGCATTAACTCCTTTAATTAGCCGGATCGGACCAACAATTTTCAATATTCGTCCTTCGGACATGGCTTGTAATTGTTCCACATCCCTACTATATCCCTACTTTTCCACTCCTGACGAATTCTTGTCTACGCTGTTCGTTTGATGTCTCATTTTTTCTATCTAACAGATTTATTTTCGCATTACGTTGGCACGAAGCCCAGCGTATTTGCAGTGTGGGGCCTCTGGATACGTTTCCCGAGCGCAAGTTCATAATTAGTGTGCTTAATCAATTGTTGTAGCTTAACCTTCGTGTTCGCATTCCCACTGGTACATTAGTATCTACTCTGTATTTTTATACCATCCTGCACTTGAATGGGTGCGCATATTCTTTTTTTTTTTTTAGTTTTTGCATCATAACAATGTCACCATGGCGAAACGGCGTTACTTTGCCGACCCAGTGCTACGTATTTGCTCCAGCTCTAGAATACCTCTGCGCAGGTGTTGAAAGTTGAAACCAATTGTCCCGTGGAGGAGTTAATATTTAGAGTGTTTCAGAACATGTGTAGTTCCGCTTCCGCCGAGTTTCCCCGTTTGTGGTTTCAAGATCGCATCTCCACGATAGCTGCGCTCTCATTTCGCACCCTGTCACATGATTAATGCGGATTTTTTATTCATGGGAGATCATTTTTTTTAATTCTTTATCTGTGATTTATGTAATTACTTTATCTGCGAGGCATTATCTGCGAACATGAGATCCGGTGCACCACTGTTTAAAATATAGGTATGCATTGTAAAATCCACGTGTACTAAACCTTCATGGGTAGGGCCCCAATGTAGCACCACTGTAACATAGTGCTCGTGACAAAATCGGGCAGCCCCTAAAAATGTTTACGGTAGGAGCCCTCTTGAAAGATTATTGCCTAAAGCAATATTCCAGCGGCTTACTATTAATGTTTGATTCCAACTTCATCCCGTTGTCAGTTAATGTATTGCTTGAGGCTACTTGCCAAACCAGAATGAACAAAATATTTTGTTGTTGTTTTCGCGTAGCATGTCACAAGACTGTCTTAACAATGATTGGCCACTGTTGTATCTGCTTTCCCGCTTCGCTTACCCTACGAGAAGCCTGAAAAGCTAAAATTGTGTTTAAAAATTTTTCAAACTATAAATGTGACTTTTTTGTTCCTTCAGTTGTGAGTCACCTAATTGTGTTCCTTTCTTCCGTGTTCGTATTTCTTCTCCCTACAGCTTCAAAAATTAACATGTAATCCTCCAGGAGCCTCGCCTTGAGGCCGACGAGACTGCAGCACCTTGCGGCGACGGGATTCCGCGTAGACGACGCCTCCGCATACGCCGCATGGATACGTGGGCGCCATCATCGTTCACTCCTTGACTTCATCCGCGAAGCGAACATCATCAACTCATACCCCCATATATATGCCCTGTGGCAAAATAAACATCCATAAAAAAGCATGCGAAAAGCACAGATAGGTACGCCAAGTATGAGAAAGTGCAAGGCCTTGTTATTGGATAGTGCTTATGAATGACAACCTGCGTTCACAGTGTGTATGAAGAGAAAGTTACAGCCACATACTGTTTATCAGGTTTATTGCGAAGCGGGAACGAATATTGCCCCTCACTGTACCTATGGTAAAATAAACACAACCGGCGGTTTTATTTTGATCGCAAATTATACTTCAAGATTGTACTACTTTGACGTCCGCTATCGCCACAAAACAATACTTCATTGTGAAAGGCTCCGGAAGAAAAATTAAACATGAATGAAACATCTGAAGCTTACGTATTCGCCGCCTACGGCATCCTAAAAATTTTCGTTTATAATACCGAATATATTTCCCGTCTTTTCTCGCTTGCAATTAGACTCTTCGATTATCCTTTTTATTGGTTTTCTTCTCCTCTTCATATTCATCCTCTTACTTTTTTTACGTCTTTCCTTCCCCATTCTCTGATGGAATGAAATATGCCGGAATGTGACGATGGCAGTTTTTTCTTTCACAATTCAACATGTTCGTTGCGAAACTGAGGATCGGGAGCTCAGCCGTGGACGAACGTAAATTTTCCGTGCGATGGCTACCTCACAACTTCTCGAAATACAGACAAAAAAAAGGAAATCAATTCGTATTGATCTGTTTGCGCCGTCGAGAAAATTCAGCGATTTTAACTTGTGGGTGGAACTGCTTCGACGTGTATGCTTCCGCCGAGCGGTAAAAATAATGTAGAACATCTTTACGCTACCGGGAGTTTCTTTTGCGTACATATTGTTATTGATTTGTGGATCTTGCCATTTTTGTCATACGAAGTTAGAGATATCCAGAACTGATAGCTATGCAGCTTTTATCCAGCTTCGCCCCTCATTGTGCTCATGCATTTTTTTCGCTCAGTCATACGGCCGCCAAGCGCTGAAGTGGTTAAATTTGTTTCTGTAGAACACAGATTTTATGGCGAGAAGCTTAATTTTTGTTTGGTTCTAGCAGTTGTTAGTTCGTAATTTAGCCACTCAATCTTATCGTGGCGTGCAATGTGGTGTTTGATGTCTGCCTGCCTGCGCGTGCTTCTATCAATGCCAACCAATCAATGTCAACTCAGCAATACTTCGCTTCCACCAAGTTTCTTCTTTCCTTCTACAAAATATTCCATTTTTAAATGATCAACATTATTGGGCGATGGAGTTCGGGTGTTCTGTCATCCTCGTTTTTCGCGATGCGGTTGTATTTACCGCGCAAAGAAATTACTAGAACCATCTACGTATCTTCCACATTATCGAGCCCGACGGCGAAGTATGATAAACGCGAAACCTTCCCTAATTACTACTGTTGGTGGCACGGTCCACCAGTGTTAACTATGCTTAGCACACAGGTATGCCTTGCAAGATTTAGGTCAAAAATATAGTTACATAACACAATTACCCCGTTATGTTGCTTAAAACCCCCACGGCATATTTTTTGTGGAAAGAGCATTGGATCTCAATGTTGCACGACCGTCGTGAGGTACAGAATTCTCCACAGAAAATCAACAGTAGAAAAAATTGTTTCGCGAGCCTGAAAAGGAAAACAGCAGCGACCGTAGAGCGTTCTGAACGCGTCTCTAATATAGGTCGCTGCGTGGGCCCAGAGCCTCATTCCACATTGCAGTCGGTGACAACACACAGGGATCTAGATGCTGGGGATGGAAGGAGGGGGGGGAGGGGCGGACGGAGAAGGTACGCAACAGCGGAAGAGGCTATAGCAGCTAGAATTGAGGTTTGTCGTACCGCCGTTGGAAGGAAGCGGCTATGGACGAAACTGCAGTAGTGAACCGACGGAAACAGCATTATTCGACAGAAAGGTCGACAGCAGATCAACAGAAGGCCCGACTAGGTTTTCGCCTACGCATTTTCAGAAAGCTCTGAGCATCCCCCATAAGGTTTACGACGAACAAATTCCGGGCTTAAAAATTCTATATTGTAGTGGCGGCAGGGCAAATTGCTGACGAACGATCTATTTACATTTGTACAAGTCAGCCAACACAGACTAAGCGAGGCCCCCAGAGCTTCATCGTCGGCGGCGTGGGTCCCCTGTGGCAATGTGTCTGTGCCCCCGCCAACTTCTTATTCCTGTGACGATATATATATATATATATATACGCCCTGAGGAAAGCAAGTTCTCTTTGCTGAAACGTAGGCCACAATCGTGCTTTTACCTGTTTCGAAGTTTTTCTTCTCTTGTGTTCTCTACCATTTTCAAAGTTCTACTGCTCCCTATATATACATATATATATATATATATATATATATATATACGGTAGAACAAAAGAAGTTTCCAATGGTCCAGAAAAAATATCAAAAAGTAGAGTCCGACGCAAGTCTCAAAAAACAAAAACAAACATGTTTACTAACGTTTCGACTGGTGGTCCAGTCTTCATCCGATGAAGACTGGACCACCAGTCGAAACGTTAGTAAACATGTTTGTTTTTGTTTTTTGAGACTTGCGTCGGACTCTACTTTTTGATATATATATATATATATATATATATATATATATATATATATATATATATATATACACTAGCAGCGATGGCGTAGAGGTAGAGCATCCGCCTCGCGTGCAGAAGGACCGTGGCTCGAATCCCGGTGCCGGACAATTCCTACCGGATTAAAAAAAAAAGGAATCCGCGTATTGGAATTGCACAAAGGGGCTTGGGGTGCGGACTGACCCCCGTGACCATTGCCGGTAATGCACTCCCTCACCAGAGCAGGATTGGCCACCCTGGTGTAGTAACGGCCACAACCTCTCATGAATACGCCAATTAACCCTCGGCCCTCAGTCCCCCGCGGCTGCGAAGGAACTGACCAGGGCGGCGGTCAGACCTGTGACGCAGCAGAGGGTGCTAAAAATCCCTGGACCCGGACAGGCCGCCAATGGAATCTGAACCTGGCAACGTTTAACGCGCGAACCTTATCTAGCGAAGCGAGTCTAGAGGTGTTGTTCGAGGAATTAGAGGACATTAAATGGGACTCGGTCGAAACCCTAGCAGTCATTCAGGCATTACGGAACCAGGGGGTAGATTAGCATTATGTAAGAATACTAGAGGATATCTGCAATGGGTCTACAGCTACCATCACCCTCCATAGGGAGAGCAGTAAAATACCTATAATGAAGGGTGTCAGACAAGGAGACACAATCTCTCCAATGTTATTCACAGCATGCTTACAAGAAGTATTTAGAACGTTGGATTGGGAACAGGTGGGAGTAATGGTTAATGGAGAATACCTCAGTAACCTCAGATTTGCTGATGACGTTGCCTTGCTAAGTAACTCGGGGGACGAATTGCAAAGCATGCTTTCCGCACTGGGAGAACAGAGTAGAACCGTGGGCCTGAAAATTAATATGCAGAAAACTAAAGTAATGATCAATAACCTCGGGACAGCACAGCGATTTGAGATAGGTGGCCAGGCAGTGGAAGTGGTAAGCGAATATATCTACTTAGGCGATGTTGTGACGCCAGATCCCAACCACGAGGCAGAGATAATTAGAAGGATCAGAATGGGGTGGGGTGCATATGGCAGACATTCTCAGATAATGAATAGCAGCCTACCATTGTCGCTGAAGAAGAAAGTGTATGACAGCTGCAGCTTACCCGTACTCACCTACGGGGCAGAAACTTGGAGGCTCACTAAGAGGGTTCAACTTAAATTGAGAACGACTCAGCGGGCAATGGAGCGGAAAATGATAGGTGTAACATCAAGGGACAAGAAGAGAGCGGAGTGGGTCAGGGATCAAACTGGTGTTAAAGACATATTAGTAGAAATTAAGAAGAAGAAATGGACGTGGGCAGGGCATGTAATGCGAAGGCAAGATAACCGCTGGTCATTAAGGGTGACAGAGTGGATCCCTAGAGAAGGCAAGCGTTGCAGGGGGCGGCAGAAAGTTAGATGGGCAGATGAGATCAAGAAGTTTGCGGGGATAAATTGGTCACAGTTGGCACAGGACCGAGATAATTGGAGAATAATGGGAGAGGCCTTTGCCCTGCAGTGGGCGTAGATAGGCTGGTGATGATGAAATGGGATGCAATAGGGCTTAGCGAGGTTAGGAGGGCAGGCGAGGCATTTACGGTGCTGAAAAAAAAATTAGCGCCAATCCACTCTGTGAATATAGTTGGAAAGCAAAGCTGTAAACTACACCCACAACGATTACCCCTGCGACATCACTTATGTTCACTCACGTCGCTCTGCAAATACTGAAACCAGAGAGAAGTGAAATGCACCTAACCACAGCCTCTATTACCTCAAAGACATATTCTTGCTAAAGTTAAATTATTGCATGATGCATGAACGGTGGTTACTTGAGTTGTATTGGCGCAGCACATGAGTGGAAACTTTGTTTATAAAATTAAAGCTCACACCCGGTGTCAGACGATCTCACTTCTCCGTCACTGCCGTCGCGGACGGTGGCGACAAGATCGGCGGCAGAGATGAAAAAGTGGGAGAAGGAGGAGAAAGAGAGGAAATACCTCTATTCAGATTTCTGAATGGCCCAGAGTGCGGCCCAGGGGAGTGGTTCCTTTCTTACTGTAGCCCATATTCAGTACGCGACGCCTGTGCTCTGTCCACCAGCTGAATCTGGGTAGGCAGAGAGGGGCTAGACAGCAGCATCTCCCATTGGTTTTGTTCGGTAGTTGAAGGAAATAGAGGAGGGTGCTCTGGGCTAAGGCTGCACACCCCGATCATGTGGGAGAGTGTTCCAACTTCTGAGCAAAATTTACATTGAGCGTCGTAACGATTCGAGTGCATTAAGTGAAGACGCTCGGGTGTGGGAAGAAGCCGGATTGTATGAGCCGTAGGGTAGTTTGTAGTTTTATGGAAAGGTCAGTGTAAGGCGAAGGTAGGGTCTGTCTCAGAAGGCGATAATGCTGGGTTATGTCCCTCAACGAGACAAGCGGGTGACTGTCCTCGTGCAGCTCCATAGCACGGGGGGGGGAGGTGAAAACGGAGGCTTGGTGGGCGAATTCGTTGCCCTCCATGGAAGCGTGAGCGGGTGTCCAGATGAGCTGAATGGTACTATTTGGGATTGTTTTTTTAGCTCACGCAATGCAGGTCGGGGTACCAAATCCGACATGTAATTCCGATGGGTTTGTTGGGAATCGGTGACTACCTTCCGAAACCATGGTTGAGCGAGAGCCAATGCGATAGCTGCCTCTTCTGCTGCCGTTATATCATCGGTCTTGAGTTAGGCACAAGAAATAAGGTTCCCCACCGAGGGTGGTGTTGAGCGCTTAAGCCCGTGCTTGTAGGCGACCCTTGTCGTCTGAGGGGTTCATATTTCTAAGCAAAGCGACCATCTTTAGTTCTTTTCGCCAAACGTCGAGGAGTACATCAAGCGGAGTGACATTCTGTGCTGTCCAGCCAATCTGGTGAAAGATGAGGTGACCCGCCGCAGTTGTGCTGATTCGGAGCTTCTGGATAGAAAGATAGCCCTCTATCAGCTCTTCCACCGTGCTGTAGAGCCCCGTGCTAAACAGCCTCTCTGTGGACGCACTCATGGGAAGACCAATGGCTTGCACAAGCGCCTTTCTAATCATTATATAAAGCATCTTTATGTCCTCCTTTCCGAGAAGAAGACAGGTGGTTGACGAAGTGATTCTCGAGAGGACGAAAGCTTGAACTAATCGAAAGGTATCGGATTCCTTGAGGCCTCGCGTCTTGGTGGCAACTCGCCTGATCATGTGTATGATTTATTGATGCTGTGTTTGAGGCGCTGCAAGGATACGTCACTCTTGGTGTTGGCCTGAAGATGTAGGCCCAGGATATTGATGCTAAGGCTTGGTGTGATGGCCTGGCCATCAAGGAGTATTTGAATGTGTTCGATGAGGTATCGTCTGGCATGAGGGAGGACGACAAGGAGCTGAGATTTTTTACGTGACCACTCGAAGCCACAGGCCCATTGGCGTACTAGAAGTGAGATTCCATGGGTTGGTGTGGGCTTCCTTTAATCGGTATCGCGTGGCACTTAGCGAGAACGCAGGTGTTAAACACGTAGATGTGCTTGGTCAGTGCACCACTTCTCGCCGTCTCTGCTTGGGCTCGTAGCTAAATCGGTAAGACAACGGGCTCTTGCTTTGTTACTCTCTTAGTTCCAGGTTCGATTCCTGGCGGTGCAGTAAATTCTTTTATTTGTTCGCCGGAGTTTTCTGGTGACACAAACGGTCGCGAAAGAACCCTTGGGGGGTAGAGGTAAAAAGCTTTGCTTGAAAATGGACACGTCCTATGTTACCTGGGTCTAGAGGACAGAAGAGAACTGGGAGTGGGACTTCTAGTCAATAAAAGCATAGCTGGCAACATAGAAGAACACTATAGCACTAACGAAAGGGCAGCAGGTCTTGTAATTAGGCTCAATACGAGGTACAAGCTCAAGGTGGAGCAGGGCTACGCGCCCACATCCAGCTACGACGACCAAGTAGTGGAACGCCTCTATGAAGATGTGGAATCGTCAATGGCTAAAGTAAAAACACAGTATACCGTAGTTATGGGGGACCTCAATGCTAAAGTAGGCAAGAATCAGGCTGGAGAGTTGCGAACTATGGTCTGGGCTGTAGAAATAGCAGGGGGACCTAATAGTTGAGTTTGCAGAACGGAATAACCTACGCATAATGAATACCTTCTTCTGTAAACGGGAGAGTCGGAAGTGGACCTGGAGGAGCCCGAATGGGAGGCATAAAAATGAAATAGACTTCATATTATGCGATAACCCTGGCGTCGTGCAGGATATGGAAGTGCTCGGAAGGCTAAGGTGTAGTGACCACCGTATGGTAAGATCTAGAATTAGGCTAGATTTGAGGAAGGACCGCAACAAGCTAGTACCAAAGAAGCCGATAAGTGAGCTAACAGTAAGACGTAAAGCAGAAGAATTCAGGATCGCGCTGCAGAACCGATATTCAGCTCTTAACGTTGAAGCCGAGCTTACGACACAGGAAGCCAGCGACAACCTTACACTCATTATCACGGAGTGTGCAGTAGAAGTCGGGGGCACTATGGCTAGACAGGATACTTGTCAACTTTCACAGGAGACGAAAGATCTAATTAGGAAACGGCAAACCATGACAACCTCTACCGCAGCTGACAGAATAGAACTAGCGGAGCTTTCGAAGTTAATCAATAAGCGTAAGACAGCTGACATTCGGAAGTATAATATGGAGAGGATCGAATACGCTGTAAAGAACGGAGGTAGCCTGAAAGCAGTGAAGAGGCGTGTTGGCGCGCGGAAAAATCAGATGTATGCACTTAAAGATAAGCAAGGAAATGTCATCACAAATAGGGATAAATTAGTCACAGTGGCCGAGGAGCTCTATAGGGACCTGTACAGTAGCCGGGACATCCAGGATAATGCCGAACGAGACAGTAGTTCAGAGGAGATAGTCATCCCACCAGTAACGACCGAAGAAGTAAGGAAGGCTTTGAAAGAAATGAAAGGGGGCAAAGCACCTGGTGAGGATCAGATAACAGCAGACCTCTTGAAGGATGGCGGAGAAATTGTACTTGAAAAATTGGCAAATCTGTATACGCAATGCCTAATGACCGCAATGGTAACGGAATCTTGGAAGAACGCGAACATCATCCTAATCCATAAGAAAGGCGACATGAAGAACTGGAAAAATTACAGGCCGATCAGCTTACTGTCAGTCGTCTACAACGTACTTACCAAGGTAATCGCTAACCGAATTTCTGCAACCTTAGATTTCGGTCAACCTAATGAACAAGCAGGGTTCCGTAAAGGTTATTCAACAATGGACCATATTCACACGATCAATCAGGTGATAGAGAAGTGCGCTGAGTATACTGAACACCTATATATAGCCTTCATAGATTATGAGAAAACATTTGACTCGGTCGAAACCCTAGCAGTCATTCAGGCATTACGGAACCAGGGGGTAGATGAGCATTATGTAAGAATACTAGAGGATATCTACAATGGGTCCACAGCTACCATCATCCTCGATAAGGAGAGCAGTAAAATACCTATAAGAAAGGGTGTCAGACAAGGAGACACAATCTCTCCAATGTTATTCACAGCATGTTTACAATAAGTATTCAGAACGTTGGATTGGGAACAGGTGGGAGTAAGGGTTAATGGAGAATAGCTCAGTAACCTCAGATTTTCTGATGACGTTGCCTTGCTAAGTCATTCGGGAGACGAATTGCAAAGCATGCTTTCCGCACTGGACGAACACAGTAGAACCGTAGGCCTGAAAATTAATATGCAGAAAACTAAAGTAAAGATAAATAACCTCGGGACAGCACAGCGGTTTGAGATAGGTGGCGAGGCAGTGGAAGTGGTAAGCGAATATATCTACTTAGGCGAAGTTGTGACGCCAGATAAGAATGAGGTGGGGTGCATATGGCAGGCAATCTCAGATAATGAATAGCAGCCTACCATTGTTGCTGAAGAAGAAAGTGTATGGCAGCTGCATCTTGCCGGTACTTACCTACGGGGCGGAAACCTGGAGGCTCACTAAGAAGGTTCAACTTAAATTGAGAACGACTCAGCGTGCAATGGAGCGGAAAATGATAGGTGTAACATCAAGGGACAAGAAGAGAGCGGAGTGGGTCAGGGAGCAAACTGGTGTTAAAGACATATTAGTAGAGATTAAGAAAAAGAAATGGACGTGGGCAGGGCATGTAATGTGAAGGCAAGATAACCACTGGTCATTAAGGGTAACAGAGTGGATCCTTAGAGAATGCAAGCGGTGCAGGGGGCGGCAGAAAGTTAGATGGGCAGATGAGGTCAAGAAGTTTGCGGGGATAAATTGGTCACAGTTGGCACAGGGCCGATGTAATTGGAGAATAATGGGAGAGGCCTTTGCCCTGCAGTGGGCGTAGATAGGCTAATAAATATATATATATATATATATATATATATATATATATATATATATATATATATATATATATATATATATATATATATATATATATATATATATATATATATATATATATATATATATATATATATAAAGCAGAACAGAAAGAGAAGGGACGAGGGACTCGGTCAGGACACATATCAAGGTTGCAGTCGTTATTGCTAATGCTATTCGGCTTTTTTCGAAATATTTAATTGTGGCCAATGACGTATGTTTGTCATGTTTCTTTGATACAGTGATAAATAGGCGAAAATAGAAGTCGAGAAAAAATCCGCCATTTTTGTCCGGAAGCGCGAATCGAACCCATATCTCCGCATAACGCTTGCGGTGCCCTACCATTGTGCTATTCCGCGACGCCTCCCCTCTCGACTTTATATATATATATATATATATATATATATATATATATATATATATATATATATATATATATATATATATATAGACGTACGGGACGATGATTGCCTTTTTTTTATGAAGGAATAAATAATTCAAAATTCAAGTCGAGAAAACATGCGCCGTTTCCGGAAAAAACGGCGCATTTTTTCTCGACTTGAATTTTCAATTATTTATTCCTGCATAAAAAAAAAGGCAATCATACCTCATTCGGCACTATAAAACACTGTTAAAACGCCAAGCAGCACTGGCAATAAGGACTGCAACTTTGATATAAATATGTATATATATATATATATATATATATATATATACAGTGAGCTTTGTTTCGGCAGTAGCTGTCGGCGCGTTGACGGGAAACCAAAGCCCATCATTCAACGTGGTGTTCCTCAACCTGGGGCGCTAAGCCCAAACCTTTTCAAAATAGCTATAATATGGCTTCCACATCCTCTCCCGAAGACTGTTTGTGTATTCATTTACGCCGATGACATCTGTCTCTAGGCTTCGGGGGTAAATTACCTCAGCTGCGAGCACGACTTCAAAACACGGCCAATGTGACAATAGCTTACCTCTAAAAGCAAAGACTGAGCATTTCTCGTGACAGGTGCGCAATGGTTGCATTTACCCGCAAACCCATGTCCCGATATCCCAAAACCATCAATGGAAAGTCGATACCTTACTCCAGAAATCACAAATTTCTTGGAGTGGTCATCGACAGGGACATGTCATGGAGCACACATGCGTCATACTTTGAGAAGCAACTCACCGCCATCACCCACATTTTTATATTTCTTGCTGGAAAGGCGTCGAGCACATCGGTCAAAGGAATGCTGCAGCTGCACCAGGTACTTTTCCTGGAAGTTTTCCGTTACAGCTTGCTAGCGATATCCAGTACATATTCCACCAATCTTCAGGCGATCCAGAGCATCCAAGCGCAGGCTCTCCGCACTTGTCTTGGTTTGCCGCACTCTGCGTGGACAGCGGCAACAATATACATTGCCCAAGACTATCCTGCAGCAACTTATGTGACCACTGAGACCTAGGCCTACACATCAGGCTCCTCACGAGGCTACCATGTCACCAACTTGCGCAGCTTTTTCGAAGTCGACCACGCTCTTCATTTCCAGCCATTGTCGCAGCGCACAAGGCCGAAGTACCGTCAAGTTACACGCCTGTGGCCCCACCGTTCTCCCCATTGGTGTGCCTGGCAACCCGCGAGATTCGTCTCCATGTTCCGGGTATTGGAAGGCCGATTTGCCACCACTGGCTCTCAGATAGTTTTCCATGCAGTTACTGCGCGAAAAACACAATGACCGGAAACATATACCCATATGGTTCTGTAACTTCCTGGAGCTCACCAGGTGCGGTGGTTATACCATCAGAAAAAAAACAAAATTCGATTCTGTGCCACTCATGTCACGAGCTACCGGCTACAGAACTTGCAGACATCCGTGAAGCTCTTCAATACATTACGGAAGCTCCTTCCAAAAATGGTCTATTTTTACCGACTCCAAAGGTGCCCTGCAAAGTTTCCGAGCAGCCCTGCGATATGGTCCTATTCACCAACTGGTGAAAGGAGTTCGAGAATTATTGCACCAGGTATCCAAGTCACTGTGGCTGCCAAGTCACCGTGGAATAACCGCAGTGTTTTGACTGATGCAGCTTCCACGACAGTCCTTGACAGTAAAAGCACCATCTTGCTTCCGCTTTCAAGGACCGATGCCGCTAGGGCGCTTCGTCAGTTCGCCCGCAGGACCTCCATTAGTGAATAGAATACACCGGACATTGTGCATCCCCGCCTCTACAACCAGGACCCTCTACTCCAGCTTCGTCTTCCGTGTGGGCTGTCTCGATCACAGTCTAGTTTACTTTGTGGATATGATTTGGAATGGCATTCACGAAAGCCTACTCGTTCCTCATCGGGATGGCCCGTAGTGCCCACTGCGACGCCTGCGAGGTTGAAGAGACAATCGAACATGTGCTTTGTCGTTGCCCCCAGTATTAATCAGAAAAACGTGTTTTGGCCGTGTAACTCAGCCAATTCACAATCAACCATTCACACTAGACACTGTTCTATAGTGTCTTCGCAGAATAGGCTTCGCAGAAGGCAGCAAAAGCCCTTCTGCGTTTCATGAAGGAAAGAGGCTTGGCTGAAAGACTGTAGTGCCCACGATGGGACTAAATATGTGCGTGGCCCCGCTCCTATCCCCTCTTTCTCGGCTACCGTCTCTTTCATACCCTGCACACCCCTTCCCAGGCTCTAAGCCTGGATAACCTCTCCGCCTTTCCGTTCGCTTTTGTCCTCCTCCCTCACGAGCTTGAAAACAAAAATTGACACCAAGGGCCGTGACGTCCCCACGATATGGCAGTTGTTCTATTTATAATATCGGTTTGGGAGGAAGATGAAGCAGCTGGAGCGAGAACCGCCAACATGATGACGGGCACTGATGATCTCATCGATGCCGTAAAGTTTCTACACAAGCTTTACAAAACCTGCCTCTTCATTTTGTAACGTCATAGTCACAGTAGAATGAATAGCCTCGAGCAGCGAGGTGCATATTTAAATGTGCTAAAGTTTTCAGTTTGGGAAATGCATTTTTATTGAGGGCGGTATGTAAGTTTATACGTCAAATCAATTCGTTATCCTAATCCACTAAATACAAAAGCAAGACATGAGATGGTATGTCACAGCATTTACTTTCTTGGCGCTCTTTGCCTTAGTTGGCCTTGCGCCATTAACATCAAATATCATCACCACAACATCTAAAAAATTAATGGATCAAGAACTGCATCGGAAAGTTCGCATTACAAAAAGCGCAGACGTAAATCCTGCACAGTTTGAACAGTCAAGCCGTATTTCAAGTATACAGTTTTTATAATTAAGGTGTACTAACGAGCTTTAGCTAAAGTATAGACCCACGTACACCGATGAGAAATGTTCCTGCAAAGTCCATTTAGTCTAAACGTAAACATCGCCTATTCAACGTTTCAATATGACATAACTAGACGACTTAAAGTAGGCTAAAGTAGTAAGACAGACAAACTCACCGGCCACTGTACCAATTGTCGTAGCTTTTGCGAATGCCGAGGCAGGTTTTGTTCGCATCTACTCCACAGACTGTAACCCGTCAAGGAGTGTAAATTATTTCTGAAATCGCACAAGCCGTAAAACACCACGTTAGTGCAACTTCGCGAGTAAAGAGGAGGATTATTTGAAAAGGTTTGGTATGCTCCTAGAAGAGGAGAAACGCACATACTCACAGCGTTTCAAGCAGCATAATTGCAATCCAACCCATCATTTTATTAGAAATCATGTTGAAAGTACATCCCAGGAAATCACAGTTCTGAGTTTTCGCAAAGCAATGGTTTAAAGAACAGGAAATATTGGTGGCAGGTTGTGTACCACGGCCAAACTTTCTTCTATATTGGCTAGTGGACTGGACAACGACGGCACGAAAACAAAAAATTGGAAATAACTCTAGGGCAACATTCCATAAAAACAGGTAAGTAAAGACAAAACTTCCGAAAGCTCATTAGTTCAAAGATGGTGAGAAAAGAAGCCCAGGTGAACAGGTTTTCTGTAGATTCAGCAAGAAGTGATTGATTACTTCCTGGAGTCTAGCTTTGCGAGAAGTCCTAAGCAGTTCTTGCAGAGGCACGCGAAATTTCCTTCCGGTATGATGGATATTTTGTCAGACAGCATTGCCTCGTTTCCAAGATTTTATAGCGCTGCTACAGTAGAAAATTGTGTGAGGGATATTTTGGAATATTGTTTTCGCCGCAGACCTCAACTTTAGGCGAGTGCTGCTTTTCGCGCGCCAGAAGCTGATGACATGAATTGCGCTTTAAATGGCCTTTTTGGGTTCAACAAGAAAATAAGAAACTTTAACTACGGTTTGCAGTTTCTGCCATTCACGCATAAAGAGCAGAAGCCGTTCCAGAAGCCGTTCCAAAAAAAGGCCTGATTTAGTATCTTCACACTTTAGGTCTGTTTCTCACGGGAATATAAAGTCAACAGAATACTTCTTCATTGCATTGAGCACTTTACTTGCTCATTAAAAAATTACTCCCTCATTTTCATGGCAGCACTTATTTTATTCTGAATTATTGAATGGTATGTACAAAGAGTACAGAGTCAGCATATGTCCCCGGAGCATAAGCACGTGAGCGCGGCAGCAGCCAAAAACACTCAAGTGTTCATGCTTCAAATGCTAAGACAATTTCGTGCTGTTAAGAATAGTCGTGCCACTACTATTCTTTAGTGATGCATTAAACTCAGTCTCACAAGTGTTTTCAAAAACTTAGACTGTCTATCCCAATGCCATTTTATGCTGACGACATGTGCATTTGAATCTCTGGATAACAATGCAAGTTATTGGTGGTCGTAGCACCGCAATGCCAGCTTGCGGGAGCAGTTCGAAGGATGCGTCCGTCGCCCGTGGTTCCAATCGGAGAGGTGTGTGGTCGTTTCCTGGTGACGGCGGCGGGTCTTGAAGATTGGAACGGCACAAGGGAGATACACAGGTGGACAAGATTAGGACATTTAGGTTTCAATTATTGATGAACGAATGGTTTCGAGCAAGTTGGGAACCACTTTACGTCATCCTCCATTCCGATTGAATAGTGATCCTTAATGCCGCTAGGATGATTCGTCATTTCGCGAATAGGACTACCATTAGTCAATAGAATGCACCCGACTTTGTTCATACGCGCCTCCGCAACCTGGACCCTCTACTCCAGCGTCGGCTTCTGTGTCTACGGTTGGAAGTAGCCTTCACTGAAGCCAACTCCTTCCTCATCGGAATGGCCAGTAGCGCCCACTGCGACGCCTCTGGGGCGGAAGAGACAATCGAGCATGGGCTTCGGCGTCGCCACAATATTCATCGGAAAGACGCGTGCTCGCCCCCGAACCCAGCCCTTCAGGGCAGAGACTATCTTAGGACACCGATCCCTACCATCGAATTCGCAGAAGGCAACAAAAGCCCTTCTACGTTATCTGAAAAACACATGCCTAGAAAAACGACTACAGTGCCCAGAAAGGAACTGTAATGAGAGCGTGGGTCCGTTTCTATACCCTCCCTCCCCCCCCCCCTTTTCATCAGCCCTCTCCTTCATCCTCTGAAAAACCCTCCCGAGCTCCGAGAAGCAAACCCAGCTGTACGCCTGGCGAACCTCTGCGCCTTTCCGTTCGCTTTTCTCCTGATCGTCCAGTGTTGTTGAACATTTAACGGCAACTTGTTACAGACAGCCTTGGGGGGGGGGGGGGGGGGGGAAGGGGGAGGGGGGTGCAACATTGCCAATTTTATCCCGAATACCATTAGGAATAAATTCATTCTGCCTTGCAAACATGGGGTACTACCCCGCTGTTCAACTACTGCACAGTCTAAGGTAAAAGGATAGCAGAAGTTTGGTTGCTACAAAATGCTTCAGGGCAATACCTAAGAAGACCTAAATTCATTATTAAATTTAATATAAGTTATAGCGACACCTTTGATGGGCATGGTGAGCACACTAGTTTGTTTAATCAGCCCAAAAAGCCTCATGGACTGCGGAAAGCCAGTCTAGTGGACTACAGTGAACAGCCACTCTAGTGCGCCCTTGAATAAAATATTGTATGTGGAGGCTAGGGACACCAAGAAATTTATAAAACATAAGTTTAGTACATTAGCACGGGCATATCTCTTTAAAAAGCAGCTATAAGTGAATTGATGAGAACGAAAACCCGAATGATTGTAAAGAAGCAGCATCATTGGGAAATGAAAAGCGGGAATCGTAACCAGCTAGCAGCCAGAAACAACGTCGTTTAAAAAAATGGGCCCGTATGTGCTTTCTTCCCAGAAATGCCGTGGAAAGAAGATGGTCTTCTGCCGCTCCTACTACGGAGTAACACCCTATACCCTGCCGTCCCCTTCTCGACCACTGACTGCCCTCGGACTGCTAAGAATTATTCTCGGGTGCAAAATCGAGGAGACATTAAATCTCTCCTCTTAAAGCTAAGCTTTGTACCCCTACTCGCCAAGGCTTCTACCGCGACTGTAAGCGTCAACAGAAAACTCCCGCTGACAAATAAAATGAATCACTGGCAGCGGCAGGAATCGAACCTGGACGGAATAGAGAAGCGGAGCGAGAGCCCGTCGTCTTACCAATAGAGCTACGAGCTCACAGGGGAAACAGAAGGTGTACCCACCGAGCACAGCTGTGGGTTTAGCCCCTGCGTTCTCGCTGAATGCCACCTGATAGCGTCAGGCGACCTCTCGCGCCGCTGTGCGCTCCACCCACGGCACGTGTAGCGGCCGTATGCGCTCCTTGCGCATGTGGTAGGAGTTAGTATGGCACACCAACGCATGGCATCTCACTTCTCCTCCGTCGCTGCTGCCGATCTATGGATTACTTGCATCTCGAATATTCAGTAGACAGCTCAGCGATAGATTCGTAAAAAACCAACCAAAAACATTTTCAATTGTGTCCGCGGCAGTCCATACCCCAGGTGTTACGCAGCTGCACGACAGTTACAAAATATAACTGCGGTGAAAATGCAAAGTCTGAGTGTGTATCACACCCATCATAAGCTCGTTCTGAACATCGTGCTGAAGAACGTGTTACAGGTACAGTGCAACGTGTGATTAACGCAAGCGAGCTGTTGTTACCCGTGGTAGGTGGTGTATGAAGCTTCGCTTCTCAGCCACCTCCACAGGGTGAATTGACCCGCAATTTCTTTCAGCCACGACACTAACGCTTGAGCGTAAATCGTGCCCTGCGCGATATGAGTCACCACACAGCAAGCACCTTTAGCAGGCTACTGAGCCTTTAAAAAAAAGCATGCATGTCTTATTTTTGAAGTTTATCATTGTGTTCAATCGCAGCGAACCCGTGCACACTAAAGTGGTTGAGTTGCAATCGAACGTTAGAATGCCGACATTGCATTCTCACGGCTGCAAGGAGGCCCTGTGGGCAGAAACAAAACATGCGAAAGCAACGAAATGAAGTCTCGCATTTTATTACTTTTATTACAAATCAGGAAGAATAATAGGATTTCCGTCCTGAATGCATAAAATAGGTTATTGCACTTGCTTTTCCCCCTTTTCGGCCATCCGGGAAATGGTAATCCTTTAATCGGATGAGGCGTCGGGAATCAACGCTACGTATTTTTTTCTAGGGTATTGAAAAGGACCGAAAAGCCTGTATCTGTATCGATAGACGGAAGGACAAAAGAAATCCATAACGTATTTCAATATTATTCAACCGCGCTTCTTTCTACGATGCTTGACAAATGAACCGAGAAGTTTGATGATGTTCTTTTCAGTCAACGATAGAAGGAAATCTATATACACATGCGCACACATGAGCCGATGAACAATCTAAAAGTGTAAACCAGAATTCTGCATGAAATACTACTGCGCACAGAGTGCTTACTATGACAACATGTCAAAGCATAGATGTCAAAGCACAGAAGCAAGCATATCACTTTCACATCAAACGCATTTTTATTCCAGCTTCACGCAACCTTCAACCTTTCTTTTGGTTTGCATCCCGTCGTTGTCACTGTTTTGCTAAAGTTTTCGTCGTCACTAAAGCGTCACTCGAAATGCGGTTATTTCGCTTATGTACCCATGGAATTTAGCATACCGACAACAAGTAGTCAGGGCAGTTAACTGTGGAATTTAAGTTTGCACTACTTCTATGAAAGGACGACCACGACAGAAGCCAGAATACGCGAAAAGGGTGTGCCGGGGTTATTAAAGCGAAGCGTTAGTGTTTTCACTGATGCCGTCTGTAACGCCAAAACGCCGAAGTGAAAGAAACGAACGCTTCCCGTTCCAGAAATCGAGCATGGGTCCCTGGTCTTATGAAGCCGGCATTTATTTGATTGCTCCATCTTGACATCGTCGAAGCGATGTGGAAAACTTAAACGACAGCCAAGGAACCCGATGCGAGGAAGCTTCGCCTTCAAATATGACTTTCATTTGGCGTTAGGGTGCACGATATTCGTCAAGTTATCCGTATACTTCCTATTACCAACATACATTTCGTGCCCGGGTTCCCTAGAGAAATTGCGTGCGCGCTGTAACGTTTAAGTACTCCTCCATTCCATCGTATATTCAACAAATGATGCGGTACGTTTCTCTTTTTTCGGGGAACCTAGCTGCATTTGCATATAAAGGAAACTCATTTCGGGAAATAACGCTGAACACTTTCCGTAGGGCCGCGGACGAGGACATAAAAACACAAAAAAAGAAATACTAGAGTGGAAGTGGTCTAGTAGGGCACCACCATTCTTCCAAGGGGCTAATCTTTGCAGATACACCTCTGTGTACGTTTTTTCTCGGTAGCTTTATGGCCTAGGGTGTAAAGCCCTGGGCTACTTTTCTATACGTCCTTTTATTAAAGCCGTCATATGGTCTATGTATACCGATTACGTGTGTAGCAGCATCAACGAAGACGAAGACGACGAAGCACCACTCTGAGCTGAAAAAATGTGTTAATTCGGGCTTGTTGGTACATACTTAGTTTGATAACAGCGCTAGGACAGGACACAGAGAAGGCGACATGAGACAGCGCCCAGTCTCGTGTCGCCTTCTCTGTGTCCTGTCCTAGCGCTGTTATCAAACTAAGCACCACTCTCAGGCTCACTGCGCGAGCCTCGTGGCGCAAGCGGTCAGAGCTCCCAGGAAATCCGGGCGTTCGGCCAGGCATAGCTGCCGCTGGCCCTTCAGCTGCTGACGTGTTCAAAATATATGTGTTGTTCTGTGGCTCGGCATTTTCATTGCCTCGTGTTGCCACAAGTGCATGCTGTCCCGGGTTACACTCGGACGGACAGACGAACAGATTTCTGCGGATGTCGTTAAAAACTGCGTACGCATTACAATGGCTTCTTTAAAGGGCATGAGTTGCAGAAGCCTCCAAATGTGCAATGACAATCACGCCTACATAACGTATTGACTCATGCATACACAGCCAGAAGGTATCGGCTCGAGAAAGCAATTTAAAGGCTACTAACATGTTTTATCGCCATGAATTCAAAGCTAGCTGGAAGACCGTATATTTTGGTATGTCGCGATAAACGCCAGGATTAGTAGACGCTTATTAAGGAAGCAGTCCATGCGGTGACTCTTCCTTATCGGCTATATATTGCCTCGAACTAGGCCTTGGGCTTGTTTACTCGCGTGCTTTACTTACCGATCAGCGCGAGGCTGTATTATCTGTGTGCCAAGCAAAGTGCGTGTTCCATTTTTTCTTTCTTATGCCACGCGGGCTACCTAAGTTCATAGAAAGATTGTTTTGCCCTGACGTCAATAGTATAAAACAAGCTTACTTGATCTTCAGTGTTTTTAATGTAATTCTACGGTTCGAGAAACAATCAGGCCGAAAGATAAATTTTCGAAGTGCACACGCTGCAGCATTCAATTCGCCAATGCTCGCCTGCGCGTGTCACTTTGTTGAGTGCTGCTTCGCCGCCTGTGTATTCTTTAAATTGTCAGAGGATCACAAGCTCGCTCCAATAAACTTGCTTTTCCTTCAAGACAGCTGCGTTGTCTGTCTTTGGCTACGTGACAATATGTACACTGAGAATTGTCTTCCGTCCTTTGCAGGCTAAAGGCTACCATATTGTGCCATCAACTAAATAACGCGTACACAGGCTAATGTCAGCAAACGAGATGCCAACAACTTGATTACTTAAATTGGCTCTGAAGGGAATTTCCTGAACTTTTTATTGATTGCTTATTGCGTATTTACACCTGCGTTATACCTCATTTTATGACATCTGGCGGACGCCTAGAATGTTCTTTTTCGAAAGCTTAAGCAACCAGTTCGAAGAAGCACAGTGATTCTCTCGTCCGCCAGACGAATTACGCCGTGAAGTCGCACTGGTTCATGTCGCATCACGGTGACTTTTGGTTTAGGAACGAACTCTATAGCTTCTCATAAATCACGACTATGTGTTTGTTGAGGTATATTATAGGTAGCAGTAACTTTTCCTGAATTCGCCAACGGTTGTTTGAAGAAAAGCGCGATAGCGGGATTATGTGGCGGACACAGATGCTAAGCTCGCGCCATTGTAGCCAGCGATAAAATTAAAATTAGAAAATCTCACAATGCCACACACATTCAAGTGCGCAAACACCCGCACGAGTGCGGACGGAAACAAAACTAACACACAAAAGCTAAAAGCTTTTCTCTGCTTTATTTTCTCTCCAGCGTTACTCTCTCTGGCTGTTGTTCTGCTTGTAAGGGTATGTTGCCTCTTGGAACGCTATGACCTTTCGGCCCGTACGTTGTAGCTTTCATACCGTAGCGGTCACGCCGGGGGTTGCCCTCAGGTGCTCTCCCGTTCTGCGGGACGAGTCTTATACAGTTTTATGGTCTGTCGTGATACTACTCCTTAGTTTTTTCAGCAATAATACCTTTGAGCCCCGTCTTCATCTAATCTGAATTGAAAAAAAAATGAAAATGTTCCCAATGATCTCCGGCATCGTGATAACTTGCTTGTGCTGTCTGGAGTATTATTTCCTTTACCTTGCCAATGTCGGCTATTCCTATGGGTGTTAGCAAAATGGTAAACACAAAAATTAGTGGACTTTGCCCTGGGTCGTGTCGCTGACATAAATTTCCACGTTGGCGGGTACTTCCCATAGAGCGTCCGACAGTTTCAGACATACTCTCGCAATTTTCGTTTAGTCATTTTGAAATCTTCCTCCGACGTTAACAAAACGTTGCTTTACTTTGGAAAGCCACCTTTGTCTCCCTGCAGGCCGAGCATGAGCTGTCAATTGCAATCAATAAGCTATCAATTGCGTGGCTGTTAAAACAGACGCGCAATTGATAGAGCGACTGTTAATCCGGAACTCATATTTAAAAAGCTGTGCTCGCCGACCAAAGATTTATTTCGCAAAGACGAGTTCCGCAATCGCGTTCAGGCAATATTCTTGTTTTTGGTGCACTCTTCTTGTTACAAAAACAATATGATTGCATCCAACGAGCTTGCGTGACACTTGATAGCAACGATACATAAAATAGAGTGGGAAGATGCATCAGTTATCGTCAGAGAAAATAAATGGCTGTAACGCCAATATTTTGAGACCCTGATTACTCAGACAACAGCAAAAACATTGAATCTCAATGCAGGCAATCTCCCGCCGACGTATACAACATGCCCGGGGTGATTGTTCCGGGCTGGGCCCAGTCTCTATCCCTAAAACGGAAGACTGGGCGAGTTGGTACTTGTTCATATTAACAGCGCTACCGACACAGACAAAAATAAGAGGGCACAAACACGGCGCTGTTTTTTTAAACCTTCCAGCCAGAGGCTAGGCCTCAATAGATCGCAGTGTGGTGGCTGCTCTACTACTTACGACACCACGACAGGTACCTAAGTCGTCTTCAGACGATTTGACACTGCAGCGATTCAGGCCAGCCGAGCCCCGGAGAGCGACCGTGGCCGCAGCGCCGTGTTTGTGCCCTCTTCTTTTTGTCTGTGTCGGTAGCGCTGTTAATATGAAATCTACCCCTACCACGGGGCGCGATCTGCGCGGGATCGCCTGGTCTCTTTTCACGACATCACTATGCACTACCGCCTCTCCCGCTTGACCTATCCTCCGGCAGACAAAACTTGACCATTCTAAGGCTCACACGTGGCGACTTCTTCAGACAGGCACCTTTCCTAATCCCGCCGTCCTGACGCACATCCACCCAACTCTGTACCCCACTTCGGTCTGCTGCTTATGTGGCGGTCATGCCCCACAATCCCACATCATCTGGGCTTGCCCGAGAAACCCCTTTCCCGAAATACCCTCCAAGGAACGGTGGGAGGCCGCGCTGCGCAGCTCGGACCCGGACCTACAGGCCCGCTTGGTCGCCAGGGCTGCCGAGGTCGCTGATCAGTTCATGTTGACAGCCATCATCGCAATCTAACCACCAGCATCGCTTTCATGATGCATAATCACTGATATTTCTCGAAATAAAGTTTATTCTCTCTCTCTCTCTCTCTCTCTCTCTCTCTCTCTCTCTCTCTCTCTCTCTCTCTCTCTCTCTCTCTCTCTCTCTCTCTCTCTCTCTCTCTCTCTCTCTCTCTCTCTCTCTCTCGGCGCACTTAAAAGCTTCATGCTTCAGGCTTATTCGCTCAGTGACCACATCTTCCTTTGAGAAGCCGAAACGTCTGCTTGACTTTTTAATAAACCTTGTATCGGCGATCACAAGGTGCTAACTGTGAATCTGTTACCCGACCAGACGAGATTTCGTCAAACCTTGGATTTCTATCCAAAAGTCACTTAAACTTGACGGTGATTACTAAAAATACCAAAAAAAAAGGTCAACATTGCCTCGATACGATTGCCGACAGACGAAGGGTGTGTGCAACGCAATGGTGCCAAAATAAATTTCAACGGGATGGGGAACTCTTTAAGGCAATTAATGAGCTCTGTAAGTTAACCACTTCCCGACGTAACAAGGCACCATCAAAAGGCAACGCCTTTACTTACGTGACTGATATCCTCATAATAAGGAGAAAACTCAATTAGGTTGTCACGGCTGACGCGACAGGAGTAACCGGGTTAGAATTAATGCAGCAGGCGGCTGCATTCCTGCACAGACGTTACATACGTAAAATTCGTGTTTCGTTCGGCTATAACAGTATTTTTTTTTGCAAAAATGGTCTAGATATTACTTTCAGGTCTATTTTTTTGCAGAGCAGCATCTCAAAGAAAATATAGCTTGTAGACTTAGTACATGGCCTTGTTGAAAGATAATTACAACTCAGTACACGCTGACACCTTATAGAGCTGTGCGCGTCAGGTACAGATACACAGATCAGCTTGCAATAAATTACTTGCAGACCGGCCGCAGTGGCGCAGTGGCCAAGGCGATATGCTGCTTCGCACGGGGACCAGGTTGTACCGGCAAGCAACGACCACCTTTCTGACGGAGGCGAACAACAAAAGCGCCGATGGGTCGAGGTTTCGGTGGACGTTAAAGATCATCACGTAATCTAAATTATTCCGTAGCCCTCCGGAACAGGGTACCTCACAAACCAGGCTCGCAGCCGCATTCGCTTACTGTGCATTGTAGTCCCCATAAAATAAAAACATGACCAACACTAACTCAACCTAAACAATCCTATTTGAACATGGTAGAGAGGTCAAAATACGTAGCTCGAGCACCCTTGCACATAAACGTAATTGGCCCCACTCATAATTAAGTCATGCCTTCATTCCTGTGTTCAAGTTCATACTCTTCCCTTGGTGCTCTATTTTGTGCTGAGGGTATAAGTTCACCAGCGGAGTAGTCTCAGCTGTTTCTATTTATACACATACACCATCATTGCGACCAGCGCGGCTGGACACATGGAATGCACATATTAGAGAGCTATCGCGGACAACAAATGTTTAAAATTTACGCATCCTGCCTAGGATTGCTCAAACATGGGAAGTATATCCTGACGCAATCGCGGGAATAAATAGCACGTGCCACCTCCGTTGCCAACGCCATGGATAATGTGCAGAATTCCCTACCATAGAATTGCTTCGAAGATTTACTGCCTGAAAATTTTCTAAATTTTCTTCAACGTTCTGCTGCACAATTATCATTACGGTAAGCTCTTGATTTGTGTCGGTTGTTCCGCTGTGAAAGGTTCCGGAGAGGTAGAGCCATCAGGCGTACTTGTACAGGCAATTACTGGCCGTGCAATTTTTTTCTTCTAAAAAGTAGATTCATACCATGTTCTCTCGCTAACCTATTGTTCGTAGGAAAAACTAGCCTTGCCCAAAATATTGTCTAGTTAAGGCGATTTTAATAAATTCCTGAGAAAATTCGCTAATTTCAAGAAAGCTGAATGTGATTTATCGGAACGTCAAGACCTTTAACAATCTTTCACTCAAGTAGAGTCGAGATATACAAAGTTCGCTATTTTTTGCTGAAAAATGCAGGAAATTTCGAGGTATAATCCATCTTTCCTTTTTTGCAGTCAGTTTAGTGTCAACGCCTGTTATAACCGTTCTTTAAGTTGTAATATTGCAATAATGGTCCATAAACTATAACATCGCCAAAACGGTGATGTCAAACTAGGAGTATTCAAGACAGTATGGACAGCTATGTTATGCTGCACGAAGTAGTATTGTAGACGAATAATATACTCTGCCAGATTTAAACATTAGTGATTTGAGCGTAAGGTATTTGGTGGCAATGTTCCTTTCATAACCTTGTATTCACCTGTAATATTAATTCCAGTACTTTGATTTGCGTGTATATGAGCTTGCGTAAATGCTGCCAATATACCTAATTTTGCCTTGTGAATGAGTCACTGTTTTTTTATTCTTCTGTTTGCTGCTGCAAATGCGAATACAGAAGCCATAGATTCCTTGTAAAGCCACCCGGAACGGTTTTTCCCTTGGGTTGTTTTTCCGTGTTTGGAGAAAACACATGAGTGATTGCTTGATTGATAGCTTGATTGATTGATTGATTGATTGATTGATTGATTGATTGATTGATTGATTGATTGATTGATTGATTGATTGATTGATTGATTGATTGATTGATTGATTGATTGATTGATTGATTGATTGATTGATTGCGTCGCAATGACATTGTTGCATAACAACAACTGTGCTATATTTTCGCATTATCGGTTTGAAGAACTGCATTACGTTTTCGGGGAGCTGTTGGATGATCAATGACCACTCACTGCCTTCTGTTAGCTCAGTTTACCGCTATATGCGAAAGTAGCCTTCGACAGCTTTTCGCAAGCTTAGTACCAGAGCCAGATATTCCCAGGAATATATTTGCTGTCTGACAACCAGCCGGAATAGCCATAAAACGCAACGACTTCTTGGGAAAAAGTACATGAATCTACGGCCCTGTCAAGAAGCCCCGGAAACGCGCAATCGTTTCTTTGATGAAACGAAAATGATGTGTCACGGCACGCCCACTTGGACACAGGCGGCTCTGACAGCGCGGTCATTTCCGTGACGTCCCTCTTTCTATGCCGATCCTCGTCCCCGCCAGTGTTGTTATATTGCTTTACCATCGAGACAAGTGTGCAGGAACAAAATCATTTGTTTTCGGCGGGTTTCCGGCCCTGGCTTTCTGGAGAGGGGTCTGTCTGGGACGAAACACATTTTAGTGTAGCGTTAAGCGCAGTTGAAAGATTGCCTTCACGGCGCACTCGAATGGGGCGACGTTCACTGCTGACAGCCTCTGGAACCTGCATCTGAAAGCCTCCATTATTTTGTTTGTCTAAGCACTCGAATTTGTGATCCCCCAGAGCTCGCTAATGCTGAAAATCCCGTAGAAGCTAGCCTCCAGTCTTCGTTGTCCTTTTTCGTTTGCAGTAAGGAAGCCTTTCACGCTGCTTTTTGCGACGCACGTCCAATTCATAGAAACTTGGGCAAGAAATTGCAAGTAATAGGTCGGTATTCAACGCTTGTCTACAATAGCTCACTCCCTGCTTTGGTAGAAGTGACTCAGGGAAACCGTATAGGCCTGACTCAATTCGCGCGTCTAGGCTCTAAACATTTTAATACAATAAGAGCCTTGCTCTTAGAGACCACGTCTTGAGGCGAATAAAAGCGAAGCTTTGAGGCTTACTGCCTTGGCGTAATACCGCATTACTCTGCGAAATGAATCAGAAAGACCAAGTTCTCAGTAGATCCGAGGCAAACGTCCCACGAAAGCGCGTGAGAAAGAAATAGAAAAGAAGGCGAAATACTCATATGTGAAGTTGCGTAGCGGGGTTGCTTTTGTCATGAAAGTGCGTCAGTGTTGTCTGAACGTGATATGGCCAGTAGATGTACATTCAATCTGCAAAGAATGTTATGAGGTACGTTTCTGTATGGGAATGAAAGTGTATTGTGTGCTGAACCGAGACCCCATGAAGACTTTATTGGAAGGGGCTTCCGACTTCTTCACTTTGTCCTGCCCAGGTCACGCATCAACCAAGCGACCTTAACGCTGATAATTTACCCTGCTTTAGTACAAGGCGACAGGTCGCCATACGTTGGAAATTGGGAATTATCGTCAATGATCGTGCACGTCTTCCGATTAGCCGGCGTCCGCTTCGGCTCATTAGTAGTACAATGTATTGGAAGAGGAGCATAGTGAGCACTGCGATAGAATCATTGAAATCGATGATGCCTGTATTGATTCGCTGCTTCGCTCTGCTGGGGCAGTCAGTGTTAATGAAGATTGTGACATCACTTTACGTATATTGCATGCTTTGGATTCAGAATGTTTATGAGCAGGGACGGCAGGTATTTATTCACGATAAAAACCGTGTGGAGGGCTATGGGGCTTCGTGGTACTTACCGGTGTTTCGCATACCGCCCCTTAACCATACGCCAATGTTCCCAATATCCTTGCGACAAACAAGACGGCTCACTGGCGCCAATTACAGGCGTGAAGGGGATGGGCGAAATGAGCTGAACAAAAGGGGGCGAGATGCGCGCGCTACTCGAGGTGAAATGGGCACTCGAGTTGAATGACCCCATATTGTTGCAGCAATGATCGTCCAGGTAACGAACAGTGCCGCTGCAGAATCGTGAAAGCAGCAGTGTATGAACTCGAGTTAGGCGCGTGTAATTTCGATGTGTCAGAATTAGAATGCTCATGCGAACGGAAAACCATCCGTTTCTTAAAGCGAAGATTTAGTGCCCTCACTGATGTCGTTGAACGCCAATACGCCCCGCAGGATAGCCAACTTTCTCTGACGATGATGATGAATAATAGTGGTGGCTGAAGAGAAAGACGAAAACGCGTCCCGTGGCCAGAATCGAGCCTGGGTCCCTCGCGTTAAGGTGCCGGCGTCTATCTGATTGCTCCACTTTGACACGGTCGAAGGGAGCTCCAAGCAGCAGGTGCAGGTTCGCGCCGTACACCCCAAACCCAAACGTTAGGCCTACGGAGTGCACAGCCGAGAGTTGCGGTGGGTATTCTGGAAAACTCCGGCGTACCTCCAGAGTAGCCGATACTCACCGAGTGGGATTGCCCAAGCAAGGAATCCTTGACCAGAAACCATTGTCGTCGTTGTACAGAGGGGTGCAATAGTTTTGGGTATGGCGATCTGGAGCGAAGGCAATGAAAGAGGGGAGGACGTACGCGCGCAGCCGGCTGTAATGCAGCCATACACGGTGTTAAGACTGACTACCTCACTAGCGGGTTGGTCCGGACACTGTAGCGCATTGCAACAGACGCGGGAGGAGTAGGATAAAGCTGTTATTCGAGAAAGGATTGTCGCAGTCACTTAATGGGTAAAGGGTTATGGCGGAGGAAGGGATTGCGGGTGTTGCTTCGACTTCAAGCACAACATTTTCTCGCATTCCGTTACGGATTGGAGTCTTCGCCGGAGTCATCCTTCGTCGGACTGCTCGCACCAAGTCACTGTTGGCAGAAAATTCTCAAATTACGGGTTATAAAGACTCCTCTAAAGATGCATGTGGTTCCTGGTATGTGGTGCTCAATTGGATCAACGTGTCTAATATTTCTTGGGCGGGGCTATCGAAGAACCGGCATGGTCACATTAAGTAAAGACCTGCCTTTGTGCTCGTGTTCTATGGCCCCTTGTCTATGATGTGGGGTGTGTAAGCTGCATTTGCGCGTAGCATGTTACTGAATATTTTTTCGGCATCTTGGGAAACAGCGCGAAATAACAGGGACACAAGAAAGACGTGAACAGGGCAACAGAACAGGTTCACTTCTTTCTTGTGACCATGTTATTTCGTGCTGCTCAACAAGATGCAAGTGCACCAACTAGCCCAACTCGCCCCCTTGCTATCCTTTTTCGGGCCTTGTTAGGAATTTTAGCGAGGAAACCCAGTAGTGCGACTAGTTGATAACGATATTTCTAGCGCATATTGAGTGGCTGTAAGCTGGTATATATCGTGACGATCACAGTGTCAGTAACCCTCTCAGTGATCCCTAGATTTTAGTTCGGTGCGACCGAACCCCGACTGCCTCCAGAAACATCTCGCTCACCACCCGATGCTGGTGCGTGGACACTAATATGCCTTCTATCCGACTGCGCTGGCACCCGTCTGTCGAAGCCACTTCATGCCGCCTGAGTGGCGTAGTTAACTAAGCGATTACTGCTGCCTATCATTAGCCTCCTGCGATCATTTTCGCCATCCTGGTGTTGCTGTGGCGATGTGGGACACATTCTTGCATGCACATTCAATAGAATATCTCGGTCCGAAACTACATACGATGAACCAAACGCTCACCTACGCTACTCTACCCGGTTGATTTGTTTTTAACCTTATATGTATTATTGTAAGGTGACGGTCAATCGATAGCTCGGAACAGACAAGAACGCTAAAAAACCCTCAGAAAGGCCAGAAGCATGTTAGTCTTGTACAAGACGGGATTAATGATAGCTAAGATAACTGATGATTGATTGACCAAGGTTGTCTTAGGAAGAATTAGAATAAATTAAGATGACTTCATGAATAATTACTGATTGATCGTAATATTGAGCAATCTGGAGTTTAAGTGAGTTGTGAGTATGGTACAGTAAAATTAATTAACATCAATTACGGTGGATTAAGACCCATCTTTATTTATCTAAGCGGCTTACGGGGATTAAGATGAATTAAAATGTATTATGGTTGACTAAAGTAAATTAAAGTGAATTACGGTTGATTGAAAGCGGGAAAATAGTGTAGCTGCTTTGCCGACTGGTGGACGCGTATATTAAGTACCCGTAGCAATATCCCCGCAAGGCTTTCGCCTTCAAAGCACGTGAAAAGACTGAAGTGCCCGCAGAAAATCAGGACGAGTTATATGTCTTCAATAAAAGGGCTGAAAGTTGAGCTATTTCGTAATGGCCCATCCTAAAACCGACTACGCGTGCACTGAGCGCACAGCCAGAAAACACGAGAAATTGTAGAAGTCAGCCACATTTTAAAAGCTGGTTCGTAATGCATCAGTAATTCGTCTATTTTTTTGCTTAGCCGCGAAGCCGTACACGTAGACGCGCAGTAATCGTGATTACAGCGTGTATTCAGGGCAGGCGTGTTAGGAGGCTTACCCCACAAGCTATCTGTAACGCGGTTGATTGCTTTCTTTCTCTTCCCGCCTATCGTGGGCCTCAGAGATTGCTATTCTTGTTTTTTGAATGTGCGGCCGAGTGCTCCGAGAACTGCGGCGCATGTATACGGCGTGTCGATTGGGACATGTCTGGGTATTTATGCTTTTCATTTGTTTGATAAAAAACCAGCTGCGAGATCTCATAACCAGTCGGTCATATTGTCTCAGTAAGGAAGCGGCGTTGTGTGCGGAAGCTTGCCGAGGCAGAATAAGGTTGAATAAGCCTAAAAACAATTCGGCAGAGACACTTAAAGCTGCTTGCGTTAAGGACTGCGAGAGCCGAGCAACAACGCCATAACACCACCACGCTCCTCCTTTGCGCAGTTCCCGCCACTGAGGTCACGTGACTTTTGGTACCTTTCAAGTTGACGCCGCCGCTGACGGAGGTCAACTTGCGCCTTCACTTTTCCACATTTGATGAGCCGAATATGTTCTTCGTTTTAACAATATTGAAATTTTGCAAAATTTGTTCCGACTGGAACCGGCAACCAAAACAATTAATTTGGTGGGTCATTGGTGTGTAGGCATGAACAGGCCCAACCTCATAACCATGTTGTAGACTGGCGAAGAAAGTATATGAGATTTGGTTGCTAACACACTCGGAAGGCCACGGGATGTCGATGGCAGTGAACAGTAGTCCTCTATCTACATAGCAATCAACACGTGGAGGATTGAATCTGAATTAATTAGAAAAACGGCGTGCAAGGCGTCGGAATTTCCGGCTTGCTTGAAGGCTTGCTCAGCCACAAAGATTGTTTTTGGTTTAAATTTGCACCCCAAATTTTCGATTGCAAGGTGAACTGTCATCTTTATCTTTACTTCTGGTATCCATGCATACCCTCCCTACAGGCAAACCTTGGTTATTTCAGCCTCCGCGAAGGAAATTCCTTTGGGGCAGTGGCTAGAGGCATGCTTGAAGAGCTAAAAACTTCAGCACGCGAAGATAAAATGTGGAGAATATTCAGGTGGCAAAAATGGTATGTGCTACTGCGCGCCTTGAAGGGAAAATGCATCTGCGGGTCTTTAATTGCGAAACATTAATTTTCGTATACCATATGCTTGCGTATTTTAATGCCAGTTGCAGCTCTCAGCAACACTTCTTATGAGTTACCCCGAAGGAAACTCCAAAATGTAGGACGAACGCATGTAAAAGGTTCATAAATCTTTCGCCTAGGAACAACCCGGTGTAGATTCTGCTCCCATCTTCTTTTCCAAGAAGCATTCGGAGTTTCGCAAAAATGTGACGCGAGCACTTCTTTCAGGAATAATGCCCCACACTATTTTTCCTCTTCCAGAACCTTTGACGTCGGAAGCGCGCAGGCGCAGATTTATCTCCCCCACTAACCGCACCGAAAGCAGCATGGCGGTGAAAGCGCAACTCTTGAAATCAGCAAATAATTGATTGCCAAACGGAACTTTGCTTCGTTATCTGTAGATTGATGGCTCTGGCGATGGCAGAATATTGATGCGCAAGAGCCTAGGAAACAGAATACGGAAGCACGGAGAACGCTTTCAGTCGCCCGTTCGCATCATTCACTCGGCACGTCATTGGTTATCTAAGCCTTCAGGCTATGGTGCCTCTTGACATAAGCCGCGTCGGGGGGCGTGATCCCTCTGTCCCACGTTGGAGTATTATACAGCACTGAGCTGAAGTATCCCAGAGATCCTGCTGTATATTCAACGTCGCGAACTTGGCCAGGCCTACAGTTGCTCAGCGAGTATGTGAGTGCCTACTTCTCGAGGCATCGTGGGCCTGATAAAAAACAGTCCAATTAATAACCGCTGCCACGCAGCGCCTAGGGAGCATTACATACTGGCTATACTGTACGCCACATATTGGAACGATAAAGACATGACCGCTACATCCAGAATCGTTGCCACAACCTCAACTCCATAAAGATGCCTCCTTAATAACGCTCACAGGTCATCACGCCAAAGCGATTGGTTGTCCGCGTCATATCTTAACGTATGCTCACTGACAATATGATCCGTGGTTGACCGCAACCGCTGATTGGCTACAGCATTTAGAACCGGAACTGGGGCTTTCTTCTGATGTGGTCAGTATTCCCGGCATTATAACTTCATAATTGAATATGAGTGATTCCGCATCAATTCTGAATATGATGTTTCATACTCAAGTGCGCTGTGCGCAGGAACAAATAGAAATGGTAGAGCTATCCATATTTGTCAAGAAAAGCAAGACTGCCCACACCTGTGCATTCAAGGTTGCAAAAATTGAAGCAACATTGAAACACGGGGAAAGTTTGAAAGCGACTTGAAGGAAGCTCCGTATTGGAAAAAAATACAGGGTGATCAAAGTTAAGTCACCAGGTATTTTGAAAATTAGATGCTTAGATGTACGTGAAGACCACCGCTACAGTGAGGTTGTGCGCCAAGGATCGGGGGCTTAATTAACTAAAATTCATTAATTAACTTTTCAGCGGTTACAGTAAGCAGGCATGTTTTTATTGAAAAGTTAGGGGCAATCGTGTTTCCGTGCAGTTCCATTTGCCAGAATTCTTCTAGAGCATCCGTACTCGGAGATATCGAACTGTTAAGTTTAATTGTCGATCGCATGATTACGCATGCACGACAGCGAAGACCGGCGCAAAGCTCCTCCCTTTTGTGACGCGCCTGCTGTGTACAGTGTTTAATTCGACAACGGGGTGGAGGCATAGAAAAAAGCGATAACTGACACCTTTCCAGTCTTGGCTGGAGCACGGCCGGGCTGGAGGAGCGGCGGGCGCGCAGTTTCATGAAAGTGCGCGCTCGCCGCTGCTCCAGTCCGGCCGTGGCTGGAGTTATCGCAATCTGCAATACTCGGAACCCCTTTCAAAACAGAACAAAGGGGAGGAGCTTTGCGCCGGTCGTCACTGTCCAGCATGCATAATCATGCGAACGGCAATTAAACTTGGCAGTTCGATATCTCGGAGTATGGATGTGCTAGAAGGATTCTGCCAAATGTAACTGCACGGAAGCACGATTGCCTCTAACTTCTCAATACAAACACGCCTGCTTACTGCGGCCACTAAAAAGTTAATTATTCAATTTGAGTTAATTAAGCCACCGACATCAATAATTAGCACCTCACTCTGTTTGCCCCTGGGCGCTTAACCTCACTGTGGAGGCGGTCTTTACGTAAAATTAAACTCCTAAGTTTAAAAAAAAAACTGTCGACTTCACTTTGATCACCCTGTATAATGTACCCTGCGACGCGAGTGGTGACATAGCAAACAATATTGATGACATACTCAAAAAATTTAACTCCACAATTTCAGCCTATTAGCTTTACTCCATCATTGTTGCTATAAGTGTGAGCTTCTTTAAATTTTGTTTGGAAGTGATAATCATTGGACATCACTTTGGAGGAGCGTACGCCATCACGCGCATTTCTCGTTCCGAGCAAGTGTTGCCACGATTACGGAGAACGATGGACCTTTTTTTTTTATATTTTTGACAATCTTGGCCAATCTCCTTAAGAGGATGTTCTTAGCTTGACAAACGCGCGCCGGATACGCTGTGCGGCCACCGCGAAACACGCACACCCGAGCGCTCGGTATTTTTTTCATTTTCCTGAACTGCCGGTCGTTGGGCGCAATCTTGGCCAATCTCCCTAAATGGGTACGCTTGTATTGACAAACATGCGCAGGGGATGCTGTGCGGTCGTCGCGAGGCCCCCATTCACATGCGCGCGCAAAACAATTTCTCGATATTTTAAACTGCGGACAGGAAAAATTACGATTTGCTAAACAGCTTCGCTGTTAAAATAGCCGGTGAATTCTACACAAACCAAAGCTTTCAGCCCTATTGCCGAAGTGCTTGAGGTGTGAAATTTAATTTCATTTCATTTATTTCATCCTTAAGGGTCCGAGGGAATTACGTAAGGGAGGGCAAGTGACCAGGTCCAGCGCAAAGTTCGAAATGACGCACAAAAAAAGCAAAAGAAAGCACAGAAACCAGCAGCGAATTCAAACAGAGAGTAAACCGATAAAACTTGAATGTTGCCTGAAAATTATAAAAATGCATATATATAGACTACATACTAACAGTAAGGACAAATCTAAACTACAGCACAAAAAAAATAGAGGTAGTCAAGTTATTAGGAGCAAGCAAGTTGCACAGACAAATGGTCGGCAGCATTAGTGCGGGACGTTTCGCGGTTGGTGCATGATCCGCAGTGCTCCTGTAAGGCGTTCCACATGACTATTGCGTGCGGAAAAAATGAGGAGGTAAATGCTGACGTGCGGCCGATGGTACGAGCAATGAGATTGCAGTGATTTAGGCGTGCTGAAGTTCTATGCCCTGCTTGAAGCAATGAATGATGTGAGCGGGGATGACACAAATAGCTGTTAAAAAGGCATAGGCGGGCGACAATTTGGCCGCATTCAATGCGTTTGGAGGGAGAGTGAGTGTTTCATTGCAGTGACGCCGGTGTTTTGGGAGTACTGCGGGGGTATGAAGCGGGCGGCGCGGTTTTGAATGGACTCTAATTTGGTTGTTGGATAGGCTTGTAATTATTGCCAGATCAATGGTGCCAAAACCGTGGGAAAATGCGACTTTAGTTCTTTTACATAAGAAAGGGGATGCCAAAGAGGTTAAAATTCACAGGCCCATCAACCTGCTCTCCGTTACCAACAAATTTTTCACAAAGGTAATTATCAATGACATAAGAACCACTTTGAACTTTGGACAAACAGAGATAATTGGTCAAAGAGAATCTGGAAAATAAAAAAAAGAGATCAGAAAACAGAAAAAACAAAATTTTAAATTAATGAGGTGACGAAACAAAAAATATCCACCTTATACATGTTCTCCAAAACACAATGAATAATCCGAAAAAAAATAACGAAAAACATCGTTGGAAATATGGATGAGAAATAATGAAAAGGGACCTATTCTGCATTGCTCTTGCATCTGCAGAAAAATACACAATTGGTGAAGTAAATGCGTTTTATCGCTAGAATGGTATAAATCTACATATTCGGCGAAAGGAAAAAAAAGAAGCTTAAAAAACATAATCCAGCCTCTTTAGCTGCCTTAGACAAATCAGGCTGTAAAGAACTCACACTGTAGTCAAGCGGCATAGGAATGCTACGCATCAGCAGAAACTATCTGCATTGCGGCGGACTATGAGAGTGAACCTGTTTAGCCATTCGTTGATTCCGGAGTTGTACGAATGTCTGTATTGCAGTTTAAAGTAAAGAAATCCCCAGAACCGACAGAATTCGAACCCCTTTCTGGTAGATCAACGTCGTCTTTCCCACTCGGCTACGACCGTGAGTTAGCACCCGTGAGTCAAAAGGCTTACACACTCGGATGTGACAGTGGGGAGAGGAATCAGGCCACCTGCTCGACACAGATTAGGTGATGGGGTAGACGTTGCACTTCCGGGCGCCTAGTTTAAGTGTGCGCGTTCCGTTCGTTCGCTCTGCTTCTTCGATGCGCTCCTTCTTCGCGGTTATAGCTACAAAGATGGAGTAAAGGTCGATGCGGCTGCGAAGAAGAAGCAAATCGGCTGCAGTTGTGGACTTAAGCCGTCGTGATGGTCGTGAAGATTGAGTGCAGCTTCGCTACCTTCAAGTCTTGCGAGTTAGTGTGAGCTGCCTTCCTTTTTTATTCTCGGTCTTGTAAGGCTACGGGGATCCTTTTTTAGGAATAGATGCTCCGGATAGAACGTGAAGATTGCAGATGGGGTGGGATTCGAAAGCCCTTTACTGACGAAGGGACCCGCGCCGTCATGTCGGTACAGTTCACACCGAGGCACGCATTATCCTCGGAGGGGTTAAACAACGGGAAAACTTTCGATCCTCTTTTTGACCAACTTTTTAAAACTTTTGGAATTTGATTACCATTTCATGCATCATTCACTCCAACGTTCGCGCAAGTCACTTGTTAAGCCAAAAGAGGAGAGTCCCATTTTCTTTATTTCTAATAAATATATACATTCTGCACTTTCGGCTTGTGTGCCGTCAGCATTTCGCTCGTCGTCTGGTATTGTGCTGCAATATGCCTGTTTGTGTTGACTAAAGGCGCTCGTAAAAACCACACAGCCACGCTTGCAATTTTGTTTGCCTTTTTTGCCCTGCCTCCGCTTTACAAGTTTTTGGCATTTCGGTTCTTCTTCGACTCGCTGTTTCCGCCGCCTTCCTTTTGAAGCTGCTGCTCGTCGCTTCCGTTTGAATTCCAAATAACCGATATCCGCCACTCCACTGAGCTCAATATCGACGCTGGCTATTGGATGGCCGACGGCTATCGGCAGCCTTCTCGATTCCTGGAGGACACTCGAGCTGAAAAGCTGAAAAGTGGCGGATCGCTTCAGTGATGCCATATTTCTTGCACACTTTCCGTAAGGAGCAGAACGCTATCCCATGCATTTACCAAAACTACGGTGAACCGAATGATGAACAGCTTCCCTTTTTCCAACGATTCCATTTGGCCAGCAAGCCCTATAGCTTTCAGCTGGTATATATCCCCTAGATCCCATTTTCAAAACGCATGAGATGTCTCTTAAGGGCAGCGAACTGTGTCGAATACGGAGGATTGACAGTTATTCCCAATCCCCCTCGGCTGCCGAAAACGTATTCCGTTTTTGATACGGTGAGGCCGTTTCTGATAAGTTCTCTCCACTCCATTTTAGCTGCGACCTGTTTGATATCACGACCATTTCTCTTTTATGTCCCAATGGCAATATACTGCCATATTTTTTTCGGTCACCTTCTTATCCTCCTTCTCTCGACTTTCAACTTCAATAGCACGCTGATGGAGACACTGGTGTCCTCCTTACTGCGTGGCCAAACTGGGTCAATCTTGTCTCTCGGACGATGTCTGCAAAGCCTGTTGCCCTCCCAGTTCTCCAAATGCGGCCGTTCTGAATCCAATGTCACCACCGATTTATAGACGTCTCAACCTTCTCATTTAGGCTACCCCCCTTCGATGTTTTCTGAGGCTTGCAATAGGGGAGCGCTTTGGTTTCCTGCCTCGCCCAAGCTTGTTCGTTTACCTGCACCCGAAAGCTCTTTCTGTAGATTGAACAAGATATCTCGTTAGTATTTTTTTATGTTTCCTAAGACATGCACCCACCGGTTTTCTTTTCGTTGTACCTGCCTTTTCGCGTACAATCGAGCCCAAATATATGGAGTGGGTGATCTTCTCACTGGAAGAAAATCCAGTTTGATGTTTTTTTTTTTTTTTTTTTGAAATCCGGTTGATTGTATCGAAGGCCGTGTATTCTATATTACTGCAACTTATTCTCAATCTTTCTATTCCAAATTTATTCGTCTGATTTTAAAATTGTTGGTGAAATGGATGTGTGTTATACACCAGTCCTTAAAACAGGTGCGTTGGGCGGCGCCGAGACTGAACGTACCTTTTATATTATCAGAGCTCCGTCAAAATTTCACGTTCATTGTGAAGCAACAAATACTGTAAGGACACAATTTGACTGTCTTTCCTTAAAAGAGAAGAAAAACTTAGAAGGGGAAGAAAAACGTTTAATCAACGTGTCTGCTGAGGTTGTCCTTGCTTAAAACGTGTAGTTGTTTGTACACTAAGGTCCTGACGGTTAACGAGTTTTCGGCATCCCTCAGAACCCGCTGGCGATTCGTGCGCGCTCTGCAAGACACACAGTTCTCGTCATTGTCTTTGCTTTAACGAATGAAGAAGGTGTTGAACAGTGAACGGTGCGTACCGGCGTGAGACTTACTGCGCATTTTTCAGTCAGAAAACTCTCTGAGTAGCTGGGGTGGTGAAAGTATAAGGTTTCAGCCTAGAATTTTAGGGTACCCAAAGTGTAAGGGGTACAGTAGACAATGGCAAAAATTTTGGGGCAGCCAAAGTTTCAAGAGTATAGTATAGCTGATGGGGAAATTTTGGGGGTCAGTGAAAGGCCCTAGGGCATGTTCCGGCCGACGGAGCAACTTTCCGTGAAGCGAAAGGGCCAAGAATACATAGTTCAGCCGATTGTGGAAATTTCCGGGCAGTCAAAGTGCCAAGGCTATTGCCCATCCGTCGGCGGCTATGGCGTCCGCGTCCCCGTCTTCTCTAACCCCGTCGTTGAGACAGCCGTAAATACCCTTTCGGGGATAATGACCCTACGAAAGAGTTGGAGCAATACACGTGCGGCAGTACCCCCTCCCCTGTGAATGCACCGCCCCGATGCTAACAAAGCTTGTTCTCAATAAAAAATAAATGAAATGTAAGGCGAAGAATTTCAAAAAATCCGACTTCTACATGGGTCCCAAAGTAGTCCGCGATGAAGTCCAACGCGTCTAGTATGGTGTTATTCTTGCGGCGTGCACGACGTCGGACTGTGTCGCCATGTGAAGGTGACGCGCAGTTCCCTCAGTAGTTTACGTCGTTTGTCTGACGGAGTCCGCTCTAGGCGCACAAGTACCGACGCATTAATTTTTCCAGGTGACCCCATCGGCGAACAGGGCTCCACACCCGGGCCAGATAATCTGAACGGTATGCAACTTGCGAGTGTCGCCCGTTGTACTGCCGGGTGTCATTGCGTTAGCGTGCAAGCTGACGGGTGATCTCTGCGCGCTTGCCAAGTTTGTCAGCGTCTGCAGTTTCGGTAGTGCAGTGGTCAGGCAAAGGCATGCAAAGTAACATTGTGTGAACATTTCGCCCTTGGATCAAGCCGAAAGGGGTGAATCGTGTGGTTTTGTGAGCCGTAGTATTACAGGTGGATGTTATGTATAGAAGTGCGGAGTCTAGCTTCGGTGGTTCACGTCAGCGTACGCGGAGAGCATGTCGACAACAGCAGTGTTGACTCCGTGAGCAATAAGTATTGCTGGGGAAAAGTGGCGGACTGCAAAGTCATCACTGAAGGACTTAGCAATTACCTGCCGCTGGGCTTCGCGGTAGAACCTTCGTTTCGCAGTTTACCGTCAGGTGATCCGTAACTCACCCCACCCCATCAGGGTTAATTTTAAACCACAGCTACACGCCTCCGTCAACGCCGCAGTCAATCTCCCGCACCTGATAAGCTGGTTTTCTTTGTTGGGAATTGCCGCAGCCTCAAAAACAGAGTTGATCAGTTCGCTTCTATAGTATCTTCATTATCACCCAATGTTGTAAAGCAGACATAATCATGGCACCATCAGTCGATCAGTGACGTAGAAGTTTTTCCGTCGCACTATTACGTTCATCGACGTGATAGAGACACTCTTGGGGACGGTGCTTTTGTACGGACTAGAACGTGCCCTCGCTTTAGCGCGATTGCATCTCCGGCTCCCTACGGATCAGTGTGGTGTAGTACATAAAGCGCTTTTGAGGAATATGGAACGTAGGCTCGTTTTACCGCCAACAAGTCTTGTACATTCCCGATAGCGTTAATGGCCTGTCGAAATTTCTTTTACCACCACAGAATGATGGTATTTTGGGAGGGGACTTTAATATGCATAATGTCCAATAGATAAACCAGTGTTAGAAGATAAGCAACGCTGTCTTTAACTTTTGCTGACTTCATTAGAACAGATGCTTTGATTCAGCACATTACTGAAGCCACAAGACAGCATGCATCGCCGTCTTCTATATTTTTGTGAGCGCTTATTTTTCCGCATGGCTAAGAGGAAGGGGGTATAACTTGCTGACGACGAAAGTCAAGATGAACATGAAAATTTTCGCTTTGCAGATGATGTCTAGGAGGGAACGATGATGGAGTCCATGTATCCATGCGGTGAATGCGGATGCGTCGTCTACGGGGAGGTCCATCGCTTCAACATGTCGCATTTTCATCGGGCGCAAGGCGAGGTAAAACCACAGCTAGTGGTAAAAATCAGCTATTGCATCGCTACGGTGTCAAACTTGGCAACCGGGTTTTGTAAAATAATCTCTGAAGTGAGGCCATTCCGGGTCACGGTGGGAGTTCAGGCAACTCCCACCCGAATATTCCTAAGCGCAACAGGACCGCACGGGTAAGACCCGGGGGAGGGTGGCAGCGCTCAGTGTAATGAGAGCGGAGCCGCACGTGTTCCTTTCTCGTCAGCCGGGGGGCGGCATCATCCAGCTCTTACGGGGAAGCCGGAGATGGAATGGAGGCTAGTCCTGATTTTTTCTAATTGAGATTATGCGTTTTACAATGTTTCAATCATGTCTGGCCTAAGCGATCATGATTGGGCTGTAGTATATTTTCCAGTGTATCTGGTAAGGGCAACGCATAGGTATCGCCGGAAAGTGCGCCTTGGCGATTGGGTAGACAATGCCGGGCTATCACACGAACTGGACTCATGCTTATTCGACTTCGCTATTTATTGATTATGAGGTTTAACTCGCCGACGCTACACACAGTCCATGACTGGCGCTGTAGTGGAGGGCTCCATATAAATTTTGACCACCTGGGGATCTTTAACATTCGCCGAAATCTCGAACATACGGGCGTTTTCGATTTTCGCCTCCATCAGAAAAGCAGCCGCAGCGGTCGGGAATCGAACGACTTCGTCATTATCATCCTCTCTTTGGATTTCGAAAGCACCGGACTACTTTTTGTGCAAAAGTCAGAATTAATAATAGACAGATACCTTCCATCTAAAGTGCTATCGGGTAAAAAACGGAATCATGCGCGTTGGTTTACCAGGGAAATACGCGCTTGTGTAAACAAACGACGTCGTTTCGCCATTTCCTATTCAAACAACGGTAGCAGACGCGTATTTGAGAGAATGGAAGCTTTCTCCAGTAGACACAAAACTAAAATTAGAATAACCAAAGCGCAATTCGTTGCTTGACTAGGTAAAAAAATACCGCACGTGCCGAAGGAGCTGTGGAAGTTTCTAAAATAGAACAGTTGGTTTTCCATCGCTATATTTGCACGGCGTCTAAGTCATCGATCACTGCGAAAAGGCGTGTTGTTTTATTTCATACCTCCAATCAGTCTTAAAGCCTCTTTTCCCCGGCGCATTTCCTGAAACTACCGAAAACATTACTGAAACGATGCCCCCCCCCCCCCCCCCCTTGTTATCACTAACGACGCCGTTATGAAACTGCTTCCGACGAAATTCTCTGTCGAGGTGGTGGCTCATTATCTGGTGATGCTTTTTACGAAGTCCTTTGGCCCGGGTACCTTGCTCGCGAAATGGAAAATTGCGATTATTAAAACTGGTCTGAAAAATATTGTTCTTAAATACAGGCCAATCTCTCTCATAATCTCGCTCACAATCATTCTTCAGGGTCTTAGTATGTCGTGATAATTGGCTGCCGATCAGGCCGTGTTGGCGTTACATCCTTCAACGCCTTAGGGCTTTGTATTAGGGACTTTATTATGTTTGGTTTATGTCGATGAAATTGTCAAAAAGTTGCCGCACAAAGTTCGTCTGCACGCTGATGACTGCGTAGTATACAGTAACATTAAAAGCATGCTTGATATTGCTTCCCTGCACCATGACTTGAATAGAGTTCAAAGTTGGTGCGAGAAGTGTCACATGACATTGAATATCTCTAAGTGTAAATATACCTGCTTTAGGCGCAAATGCACTTTGACGACATCTCGGCATTTCTTAAATTCTGTTCACATCAATAAAGACGTTGAATTTGTAACAAGCAAGGCGATCAGGACGTTAAAGGGACACTGAAGACAACTATGGGAAGCTGGGCTTAGAAGAAGGTTCAACTGCCTCGTAGCCCTCTCAGCATTCATTAGGCGGCAAAAGGCGTTTTTATAACTGAGAAACTACCCATTTAAAAACGCATTTGATCCCTCCCGCCATTTCATGACGTTTCCCATGACGCCGACGGAGGCCGGAAGCAACTGAGACAGCGGTGTGGTCTAGCAGATAAACTAAAATCTACCGGGCGAATCAACGCTGCCGCATGAGCCACTAGTCGCGCTCTCGGCGCATACGACAGAATAACTTGTCCGCCATACACGTCCGTACACCCGCCGCTCTGTGTGCGTGAATCTTGCTACCGCACGGGACGTGCTATGGTGGTTAAACAATGTCAAAGTGCCGCACAGCCTTTTAGCTTACAAAACGTTTTGCGGACAGCGCAACCGCAGCCAGAACGACGTCGGGAGCGCTCTTACGCTTTGCATTCTCGTTATGGATAGCTGGTTTTAGTCGCTTGGATGCATTCGGCTTCACTACGCGACGTCATCTGTTAGTTTAACTTGTAACAGCACCCGGTGCTTAGTGTGAAAACGGATGAGTACTCCGGTGTACAAGCACCTGGGACCCTATTCTCGAATCCCTGAATTCGCCCATTCCATGGCAGCGATTTTCCGTACAAGTCAGGTCAACTTCTCAAGCGTTGTAGCACCAGGCCGGCGAGTCGCCTGTACGTATCTGCCGATATAAGTGTAATATGTTATGTTCGTGTTGTTCCCGCCTGGGCATATCCTAATTTGATATGACTAGTTGCGTATAAGTGAGTGTAGGATTACTTGTGTTTAGTACAGTTTCAGGTTAATGTCGGACGTTTCCTACCAAATACCTTCGCCAATCTAGATTGGTGGATGTATCTGTCGGTTTGTATCGTGCACATAGTTCCCGATTCATCGGCGTTGAGGTCCCCTTGTGCAAAGAGAAAGGATCGCGTTATTAGGTTAAAATGACGAGATCTTCTCCATGGAAGGTAGAGTCTCGGTCAACAGGTTTCAAGATATGCGAGTTCGCATGGGTCTTGGCCGAATTTTTCGCATCTTCCAGACCCTTGTGTCCGGGTGTTAATGTGATTAGAACTTTCATAATTGCGGATTGGAGAATCTTTCTCAAGCGTTTTGGTGCTCTGCTTCAGCAAAAAGAGTAGGGGCCTTTTGAGCGTGTTCGATGATGTTTAGCGTGTGGTCGATAGTTCCGCTAGGTGCATCACCGAGAAGATGGCTCCGATTTGCACTTTTTTGTTGCTGTTTCTAGGAGGGTAATGAAGTCGCAGCGATCGCCACGTTCGCAGTCCACTACAGCTGTTGCTTTCGTACTTTCGAACCATCCCGGCTTCGACGTACACTTTTTCTATGGCTTTAGAACTTTTTTTGAAGGTCCTGGTTTGTCGCCTGTACTTGCGTAGAAAACAACACAGCGTGAAAACTAACGCGACTACAGAAAGAGGCACAACACAGGCGCGCTGCGTTCTTTTGCGCGTTGTTTTGTTTCCCACGATGATTTACCCACTCGCCCAACTTTCAGTGTTACTTCTTGCGTAGTTTTGGATCTACACTTTTTGGTAGAAATTTGCTTGATCAGTGGCATATCCATCATGGCATCCAGACGTTTTTTTCTGGGAGTGCACCTATATTTCATAGGGTGACCGATATTTCATAGTATGATCGCTTTCAACTTTGCTTTTCCTAGACGCTTCTTTTGCGCGAGGAAGGCAGCCTCTATTATTTCTTCAAAGGCGTATAACGACGTAATTTAAAAGCCCTTTCGGTGATCCTGAAAATTGGGAGGTTCAGGGCTGCCCTATATGCTGCCCCGATGATGGTGTTTTATTGGCTTTCTTCAGTCCGGGTAAGTTTTTCGTAAGCAGGCTGTATGACATCCGGTTCATCACAAAGTGCCTGAATGGTTTTTGTACTTTCCCCTCTTTAATTCCTGCTCTTCCGCTGTGCAGCTGTTTTACAATGTGGGTCAAATGGTTTAATATGTCTGGTAGTGGGGCCATTGGCGAATCGGCTGTGCCGCATCTCTGTAGAGTGGCGCCGAGTATTCTTACGTGACTGTTCTCTGAGATCACATACTGACTTATCCTAGGTTTCTTTTTTTTTTTATTTGACCGCGTGTCGTCATTCATCGATTGGCAGGGTCTCGAAAAATCGAAAAGGAATTGTTAAAATTGTGTGATGAGACGTCATATGCTCGGTTTCATTGTCATTGGGACACGTTTTAGTTTATGGTTATAGTTCTGGCTTTCTTTGTTTTTGAGCATCTGTCGTTATTACTGTGCCCCCTTTTTAGCTAGGTGATACAAGGTTGGTTCCGGCATTATTTTCGGTTATGGGAGAGGCGCTTTGGTGGTGGCGTAAATAGCGGGCACGGCTGACGACCATGCCTGCAGAGCATGCGACTACACATAGCGCGTAGAACAAACTTCACTGCGCAGGCACGGCGACTACTGAACTCATGAATCATTTCTTTCGTCTCGGCCGTCGTATCGTTGTCCTCCTTTCCATAGTCTAATTCCCGCTGCTCTGTACTGCCGATTCCGGCAAGCCCTCGTATATGGCCGCCTCTGTTGTAGTTTCCTGCTACCATTGATGACGTACTTCCGCTTACGCTTGATGAGCACGGCTGATGCCAGACGACTGGAAGCCACGCGAAAATCTAAAAATGAGATTAATAACGCTATCTTGTTAAAACTTACCAATACAACGAGAACTAAAACTTAGGTGCAGGTACGCGCAGAATCCGGAAAGCTATATGTCTAGCTTCTGCAAGCGCTCCATGGCAAACCTCAATCCGGGATGAGCTGCCGTTCCATTCCAGAAAACTGCGCACCCATTCCCCAGGCACTGTTTACTGGCCGTGTTGTCTCGCAGTTACTTCTGCCTTTCAGACTCAGAAATACTCTCTTACCTTGATTCGTTCTGTGCACTGTGACGCCCGCCTTTGCGTTGCTCCAAAAGACCTCCATTAGCTTAATGACACGAAAGGGTTCAATGTTTTTGCTCCAGCTAGGACGCATTATTCTTGAGCTCACCTGCCATTGGGGGCAGAGTGTACATAAATGCAGGCATCTGGCACATTTGAAGCACAGTTCATGACGTAGTAAGAGAGAAAATGTTTTTTTTTATGTTCGCCAGAAATGCGGAGCGTCTTTTTTTTCAGTCTTGGGCCAGTTGTATTCCGTCTGGTTCACATCCGCAATGCATTTGCAAATATAAGCGCACGGGATGTTCATATTGAGCAGGTCAAATTAAGAGTATGCCGAATAATTACTGGCACACTATTTAAACTAGGAAATGTAGATTTTGCTAGGGAACAACTCAACTGATACGAAGTTTTCTAGTCTCCTCGAGACCAACAGTAGCTTAATCGGATGATGACAGCGTGCCCATCTCGTCAGAGCATTATTGCTATGTACTTTTCACTCCCGCGCTGAAAAAGAGCATCCGCCAATTCAACAAAACATTTTGCGTGTTTGTACGCACTGAAACCGAGTTTGTCGAGCGATGGCACTGTTTTTGCGCCGAGCGCGTGCAGTGAACGCGCAAGACAAAACGCAGACGCTGCAAGCCGCAGTCACTGATGTAGGACCGAACGTGCAGAGAACTTAAATGCGCCAGTGCCTCCTTGTATAATGTTCTGATGGAATGTGGTCTTAATTTTTTTTCTCCTAAACACCGAATTGCACCAAGGTGTAACACGGCGTCTCTGTATCATCTGTAAATAAACACCCGTGTTACATTACAGCCACCCATATCCCCATCTCCGCACCCCTACCCTTAGGACCAACGAGCTTTCACTGCGTAACAACAAGAGCTCCTGGCTTGACGAGAAACCAGCCGCTTTCTGGGTTTGTACCTAGAATAAGCTTTCCAACTAGTTTTATTCACTTTTTACTGACAATCATTGGCGCGATACACCAATTTTACATAGCCATCTTTTAACGAAAGCATGCAGCGTATAACTCCCCTGAGACACAACACACCTGTTTTTTGCCCTGTTTGGCCTCGAAGCCCCCGCGCAATTAAACACAATGATCATCACCTAGAATAGAGCTTTCGCTCTAAAATTCATTCAACTATGCATACTCTTCGTATACCACCTCACCATTTAGTGATGAATCAAAGTTCATGACCTTCTTCAGCTCGCATAACTGTTATACCAAAATTCCTTCGACAATACACACCCTGGTAACAATAAAATCATGCACTCCTCCATCTAACGACGACGGTGGTTGAACGCGAAGCTTTCTCGTGATGGATTCTTTGGTTGGCTAATACCAGACTACGAGTATGGGCTACTCTGGAGGTACGCACAACATTTCTAGGATACCCACAGCAACTCTCGGGTGTGCACTCTGTAGGCCTTTAGGTCTAACTGTTGGTTTTGGAGTGTACGGCGCTACTCCGGGACCTGCTGCTTGGTGTTCGCTTCGACGATGCCGAAATGGAGCAGTCGGGTACACGCCGGCTTCATTGCGCGAGGGACCCAGGTTCGATTCTGGTCACGGGAAGTGTTTTGTAGAGCAAGCTACCCTAGCCGAGGTTGAGCAGTTTCGCGTGGGCCTTGAAGAGCCGTGCTGCCCAAGCGCGAGTAGCATTGGATTGGATTGGATTGCATTAAATTAAGTTTTGGATTGGATTCGATTGGATTAAATTGAATTGGATTGGATTGGATTGGATTGGATTGGATTGGATTGGATGGAAATCCAATCCAATTTGCGCACGGTTGTGTAGAGAATCGGATCTGCGCATTCGCCGGTCTGCGCATTCCAGAGGAGTAACGTCATAGCCACGGCAGACGCACTGGAGCCGGTGCGTGCCCAGCTGTGCGCCTCCATTTCGTAGTAGCCAAGTCTGACGGCGCGCCGGAGCCGCTTGATAGCTGAGTCGAGTGGCTCCTGGAGAGCCGTACTACGCATGCGCGAGGAGCAGTGACTGGACTGGACTGGACTGGATTGGATTGGATTGGATTGTACATCGTTTTAGTAGCAGTCAGCATGATAATCAGCTAATCCTAGACAACCAGGCAACCGAAGAATAACCAGCTGAACGTTTGCTCACGCTACGTATATCCTGGCATAGCCGAGTTAAGCCACTGCCAGTGTTTTTTGTTTTCACTTCATCCACAATCATTCATCATCATGGTAAAAGAAAGTTGGCTTTCCTGCAGGCCGTATTGGCCTACGACGGCATCAGTGAAGACGCTAAAGGTTCGCTTTAAAATGTCAACATTTATAAAATGAAGTGAGTTCAACGCTCCCACGATAAAACATACCTTTTTCTCGATGAAAGAAAGCGCAATTGTGTTACATAGACGTTTTTTTCTATCTCACAACCACTGCCGCAAGATTATCTTGAGCGTTTTTTGCACGATATGAGCCGGATACGGCTGCACCCAGCGTACTGGACAAAGACTCATCGAGGAAGGAAGCTGGCGTTATATGTCATACCAAGTACTTCCGTCTACTTTTTAATCCAAGTTTTCATTTATTTCTCCGTTTGCAGATTTTGAGATCGGAACACAGCCGCTCATTAAAAACACACGAATCCCTGCGGTCGTGAGCTTAGGTCGAAGAAACAAAAGCCCTTCTTTAAACCAGCCAGGCACCGGGTTTCTAGCTCGGGGCAGGGAAAGACAAGGAAGCCGCTACCAGAACGCCTAATGGCACTCTTCGCCGGCGGATTTCGTCTTTCCCCCTTGTGCTTCCTTTACCGCCTGCCTAAAGTCACTGCTTTCTCTTTGTCTTCGTAACTTAACACTGCTAACGGTTAAGGCCCCGTCATTCAAAGGTCAACACGTGGGCGCCCGCAAAGTTCGTTATCCCCGACTGGTGTTGACAGGCGTGGAAAGAATGCGAAGCAGAATTACAGTCTCGGAACGAAATCGGATTACTTCCTCCTGGGGGCCATTTTTTTCAGAGCCTGCTTCCTTGCCGTATGCATATATATTTTTTACGTCACTTCTCTTTCTTTGCGGTCCGGCGCATAAACCTATCTATCTTTTTTAAATCTGCTGAGCTTCGCTACAAATCCCCGAACAAACCACGGAAGCCGGAGTTTTATTGTAATTAATTGAAAAACAATCTTTGCACAGATCCCGCAATTCCGAAGTCCTAGCTGTTTCTTCTAGAACAGACGTGCTGCAAATGAGTAGCAGTTCTGGACTTAATGTAGTGTTTGTTTCATCGAATCCTGCCAGCGCTTGGATGTTTTGTTTCTGGACAGCCTTGCTTCATTCAAACGTTCTTGAGTAATTTTATTTGCAGGCCATGTTCTCTCATCCGTAGTAATGTAATGCCACATAACGCATTTTTTTAGTTCGCTATATGACTTTTTTTGCGAAAAGACCAGAGTCCGGAGCCCGTCGGGTATTTATGGAAGAGTTGGTGATTGTTGACACACAGCCAAAGTAAAAAGGACAAGTATCGGGCGTGCAGTAAGCCGCGTTCTGATGAACAGCTTCTTGGCCAATCTTCCGCTCCAGTCAGACAACCAACTACTACTTTTTCAAGCTCTTTTTTCAACCAAGCTGGGCGCAGCTTTGTGAAACCGACATGTATTAAAACCTCAGACACAAACGCATGAGAATTGTCTTACAATGAGTCCCTGCCAATGCCCTTACAGCTTAGATTGCAAATTGTGTTGCTTTTATCTTAAAGCAGTAGCCGCCATTAATGCTAAAACGTTACTGGGCCCGTTATCATGATTTAGGCATGCTTGACAGCCGTGCTCGCGAGCCGCGTCTGCAACCGGCGCCATCACAGCTAAGCAAATAACCGTCGCAAGAACACCAACCGCCACCGAAGGCGAAAGTGGCGACGCGGCAACGTCAAAGCCAAAGCTTCCCCGAAATAAAACACACCGAAAAGCACAGCAGCAGGCTATCTCCTTCCCCTCCGAGGAGAAGGCCGAGTGAACATAAGGAGACGAAAGCTTCAAGGCCACGCTACGACTGCGTGCGCTGACGGCCAGCGAGCAATGTGAAAGCTGTGTGAATAAACATTTCGAAGCACTGAACTCACACAATCTCAGGAACACACCGCAAACGCTTTCTAGCCCACTCGTACGCGGCGCAAGCGTAGATATCCGCTGCAATTCTAAGGATCTGCGGGGCAGTTTCCCGGCGTGAGTCTATCCCCACTACCACGGTGCCTACGCGGGTGAGCAAGAAATTTTTTGCAACTTTTGAAATTTGACGTTCGTGTGATTTATTGAAGCCAGGCCATTTGCTACTTTTTTAATTGCGAGAGATTGTTCTACGGCATAACAGAAAGTTTTAAAGCTACAACATTGCACCAATTTCACGCAAAAATCCAAAAGACCGGTACTCGATCCCCATATCCAACACGCAAGGACACGCGGTAATCCCAGGATGGAGCCCTGTGCCTCTGAGGTGTTGAATTCGGGCGTTTCTAAGAGCTTAGCAAGTCCACAACAGGTGTTCAACATCAGCGTCTGACGCAGGAGTCACACATAATGGGCAGGTGTACGTGAACTAGGCGTGATATCGGGCAGGCCAAGCATGTGTAACGGCTGGGGATAACGCCACCCTAGCTGGAATCCTCCGCAGCACGACCTCATACCAGCGAGCGAGCCCACTGGGGAGGTCAGTTCCACGCGGTGGAAGTAAAGCACGCATGGTATGGTGAGGTTCTCCTTTTCCACCAACAGGTTACAGTTCCTCTACGTTAGATACTGGAAGAAGTGGCAGTGGTCGTGGGAGCTCTCCTCGGTGGCAGATGCGATCTGCCTCAGCGTGGGCAGGAAGCGTGGGGCAGGAAGCGTGTCCCGGCGAATCCACAGCATACGGACAGTCCATAATCGCGTGAATTCATGCAGCCATGGTTGTACTCCGCGGAATGCGACGTAAATCCGAAGTGGGAGTGCGAAGGCACCACCCTTCGCCTGCAAGGCACAACTCGGGTTTTGTATTTAAGTTGGAACAGGGGAGTGAACAAAAATGGCAGCGCCAGCCTCTTTAGTGTAACTGGGATATCACTTGGAACACGATCAATACCCAAATGCATGTGCATGGCACATTGACACACTCCGGATTTATAATTATTATTATTGGGGCGATAACAATGAGGTACCGTGTGAGATATTGTCCTTGGAGAATCATCATAATTGTAAAGCTGCATGTCCATAACTATCAAAACGTTACGTAGAAGAAGAGTTAACAACTCATTTGCAGAGCAAAAAAACAGGCTTCTTAGGCAAAATTTGCGGCAGCTCACGTTGGCCCAGCTGAAGCCAAGTGCCATATTTCTCTTCCTTCTCCGGCTCCTAGAGGTTCCTGTGGGTCTAGTGAATCTTTTCGACGTCCGTGTGTCCATTTTCCCACGTCATGCTGGAGACATCGACGGAAAATCGACTCAGGTCTCTTTGCACTTCCGCTCTCCGAGCTTACCTGCGTCACACAGTCCATGATGACGTTCGCAAGAAAGGAAATGGGGAGGCCATGGTAGGAAAACGAATCTTACATTACAAAAACAAAAGGCCTATTTGCACCCATGCTTCTGTGGCGCACTTCTGTCGATGGAGAAAAGTAGACAACACAAGACCTGTACGACTTCCCTTCATCTGTCAATTGCTTGCACGTAGCCCGGCAACCTGAACCCTTTCAACGAGGAATGCTTCGGCCGATTGAATTCGCAATCAGCCTCGTTTCTTCCAGTCAGCTGGGAAGCGCAAAAAGAAAGTAATCCCGCCAGATTCGGGTGAAACGCGTCCTCGAGTTCATGGCTCTCATTTGGCGGCAATTTGGCAATGGGGGTGTAGAGTTCGCGAGGCACGCTCGCTGTGCAGTGTGGGCGGATCAGCGGCCCGAAAGGCGAAAGCTGAGCCATCAAACGCGGCTCTTACATTGCCGAAATCGACTGGCAGTGTGACCGAAGAAAGAAAGCAAGGACTGCGGCACACCCTTGCCCTGCACGTGTTCAAGCGGGCCGTTTGATGGTACGCCGAATACTCAATGCTCCTCGAAGAAGGTGTGATATACGTGACTCTAACCTGAAATCACCCACGGTCTTTTGGGACACTCTCCCATCGAGAGGATTTTGCGCTTCTTGAGAGCCAGAGGCGATGGATAAAGTGCATGAAGACACAAGCATTTCCGCTGCATTATTGAGGTTGAATGCGACAATGGGTCCAGGAGTCGCCTTTTCTGCTTTCTTTTTCCACGACGTTCAAGTACCTTGAGATTAAGGAAACCGTATATTTATTTGCGTGTATATAGGCCACCGTGCAGAGCTTGTACCGAGAGCGGTCACGCCACCAAGGAGGAGGCGGATCAGCATTCTGCGACCTAGCTCTGCATATTTTATACGGAAAAATCTCAGAGCTGTCGGAACAACTTTTGTAATGGTTATGTTTCTCCAAGCTGAAGTAAATTCTACGGTTGTGATTTTAACCACAATAGTCTTTTTAGGGCTACTTCAGCACGAAAATTCTGGTCTGTCTGCTATACGTTGAAGGAACGTCGTTCAGGTGGGAAGGGTTCGCGAGCCTGACCCCGCCCGACAAAGTGATGCCGACACGCACGACGCAGAAATCACAAGTTTATTCGGAGACAATAAAACCAAAACGACATGTGCAGAAAGAGACCCCTGAAACACATAAAAAATATGGGAACACCGCGGCACTGAATAACGCACATCACCGATTTCGCTGTAAATTAATACGGCGCTTCGCTCGACACTCACGACAACGTTCGATTCCTTGCCCCAAGCCATATCGTGCCAGCCCAGCACATCTGCTGGTTAGTCCGCGCTGGCCCAGGGTCGTCGCTCCACTTGTCTTCCTTTTGCTGCCCCCATCCTGGCCCTCCGCTGCCGCCAGACTGTTCCGTCCAACTCCTCCTACCGCCGACCTGATAGCTGTATTTATACCAGACGTGGTAGATGTGCGCATGCTCCGGGCCTGATGCGCACCGCACACGTGTTCCTCGTCCGCTCACTGTTCATCACACTAACTGGCGTAGGGCACATGACACGTAGGCGGCTGACGTACCTATTGTTGTTCGTGGTGCACTCACTGCGCTGTCATCACCACGCGTGGGGCAGACAACGAGTAGTAGCTGCGTCTTACAACGTATGACTATCTATCTCCCCATGCAGCCACCAGGCCGAAAGTTAAAAGAATTCTAAAAGGTGAAGTTTATACAGACAAAACCTTTCCAAACTACTAAATCTGGTGTCATCATTCATACTTGTCAACATTGTGGAGCAGAAAGAAAACATCCGCTATATTATAAGCAAAACATCAACACATAACTGGAATTAACAGTTTCCTCTTACTTAGTAATAGATGTGTGATTGATATTTACGGTTTCAACTACCTAATGTGCGTTGAAAACAATATTTTGACTAAGAAATGCTAAACGAGCTAGTGCACAATCCTAGAACTTGTTGTGGCACTCAAACGAAAGGTGGTCAATATAGCACGTGACCAGTGCAACGCGAGAGAGTTGAATTGATTTGAACAAACCCACACTGTGTTTATCGTGATAGGAGGGAGACAAGAAAAGGAGAGCGAGAGAAGGTGGGTGGGTGAAGGAAGAGAGGCACTTACTTCGCAGAGGTGGCAGAGGACTATAGTCTTTCGGAGACACCTCCATTGAGTGAGCAGAGATTCGGCCAATTTTTTTATAAACTAATCGTTCCACGACTACTTAAACGCAAAAGCCATCCAGTCTGTCTGTCTGTCCTTCCGTACGTCCATTTTTCGACGCAACAAGCCCGGCCAAAAACAGTTGAAGTAGTGCTTGCGCACTACATCGTCGTCGTCGTCGTCATCATCATCATCATCATCATCGTATCTCGCCCACTGCATTCCAAAGGCCTCCCCCATTAATCTCCAGTTATACCGGTCGTGTGCTAACTGCGACCAATTGTTCCCCGCAAACTAATTGATCTCATCTGCACATCTAACTTTCTGCCGCCCCCTGCCACGCTTGCCTTCTCTAGGGATCCACTCTGTCACCCTTAATGACCAACGGTTATCTTGCCTTCGCATTACATGCCCTGCCCACGTCCATTTCTTCTTCTTAATTTCTACCAATATGTCCTTAACACGTGTTTGTTCCCTGACCCACTCCGCTCTCTTCTTGTCCCTTAATGTTACACCTATCATTTTCCGTTCCAGTGCTCGCTGAGTCGTCCTCAGTTTAAGTTGAACCCTCTTGGGGAACCTCCAAGTTTCTGCCTCATAGGTAAGTACCAGTGAGACGCAACTGTCATACACTTTCTTCTTTAGGGACAATGGTGGCCTGCCATTCATTATCTGAGAATGCCTGGCGAATGCACTCCACCCCACTCTTATCCTTCTAATTATCTCAGCCTGATGTTTGGGATGCGGGGTCACAACTTGGCCTAAGTAGATATATTCGCTTACCACTTCCACTGCCTCGCCAACTATCTCAAACCGCTGTGCTGTCCCGAGGTTATTGATCATTACTTTAGTTTTCTGCATAATAATTTTCAGGCCCAGGGTTGGTAAGCATTCTTTGTAATTCGTCCCCTGCGTTACTTAGCAAGGCGACGTCATCAGCAAATCTGAGGTTACTGAGGTATTCTCCATATAAGTACTAAGTATATATAGGCAAGTCCATCCGAAACTGCTGAAGCTGCTGCCATGACTCACACATGTCGAAATTGTTCAACGCAAGGGACATCTCAGACGTATTTGATTCAAAATATTAGCAGAAAATACAGAGTATTAGCATTTGTTTTGGTTACGATAGACGCTCAATTAGTTACACCTCCGTCTAACGACATCGATGGTTGAACGCGAACCTTTTTCGTGATGAATTATTTGGTTGGCCGATTCCACACTACGAATATGTGCTGCTCTGGAGGTTCGCACCATTTTTCTAGAATACCCACACCAACTCTCGGGAATGCACTCCGTAGGCTTAACGTTCGGGTTTGCAGTGTACGGCGCGAATCAGTACCTACTGCTTGACGTTCGCATCGACCGTGTCGAAATGAAGCAATCGGATGGGGCAGGCCTAATGGCGCGAAGAGACCCAGGTTTCTATCGCGGCTACAAGAAGCGTTTTTTTTTGCTTTCGCTTCACCCACGATCATTCACCATCATCGTCAATGAAAGTTGGCTTTCCTGTAGGGCGTATTGGCGTACAACTTAAGAGTTTCATACTATGAAACTCTGTGGCGTACAACGGCATCAGCAAGCACTTTAAGGCGTCACTTTAAAAAACACGCGTGAAATACATTGTCGAAGTGGGATAGATAAAAGGAAACTCTAAAACCAAAAATGTCAATTTTCAGTTGTTCAGAAAACAATAGGAACAAAATGTCCCAACGGATGGCGCCCGAGCAGTATGAGCGCGGGAAAAATGAATTCGGTAAACTATTCTTGCATTTATCACGGAAGAAGAGAAAGGGCTGAAGAGCGGAACTAGAGGCAGAAAAAAAGATAGCGTGTTACGGGGCAGGGGCAGCGATGTGCCTTTCCGGTAAGGAAAATCCTATTTCTAGGTTCAGAAATTTCCTATTTTTAGCATTTTCCCTTTCAGGTTTATCAACAATTCCCTTACAATTTCGCAGGATTTTTATTCTGCAGCTGATAGACATTTACGTGGCTTCCATTTCCATTCTTGGCGATAGCCAGAGCCACCTATGTAGCCTTCCAGATGCAGCGCCACTTTTTGTAGCCTTCCAGACGCAGACGCCGGTCAGAGAATAAGAGTTTTCGCGTTAATGAAGTTCCACTACATCTGCCGCTTAGCAGGATTTTACAATGCATTTCACGTTATGTACTTTGCGTGTTAATGCTCTATGTTGAAACTGTTCGTATGGAAAAGAACAAGACATTCTTAGGCAATTGAGATGCTTTTTGCTCAGCGCCCGGACTGCTGGCGCCGTCTCCTGTTGACAGGAGGCGGACTAAGACGCACACGCGAACAGGCTTCATTCCTTCAGCTGCCACCACATCAATCTTTTCTAGCTCCTTCTCATAGAGCATTCTTTAATTTATGCTATGATGCAGTAGACTGTATCTATGTTTTATGACCGGATTGTAAGCGGTCTTGGATGCTTGTGGCTTGCGGAATCATCACTTTGATATATGAACATAAATTTGACAAAGTGTTAGGAGAACGAAGTAATAAATGTTGCGAGGTAGGGTTTACTGACAATATTTTCCCTTTTTACTCCACGACTGCTAAATTTCCCTGCAACTATTAAAGATTCCCTTCTTCTCTTTTGGCCAAAATGACAGCCGAAAATTCCCCGAAGAAAAAATTCCCCGTACGTAACACGAGTGGGCAGGGGCGCAGTTCGGCTTTCGACGAATCGACGATATTTGCAGCCAAGCCAGGATCTACGCGGCCACCCTTTCCTCAGTACGAAGCACCTTATGGGCTTCTGTTGTCGGCGTCTCCAGTCGTCGTCGTCACGTGTCATCACAGTAAATCAAGATGTCAAACGATGGCCAGAAAACAAGTTATAATTAATAGAACTGGTTCAACATAAACTAACATGATTTAAACTAATTTAAATAACAGGTGCAATCAGGACTTATTTTATTATTTAAGAGAAATTTGTTGAATTCCGTCTCGAAATTGGTTTCAAATGTGACGTTTTCTCCTGTAAAGCAAACTTCTTAGCATGCTGCGCCGTGTGACAGGAAGACAACTTGTGACCAGTCTTTCTTTTATTTAATTGCCTAAATCCGGTTCAACGCACGAGAGAGCGCCACCGCCTCGGCAAGCATGCGCTTGCTAACTTGTTCTACCTCGGTAGAACAAGTAATCTCGTATTCTGTACACCCGCACACACTGCATGCTTCACCCCTTTTCAGGTTCACGCTGGTGAAGCTGACCCGGAATTTTTTATTTTTTTTTTTTGAATTTAGGCTAACAATTGTTCGAACGCAATCGCCTTCCACACTTTATAGACGCTGAAATGTAGCTGCCTTCCTGTGCCCACCAGTACCAAAGAAAAAGAAAGCAGTAGAGATGCTCATATGCCGCATGTGAGTTCGTGCTGTTAGTATGCAACCAAGTCGAGGTATTGGTGCATGTAGGGCCTCAGTTATACAACATATATTGATCCTTTTTATTTAGCATTTAGCCTATGACGCAGGTTTGTCTGGGCCCAGTACCTCATCTGTCTGCCAGGTAAATTAAAATATTTCTCTGCTTTGCCGCTGGGCGCCTACGCGACGCCGACGTACGAGAAGTAAAAAATGGGCCGCGACAAAATGCTACCCCATGCAGCTGTTGCGCCGATTTTGGAAGCGACGCTTGATTACACGAGTTCTCTGCGTTATGTAAGCTTTCATTCAACCTGCGGAAGTAATTATGGGCACAGCTTGTCGCCGAGCTCATATTTGTTTTGACGATAAAAGCAGATCCGGCTTCAGTAAAACGTTTTGTTCAGAAAATATTCTTTATGCCTAAACGCCGCTTATAGAACATTACCTTTTTTCTTGCTGTAATTATTCGCTATAGCCTAAGCAAACCGCGAGCGAAACCTTTTAAATTTTCTTTTAAGGTTTACAGCAAGAAAAAGTTCCCACTAATACGTTTTCCTCGCCAGTGATAGGTATAGCAACCGCCAGTTATAAGGTTAGATTTATATATCCATGGTCTTGTTATTGATTAATCCGGAAGTTTGGACGAATGGGATGTGTTTGTAACAAAACATTCACAGCGTGAAAAAGAAACGAAGAACAAAGAGAGGTGACGTGAACAGGCGGTGTCCATGTGACCTCTCTTCGTCGGTCGTTCTTTATTCTTTTTTGTTTCCTCCCTGTAAACATAGTGTTACAGTGTTCTTGTTGGCACAAGGAGTACGCACATTTTCTTCCCTTCTCTCTCTCTACTGCTGGCAGCTCTCTCTGCCTGCAAGTGACCGGTAGCCATGGAGTGGACACTCGACACGCACAATACTTAATATTTGCGAGTTGGTTAATTTACTCATTGATGCATTCACTTCCCCAAAGCTTCTGAAACTGTAAATGTCCAGAACATACCCCCCTTGAACAAGCAGGATTTTCTCAGTACCTCAGTTTTGGTTGCACTAAACATTTAGGCTCCACCTGAAGCCCAGTATATGGGAGGTACAGAAAATACAGTCCTGCACCGGAGACGATTTTAATAAACAGCTGTCGATTGCTATTATCTGGCAAAGACATGAGAAATTAGTAGAATGTGCCGCGTCATGCAGGGAGGTTAATATGCCAGGAAACTGTTCCAACCTTCACCGCGCGCGCTATTTCCGCAAGCCTGTTCCTGATTGGTTAACACATGATTCGTGTTTTTCTTTCTCTTCCTCGATGCTTACACATGTGTTCACACATGCGTTCTATTATGTTCATGACTTCTGCGCCAGCTGACACCTGTATGGACATGATGGCCTAACTAAACTAGGTCCCCACCATTTCGTATGGTGTAGTCGCAGCTTGCTATATATCAGTAACCCCAAAATCAATCCACCCCATTACAAGAGAAGTGGGAGTTTTCCCTGACCAGCTTAAATCAGGAGCTGCGCCGAGCTCCGGCCGATTGGGCCTTGGAATCGGCGTGGACTCTTGGCCCCCTGGATATTAAGTGTACGACCAAATTTCCCATGTTCCACGTGACATTGTTCCTTAATTAAACATTTATTTCCCCGTTTCTGTACATCCCCCCTTCCCTCCAACAGGACAAATTTCTTTGATTTAAAGGGGCCATGCAAGCAAAGTGCAAGTTTGGTTGATTCGAAAGATTGCCTTGTTAGAATAATACTGCAACCATTTTTAAGGCAAACTTCACTGAAATAAGCTGTGTAATTAGGAAAAAATTGAATAGCCGTGTGACCCACTACCTGATTTCCAGCACTAGAACCTGTTACGTATTATTCGCCCCGAGCGCGAACACAGTCGGCCCCTGGCGGCGGCGGGACGAACCGCTCCTAGTGTGGATGGCGCTCTCGCGTCGTCTGCTTTTTCACGTTGCGTCCGGCGCAAGACGCCTGCTGCACACGACAAAACAACCAATATGTGTGTTCGTTTGGTAGTAAGCAATGACATAGTTACCTCTGCTTGCGCATTTCCTCTAGAAACGCAATAATCAGCGGCCGTTGCGGGTTAATGCGCTGGTTTAATTCCACGAAGCATCTTCGCCGTGGACACCGCTTGAGTGTGAAACGTGTTATAAACATTGCTTCCACACATTGCACTTTTCTTATTGTTGAATGCAGCCGTCTGCCGTTTCGGGAACGTCGAAGGGTGCTTTTTGAAGGTGGCGTGGTGATTATTTAAAGGATAAAAGTTTAGTACGCGAAACGGGTAAGAAGCAACAAGACCTGTGCATACGCGTGCAAATTCCACACCCTTGTAAAATTGCGCTGTATCCTTATAGAAAGAAGAAACAAGCAAAAATATTTACAATGCACACGACCCGTGCGCTATCGCCCATACATTACCGGACACGTATTTTACAACCGCAAGCGCCTGTGTGATCGTGTCCTTCCCGTACCTTTTCTAAAATAAATACCATTTTTGGACAGTCGTTTATACTGAGGAGGAGGAATAAACATTTATTCAACTGTATTGAGTTGCTAATTTTACGTATTATTTAAAATAGGTTTCTATGGATGCGCGAGAGCATTTAGGGGGGATTTTTCGGTAAAATTAAGCAGTTGTGAGTTTGTGTCTGTCATGTGGCATTTCGTGTGTCATTTTCATATATATCATTTTCAAATCCGACATGAATCACCTTGTCCAGAAACGTGTCTCACTCAGCATAACCAAATGCCTAATATGGTCACATCTTAACCTCTTAAGGTGGACCTAAGTTTAAAGAAAGAGGAGAAAACGCGTAATATAATGCATGTTGTTGCCCACATGTGTGAGGGGTGTGTGCCATGACTCGCTGGTTTTTTTTTTTTTTTTTTTTAATTTTTTCCCAGAATGCTTGCTTTCAATACAATTTTGAAAAAGGCGAGCCACAATTCCTGGACAATCTCGGACCAAAGGGGGGGTTAATCAGTTTTGAAAATACGTTTTAAAGTACTGCTTTTTCACTGCTACAAACACGACGCGTAGTGTAGTTTCGATTGTAAGTAATACTGATAACCATAGTTTGGCTTTTCGCGTTACATGCGTTCTCTTCTCGCTGCTCTTGCAACGTTAGCAGGACCCCCCCCCCCCCCCCCCCCTTCCCGAAAGAAAAAAACGACGAAATGCACAGAATTTCACTTTTTAACCAATTTTCAAGAATTAAATGCCAAGACAAAGGCGATATTCAGTTTACAAAACAAAGTAGTTATCGGGAACCCGTTGTGCTGATTCGCAACGCGAAATAAAAAGGAAATATTTTACTACATCTGCAACAGCGCAACTTCATTTATTGCTATCTTTAGGGTTCGTAAGCGACCTTATACGCAAGAATGCAAACACATCTCGCTGTTGCAGGCACCTGTTAGATTTTAAAAGGAACGCAATGGTCAACAGAGCAGCCGTAACAGAAAATTTGTGCTCACTGTGAAGTCCCAGAAGCTTGGTTTGCAAACTGTAAACCTGCTTGTCACTTTGCGAAAACCTAGCTAAACATGAGATGTTGATTGTACTGCTGGCGTTGACAATTCAATTCGCAAGTTCATTTGCAACGAAAGCCGTAAATGGGTGATCCGAAACCGTTATTCATCAAACCTTCCTTCAGAGTGGCTAAAATTTCATTTAAAAGACCCGGGGCCGTATTCTGCTGGTCATCCGACGCGCGCCGGAACGATTTCCGGCGCCCTTCCGACGCGGTTGTTTAGAGAGAGGAGAAAGTGGGCTCTCACGATTGGCTCGGAGCGGAAAACGTCAGCCGGCCTACGTCACGCGGCTATATTTTGGCTATTTTTTGGTGACGTCACGTAGCCAAAGGCTCGCGCTCGTTCTCCCGCGACCGGCGGGTGAAATCCGGCGCGGTTAAGAGCGCATCGGATTGTACGATGGCTGCGTATATGCCGCCTGTGTTCGCACTTTTGTTGGAGCTGCTGGAGGAGGATCCCGTGCCTGAGCGTCGACTGAGTGACGGCGACTTTCAGCGCCGTTTCCGTGTCAACAAGGGCCCGGCGCGGATGCTGTGCGACGCACTTAACGAGCACGTTAGGCCTCGAGGTGCGACGGGGCTATCTACGGAAGCGAACGTGATGTGCGCTCTGAGGCTCTTCGCTACCGGCAGCTTTCAACAGATTGTCGGTAGCGGTGATACTCTTGGCATGACGCAGCCGTCGGTCAGCCGCAGCATTCACGCCGTTGCCAAGGCGCTGAAATTGGAAGCCCTTATCGGCCATCGAGGTGCAGCGAAGTGTCAACAGATACGAAGGTGCTGTGCGTGCTGTGTCCCTCTTCGCAACTGACAGTTTGCAAAGCGTTTTCTGCCACCGTGAAACACTGTCGCACCCCGACGCCAGTCGCACGTTCACACTGTGGTGTCGGCACTGACGGAGCTCCGACACACGAGGGTTTTGGATACCCCGGCGACGTAAGCACGGTGTAAGTACTACTTGTTTCTGGCTACGTTTGTTACGGAAGCAAAAAATTGTTTTGCATCGAAGGGAAAAGGAGCGCGATGTCTGAAAAGCAGTCACTGAAATGCGTTTGTTTTGAGCGGTGTGGTGTGGTGGCAGTGATCTCCCATAAATTTCGCAATTGTGCATGATCAAATAGTGTGTCAAAAAAAAAAAAAACTTAGCAGATGCATGCATATGTAAATAATCTTTTAACTCTCCGGCCTATGTTCGCTTAAGTGAAATGATATCGAAAAGGTATGTCAATAAATGTAGCTAAAATGAACACGTTCAGAGGTATCGAATAGGGTGGCGTCTTGAAAGAAAAAAAGCTTATAAAGAAAGATAAACAGGTGTATTGTGTTGGTCGTCTAACTGACTTCATAAAGAACCGTGTAATATATGCGTAACGTATATCGCCCTCGCCCCGCCCCCATCGTGTGTCAACTGCTTCGGCGCCTTGTCACTTCGGCTGAGATGTTTTCCCCTGCTTGACACATAGTGAATAGGTGACAAGTTCAGCTTGTCGGCTCGTTTTAAGGGTTTATCGATTTCGAAATGCGGGGTGGGGAGGGGAGGGGTTGTTTTCGCAGTTGTACCGCATAGATGGGTGGGAGGGCCCTTATCTATAGTTGTAAGTAACCAATTTTCCTCTCAGGTCGCCTGCATGCTCTAATTCCCCTGCTACGCGAAACAGCGACGATTAAAAAAAAGGCACATACAACACGGCGATGTCGTTTGTCGTTGCATGCAGTTGCGGAGTGAATCAGTTCCAAGTAACCCAATTCTTTATATTCTTGCTCTTGTTTATTACCTTTTCCTTTTTTCAAACTGTGTACTTGTTTAATGCTTTAGTACATATTTGTGTTATGTATTTCTTTCAGGTGTGCGACGCCAGTATGAAGGCCCTGACCGTGACTGCCGACTACAGTGCCTTTGTGTGACTGGCTGTTCACTTTTGCCCGTGACGTGTAAAGCCTGGCGAGTTCTGGGGTTGACGGTGGCCACCTGCTCGAGTCGTGGCTCATGACACCCCCTGCTCGTCGTCCAGGCCCCAGACACCTGAAGAAAAGTACAATGCCGCACATGCTTCGATGTGCTCTGTCGTGAAGTGCAGCATTGCAGTTCTCAAGAGCTGTTTTCCTTGCCTGCAGTAGCACCAGCTTGTCTTCATAGGCCTCTTCTGGCAGCCAACATTGTCAGTGTGTGTTGTGTGGCTGCCTGTTGGAACGACTGACGACAATAGCTGCAGCAGCACCAAGGGACGAGGGCAGTGATACAGACGATGCGGCTGATGAGGTGCCTGCCCCCGACAGGAGCAAGAAGCTCCTGAAGGACAGGGCAACCAACGCATCTTCAGACAGCTTTGTGGCACTAAACATGTCATTTTTAACTTTCGTTTCTGATTGTGTGTGGTGTGCGGTGTTTGTTTTGTCGGGAGAAAATTGTTTTGTTGTTGTTTCATGTAGCATATACTTTGCCCGGACGCGACATTGTTTCCTGTAGAGAAGCTTCTTGTCGTTTTGTGTTTGACATGGTTGTGTGAGGACAACATAGAAAGTTGCTTTGCTTTCGACCACTATATACTATGTCTTGACACGGTGTTGCTTGATCTGGGATAGGCCGTGACTACTGTTTTGATGGGTCGTGAGGCCTTGTTGTGGGTATAGAGACCGGTCAAGATTCTCTTGAGAAAATTCTGTTTATTACACTGTAACCGTCATTCTGCTGTGAAGCAAAGAATGATGATGCATGTACCACAAACAAAAAAAATAATCAGTATACTGCGGAATCTTCTGGACACAATTAGTTCAATCCAGTCAAGAGTTATATTATGACATAGCACAACCATTGCACGGTGACTTTGTTTGGAAATCTCTGACAGATCATTTTACTTAAGAGAACACGATATGCCAGTATGCATCTCCACTGTTGATACAAAAAGTAAACATGCTTAAAATATTGGAGGCTGTCTCTTAACAAAGAGTTCACTGTCATGGTTTACTCTGACATTCTCATGATAAGTGGAAAAATGGTCACAAAAGTTTCATTTACCCCACCATTGCATGTATTCTAGCACTCAGTGCTTTGATGACTGCTTGCTTAGATTTTTAAAGTGATATTGCGATTTTTTCTTTCATGAAGGACACCTGCTTGTAAAAAATAATTATGATAAGCCAACAGCAGCATCTACAAAGGCGTATTGAATTTTTCCTCAATAAATCAGGGTGTTACAAGTTATGTTGAACTGTTTCCTTTTCCCCTGCATGCAGCAGCACCGTCCAAGAGTAACCAACACTGGGAAAAAATAATCGTGACAAAATCAACTATAGCATTTCTGTAGTACACAGCCTTATTTAAAGTGCACAGAAACCAACGTAACTTCATTGCAAAAATAAAGAAGGGCACATTGATGTTTGTGATGCAATGCCAAAACTGCTTTCTCTACTCCAGCTTGTTAAAGTGCTCATAGTTGGCATCTATTCTTGTTGAGGCCCACAGTACTGGTTGTTTGTTCAGGGCCTTCCACAACCAGCAGCTCTCCAGCTCCAGTGTGCCTGAAAATGTGTTCATTATGAGCTTAACGGCCAAAAAACAATAAGGGGTTGAAAATTTGGTCTCTATCTTAGTTAACGAAGCGTATTGCGGTATACTTTACCTATTTAACCCTGAAGGGTAGAGGCATTAAATAGGAAAATGGAATTACAAAATATGCTAACGTAAGAATACATTGCAGGTGCTCAATTACAAAAATTGCACCTCATTGCACAGTCACTGAGTTGTACCTATGCTTGTAGAAACAAGTGATTATTGTGGATGGAAACAATACCTGCGGGAAGGCGGTTTGATTCTCGGGATGTTTTAAGAAAAAAACTGAGCAAACTACTTCAAGTTGCATGCTTAAGCACCAAATTTGTGGGCGTGGTCGATTTGACGTGATACAGGCTTAGGCTGTTAGAGCAGTTCGTCACGCAGAATAGCATATTAATATAGCTCATGAAACAAAGCTAGGCAGGAAACGTATCCTCGGGTCGCTAAAGTCTGAGGTCAGTACTCTCTTTCATTGACGTTGCACTTGCACCCCTGCTTTCATTAAAAAAAATTAAAACGAGCTTGCCGTGATATTACCGCGAACCATGTATGGGTTTGTTTATTTATTGTTTGTTTTTATCGCCCGGCCACGCCTGGCTCTGTTATCTGTGTCCGCGAAGCGCGTCTTCCATTCTTTATTTTTATGCCGCACGGGCTATCTCATTCAGATAAGCAGACTGTTTCGCCCTAACGGCACTAGCCCAGAATAATCTTCTCTGATCTACAATGTTCTGTATTTCAATGGACGGTTCGAGAAACATTTGCGCCGAAAGATAAAAGCGTGCAGAGCAGACGCCGCGGCATTCGATTCGACGACACTCGTCTGCACAAGTCACTCTGTTGACCGCTGCTTCGCCGCCTCTGTATTTTTTTGAGTTGTTAGGGGAGCACAAGTTCGCCATAATAAACTTGTTTTTCCTTCAAGACAACTGCGTCATCCTTGGCTTCGTGACAACATAAGTACGTAATCTGATCGTGCGCAAAACGCGCACACATGCGTTTTGAAAAACGGGTTTAATTCACTGCACAAGCGAGAGTGGCCGAACAATGACATGGCGTTAGAAAATCGATCAAAATATCGCACTCACGTCACAGCCGTCTTATATAGAACTGCCGGGCAACAGCGTACCGTTTACGTCGCTTTTCGTCCCAAGAGAACGCCCTTGTGGGACGAAATTTTTGCGCAGCAACTGTACTGAGCGTTCAAATATGCCTCCTTTAAAAACAGCTGTGCCGCGCGCAGCGCTCCCTGGCGCCTCATAACGGAACAAAGTAAAAACATAAATGCGTGTAAACCTGTTAAACTAGCATTAGCAGCAACGGCAGTGCCCGTGAAAACACACAAACAGGAAAGGCTTTGTTATATCTAAACATTTTTATTAATTTCGGTTTAGCAGCATTTGAAAGTTATGAGATTGTCCCCGAAGGCGATGACGTACTTCCCGCGATCTTCGAGGGCGGGGCGGTTGGCTATTTGCACGTCATTTTGACGTCACGAACTTCCGACGCGCGTCGGAAGGGCGTCGGATAGCAGAATACGGCCCCCGTTAGAGCGGTTACATTTATATCTCTGCGCTGATCAAAATTCAGTAATTTTATGTTGCCTTTCGAACACACAAAAAATTCGTAAGCTCTTAGGAAGAATTTCGGGGCAGTTAAGTAGTGTTACCATTTCAGGGCATCCCACAAATGCAAGAATGCGTCACGCTACCAGCGAAAGTGATAGAAACTGCTGTTGTAAACTGAATTTCAGAGATCGAGGCTTCCTTATTTGTTTCGATTTATGCTTTTATTGAAGGCTCAAAGCCATAGTCTGGAAAGATCGAGCTTGCTACGAGCCACAGCGTACAAGTTCATTGTCACAATTACGGCCATTCTGAGATTCCCGATGAGTCGTCGCTTTTTTTGGCTTAGTAATGAAAACTGACTGCCACTTCCATGCTATGCATTGAACGTTGAGGAACCGAACTACAGCATACCACTCTTGTTTGCACCTTTCGTGCGCACATACGGCGGGAAAAAAGGCACGAAGTGCGCCCACAGTGTGCATTCTTACGGGCCGCTCAGCGGAGCATCCACACTAGCAGCGCGACGCTGTCGCCACCTACATGTCGAGCTCGCGGCGAATAGGCAGCTGTGCGATTGGCTGAGGCCGGCAAAAACAAACGGAAGTTACGCATGGCTTATAAGATTTCAGAACGAGCTACTTTCGCTTGAATGTAATGCATATTCATTTTAAAGCAGTAGTAATGGAGGGGTAAGCAATGGAAGTTACGAAAATACTCCTAAACCTTGAAGCACCACTGCGTACTACTGTTGGCCCTCCGTGCACAATGCTTGTTATAGCTTCACAGTATCCGGCGATTTGGGGTTGTCTCACACGACACTGGCCGATTGGCGCAAGTGGCATTGTCTTACGTGACCCTGTTTGTCGAGCATACCCAATGTTTCACGAAACGATTACTACCGACCGTAACAAGAACAAGCCAATTGCAAATGCAGTCAGAAACAAAGCGAGGACAAACAGTTGTCCTGCGCAGTATGATGGCGCCATCTAGAAGGACTGGCGGTAAACTAGGTTTTCCGCAGTCCACTGCAGAATAAACAGTGTACTAACGTTCGCTTGACGACCTGCCCTGGCTACAACATCGCAAACGCCTCGGAACTCGATTTGGCGGGACAATCACAGCTTTAACTTAAATTGATTTCTTCGTGAAAAATCTTGCACCCCACCGTCTAACGACGACTATGGTTGAACGCGAAGCTTTATCGTTATGGATTTTTTAGAAGCGACGCATCTCTTGCTCTCGGGTATGTCCCTCCGTTGTCGCGGCGTTGTCCGCACGCTCACTGCACATGCGCAACTCCGACAGCTGTGCGCAACACTCTCACTCCGGCGCATTATCATAACAACAGTTGCGCATGTGCGGTTCGCTGCTCTGGGTGCGCCCTTGTGTGCGCACTCTCACTCCGTCTCATTATCATAACAACAGCTGCGCGTGTGCGCTTCGCTGCTCTGGGTGCGCGCATGTGTGCGCATGCGCGCGACTTTCTCCCCGGGCTCCTCTCCTTCCAAAAGCGGGAATATAAGCAGGGCAGCGCACTGCGCCGGATCAGTCCAGCGCTCGCTCTGGCACTTGACTTGACTTTGCTTGACGATACCTCCGTGCAAGATCTTCTGATGAAGACGTGATGGAAGCGACAGTCACTTCAGCGAGTGGCCTGACGCAATGCAATACCAGCGTCAGTCCAAACGCTCTCCCTGATGCGTCGCATCACATCAGGGTTCCCTCGCGGGAAGATGGGCGTAATTTTTGTTGGCCAATCCCACACTGCGAGTACATGCTACTCTGGAGGTATACACCACTTTCATAGAATATGCACACCAACTCTCGGGTGTGCATTTGTAGGCCTAACCTCTGCATTCGGGGTGTACGGCGCGAGTCGGTACCTGCTGATTGGCGTCCGCTTCGACCATTTCGAAATGGAGCAATCGGATAGAAGCCGGCTTCAAAACACGGCGGACCTAGGTTCGATTATGACCACGAAAACTTTTTTTTCTTTCAAGGAAGTCGAGACGGACGAGCGTATCGAAAGGGTCGACAGCCGCCTGGCCCACCTCATCGCGGCCAAGCAGTCCATCCTGGCGAGATGGAAGACGCAGCGGACAGACCGCAAGCTACGCAAGAAGGTCGCCAAACTCAACGGCGAGATCGAGTCCCACAGCAGAGTGCTTTGAATTCAGCAGTGGAATGAGGCTTGTAACGCGGCGGACGGCCAGATGCTCTGCGGCAAGACGTGGAGTATGCTGAGACATCTTTTGGATGAGACCACGACCAAGACGAACTAACACAACAACGTAGCCAAGGTCGTCCACAGGGCGCTGACAAAGCACGGGGAAAGATGGGGTAAAGAAACGCCTCGACGACAAGTACCTGCCGGTCACTCCCACAGAGCCGCACCCGGACTACCAAGGCGAAGCAAACGAGTGGCTAGATCGAGACATTGAAGCATGGGAAGGGAGGTTTGCTCTGCACGATCTCAACAGTAAATCCGCCGCCGGTCCCGACCGGGTTACGAAAAAGCGCTGAAAAATCTTAACGAGCGGTCTTCGAGAACCTCACGGCATACTACAACAAATGGTGGCGAGCCGGGTCACTGCCCCGGCAATGGAAAGCTGCCAAGACCATCTTGATTCCCAAACCGGGCAAGCCACCCAACATTGAGAACCTCCGGCTGATCTCGCTTACATCCTGTGTGGGCAAAGCGTTGGAGCATGTTCTCATGAACAGGTGGCAGAGCTACCTGGAAGAGTCGGGGCTTTGCCCAAACACCGTCATCGGGTTCCGAAAGAAGCTCGGAACTCAGGAGTCAGGACGCCATGATACAACTGAAAAATGAAATCCTGGATGACACTACCAACACGAAAGACCACCGAGCCATCTTGGGCTTGGACCTGCAGAGTGCTTTCGACAAAGGGAGGCACTCTGCAATCCTGGCCCAGATGTCGCGGCTAAACATTGGCAAGAGAACCTATGCGTACATCAAAATTTTTTGACGGGGCGGACCACCGAGATTAACGCCGGTGACGTGCGGCTCAAAGACAAGAAGCTCGGCAGTGTCGGGACCCCCCAGAGCTCGGTCATCTCGCCATTACTTTCGAAGCTACAACGATGACAACGATACCGCCATGGCTCGAGGCCGCAATGCGTTGCTACTATCAAGAGATCGAAGCCCAGGCCGTCCAGCAGATCTCGGCGGCCCTCGAAAAGCAACGACCGAGCGAAACCGGGGGGAGGCTGCCACCCCAAAACAGGGGCAGGCGCAGTCGCCCAAAGGGACTTCTTTCCCTTCCTTACATGGGACGGCTAATCGTTCTGCAGGCATTTTTAATAAAGTTCGCTGGCGCTTTCAGTTCACTCACGATCATTCACCTTCATCGCCAGAAAAAGTTGACTTTGCTGCAGGGCGTGTTGGCGTACAACGGCATAAGTGAGGGCACTAAAGCTTCGCTGTAATAAAGCGTCGTTAGCTTCCGTACAAGCGCTGGGGGCACTATAAGTCACCAAATAGTTGGAATAAAACAAACTTTTATTTTGTCTTCATGGCCCCTTTAAGGACACTATCAACCAACATCGTCCACGATATTTTTATTTATGCCTCCAAAAGCGGCATAGTACGGGAAATATAGCCACGGTATACATATACTATTAACTGTACTCTTATCTAACCTCTATACGGGTGAGCTATTTTCACGTGATGCAAACACCAGGACGACCATCAGTCGAACTGAACTCCCAATTTTCTTACTTCTCCCCCTCCCTTGCTGGCCACTGCCATTAGTTTTTATTGGGGCTTATAACAACTACTACTCGAAGTAGTCGGCTAGGAACAGGCTCACCCCTTCTGACTCTACGCGGCATTTTCCGCAACAGATGAAAAAAAAAATTAAACGAAAAAGAAGAAGATACACAAAAGGCAAAATAATGGACATTGCTAACGGATGTCCACCAAGAAACGTCATCATGACCAAAAAGATACCGCTGACAGCCGACACTTTATTGTTGTAACTCACAGGTATGTTACCTACGGCGCAACAACTGAGGCTTTCTAACCTGGGACAGCGTTTCGCTGAACAAATTGACGTTATTTCCTGCATAAGAGGAATGCTCGAAGAACACGTCACTTTGGAAGCCTTTTAACGTTTTTGCTTGGTTAGGCTGGTAAAAGCGCGCACCGAGCTGGGGTCTGCAAAAGGCTCCCAAAAAGCCGTTTCGAAAAAAGCCACGCAGCTGCTTACACCGAGACAGACACCGGCTTCAACACATGCCGCAACAACAGACGGAGCGCTCAATTCCGATTCGCCGTCTAAACCAAATTCTTCTTGGTGGCTCCCCATAGTGGGCATGTATGAACATGTTTCGCTTAGTGCAGCCGGTCATCACCATAATCATCATCAGCATCGTCCTCATAATAATGTTTATATTAACAATAAGAATAATATAGTAATGGTATTAAAATATTCATCATCATCGTCGTCGTCATCATTTGTCAGGACGCGCGTCATAGCGCCATCATCATAAATAAATCAAGAAAAACTGGACGCAGCAAAAATAAACCACGACATGAGGCCTGGACTTGGCATCTCCAAAAGGAGCCCGCTCTCGCCCACAATCTAGGTTGGCGTTCAGCTTCTGTGCAGGCAGTGTCACAGCAACACTGGTAGTGGCTCTCCATTCAACATGTAGCTTAGAGGACTCCGATGCAATGCTGGTGGAAGAACCTAGCCAAAAGAAACTTTTCGCGTTCTCATCCCTTGAGATTGTGCTTAATCTTCTGCTACTTTTTTAATGGCTTCCTGAAACGCTGCTACCTCGGCGATCACCCAATCCGGTAGATTCGTGGCTGTGGATCTGAGCACCTCATGACAACGTCGTGGGTTGAATTACTGTTTGCAGTGCTGTGTTCCTCATGTTATCAAAAAAGAAAGCCGAGTGTGTTCGGGGTTCCGGTGAGCGAGCATTAAGAGACCTTAATTCAGGTAGCCTAAATCATCCCGAAACCATCCACTGTGATGCACCTCATATAAAAAGGACATCTTAGGCGTGAAAAATTCAATGTTGTTGCAGCTCGCTGTGAGACGTAGCATGTAATTTATGGCATAAAGATGCAAAGTAGTTAACAAAGTTCAGCGCAAATTACTTGGTGCAATTTTTGAACTAATCTAGCTTCCCCTAAGCGATACAATGAGAACAAATTTGAGCTCGTCAAGAATTGAAAAAACCCTCGGCGCATTCACGACATTTATTTTGTGTATCGACCAAACCATTCCTCAGACGGATGGCCACGCACGCCAAATTTAATGAAAGATTCCGCAGCATTACCCTTTAGCTAAATATAATGTAACACCGTATTAATAGTATCATGGGGCCATGGTAGGCCATTGACACCTCATCAAATGTAGTTGTACGCATCCTGCTCGCCTTCTACTTTTTCGATATACTCTTTCCGCACGAGAATGTCTATACAATCGCGAATTATAGCCACGCTGGGTTGGAACATCGAGCAAAGTCGGCGTGAGACTTCGGTTATCAGCTCTTGCTGCTGGAGTGTTTTGCGCTCCTTCATGATGCGTACTATGGAGGCCTGTATGGCAGCATTTCTGTCATGATCCACCCTCGTGTAGGTTGCTTCCTGTACAATCTTATGCTCTGACTCCAATGGCACGTTTAAATTCACGCACAGCTTGGTGTTACTGTAGTCCTCGGAGAGGGACAATACGGCATCGGGCAGCAGTTCGCAGTCTGCCTCCGTTTGCTTCGAGCTAACGAGCAGCTTGCATTTGAGCAGGGTACGCAAAACGGATTGGAGCGCGCTCATTTCAAGACCAGTGGATTCTTGAAGCTGCTGAGCCGTGAAAGACAGTGCGAAGTTGTATTGCAGGAGAACGCCCATTTGCAAGGATGAAGCCTGCAACGTGTAAGAGCTCTTGAAGCATTTCGTAGTCAGCTCTCCGGTGGACATGTGGTATAGCCATCGAAGTTTTCGGCCGTTGTGCCGCTCGCGGTAGAAGGTTGTGAAAAGGTGGACGCCGCGTCCTAGGGCTTCAGGAAGGGCGAGGGATGGCGCATCCTGGAATGGCCAACACCAGGTAGAGAAGACTTGCACTCCGAATTTCAACCCCAGGTAATCCCCAGAGTCTTTCACGGAGCGCAGAAACTCTTGGGTCATGTTTTCGCTCAAGGCGTTGTCCTGCAGCATGCGTTCAAGTGTCGAAACGTATTCGTAGCCATTCGCTAGCTTGAGCTTGGAAATCATACTCGCTTCCAAGTCTCTGCAGGCCGATGAGTGTTCCACCAGCCGTTTGGCCAGCATGCGGCTGTAGAACTTCTGAAACACGTCCTTGTCTTTAAGGTAGCCGAAAACCATCATGGCTTTGCAAAGCTTGTCCTCTCGCTCCGAGTATTCGACGTTTTCAAGATCCTTCTTGAGTAACATATGGCAGTACCTAGCCAGCAGCTCAGCCGACTTCCTAGACGAATGCGCAAGATGTGTTACTGCGTTCTCGTTGATGAATTTTGTGCATGCTTTGTCGAAGCAGGCAAAGAAGCTTGTGTCGCCACAGAAAGCTGTGACCACGAGCGTACTGTACTTTTCATGAACCTGTAGCACGGTGTGCACGTAGAGCTTCGGGTCTGGGGCTCCCAGTCTGCCCAGGCACTCTATAGCATCGAGGCCCTGAGTCCACACGTGTTCCTGGAAAAGCGTTCGTAGTTGGTCGAATCCGTCAGGAACGGGTAACAAAAGACGGTATGCCCGTGTGAGCTCTTCATTCCTGTCATTGACAAGAAAGTTCTTCAATTCGCCGTAAAATCCCCTTAAGTGCTTCTTTATCAGAACATCCCGGCAAGTGCTCATGAGAGGTTCTAACGTCGACGCGTGCAAGTACTGCTCAACCCTGCGCTCCTCCTCCGCCAAGCGCTGCTCCACCATTAACAGGTACTTCGAGACGGGATGTCTCTCGAGAAAATTTCTTCCCTCTCGGCTGTAGAAACATGCTGTGTCTTCGAGGAAAACCTCTTCAAAAATAGTCTTGTATATCGACAAGCTGGGACGTTTGTCAGAGCAAATCTCGGGCAGTGGTATGTCAACGTAGCTGAAAATGATGTTCCGGACCATTTGTACGTCGATAAGGCCACCATAACGCTCCGATTCGATCAGCTTGAGCAATGCGTTTGTGAGCTGTCTATACAGCGCGTCTAGAAAGAATCTCCTCCAAGAATGCATGCACAGTTGATAAGTCTCGTACACCTCCTTCTTTGGGTCGTCCTGCTCCCGCGCGAACCAGATCCGGTCGAGGCAGAAGAATATGTTGCTTAGCGTTTTGCTGGATGCCCGGAATCGGTCCCATTCACTGCTGTAGAAATGCGTGACATCTCTCTCCATGGAATTGACGCCGTTGCTAAGGATGGTTTCCAGGTGAGTCTGGAGGAACCTCTCGAGCCGCTCGTACAAATCGTAGCCTGTCGCCCGAGCGTCAAGGAGAAGGGAGCTTTTGCCACCTCCCGGAACTGACACACCTGCGTCCCCTGAGCTGATAGTAATGACGAAGTCGCACACATGTGTGTAGAGTTGAATGTATCGGCTCTGGGTCATACGCCCCTTCACGTACAGCAGCTCTATGCCCTCCCGCAGATCGTCCCACACCCGGTTCCGGTCGATCGGCTGCTTCATCGGGCTGGCATGGGCGAGCGGGGCTGCAGACGCCATTCTTACCGTGGCTCTTCAGCCTGTTCCTGTTCTTCTTCTCTTTTCATTTAGGTTATTAGTGCATAGCCACTGGAGGGGGATGGTCCAAACCTGTTGAGTAGGCTATTTACTTACATATGCGTAGGTTAGGTTTTTGGCATGTCAGCCAAACCTATTGTTTTTGTTCGTCATGCATCTTCTAATACTTCCTAGTCTTCTCTTCCTGTTCTTAGTGCTTCTATGAGCTTCCCTCCTGCTGCCTATTCTCGTTCATCTTGGTGTTCTTGTGAACTGAGAAATAATAGATCAAGGCAGTTAAGTCTGCTTACGTCCTTTGAATTTGAAAGCATTATGCCTTCCCTTATCGATGAGGATCAAAGGCTCCTTCACTGCTACATCATGTTTGCGTCGCTTTCGTCGCTTTCCGGCGCCTTTTGCCTCCCCCACTTCATTCCTCGCATCCTTTGGTCCGGCGTTCTTGGAGTATTTGCGTGATCGGCCATGCTTAGCCCGCACAAAAGCTGCCAGTACATGCGTCGTAGAAGCCCTTTTCGTCCTAAGTAACGAAGTGAATTCCTTGGATAGATCCTCTGGAGGGATTTCCCGCAACTCTTTTATCAAAATCAACGTTATCCGTAGCAGGGGTGTGCCTGTTTCCCTCACGTGCCGTCAAGGCCAGCTCCTTCCCATTTGCTGCGTAGTCACAGGTCCGAATTCGCACGCACTAGGCCCTAGGCCGTGCAGGACTACGGAGGAGCCGTGGCATCTGGGTATCGTATTTGCGCCTCACCCCGAATGTCCGGATTTGATTCCCACAGAAACCAAATTTTAACAATGTTTCTTTTCAACGCCATGAATACATTTCGTTTACAAGAGCTCCTCCGAACATTTTGCTTCAATCTGAGCTACTTTGACAGATTTTTCCTATTTGTGGCGCTTGTAATTTTTGTGCCTTCCAAAAAACAACGACGTCGCCAATTTGACTCATGAGGCGTATAATGCTTCCACATAACTGCAGAAGTTAAAGTGAAAATCCTTGTCTATAATGAAAATTTGGAATTGAACTTGCAAATAGACTGAGTGATGCGCAATTAGCGTCTCGATTTTTCTTTCTAGTAGACTACACTCATGTGTTATACACTCGTGAAATTTGTTGTTCTGGAACGTTCCAACTAGATTTATACGCTCTAGGTCGATAGCATATTAGCGATTCCTTCGGCAAATACTCGGCCATGAGTCTTCGAGAGCGTAAATGAGGATGATCACAATGGTGGTTACACCCTCCAGATAACGAAACATACTCCAGGGGGGATAAGTTGAAGATTCCATTTATACGTCGCCCTAAGTCGCCATCATCATCAGCATGTTGCTTCACGCCTATAAAGATGAACGCCGATATGTCAGCGCGCCGGCACCACCGCCACCGCCGTATATTCCCGGCGTTATCGGTGCGCCATTTAAGTAGGAATAAATATATTTTTAAAAACTAATCCAGTGAACTCGTTTGAGATGTTGTGCTTTGTTTGTTTAATTTTTGCCATGACTAAGGCATATAACAAGTAGGGCAGCAATGAAGCAACGCAAAACAAGAAAAAGCAACCCTTCTCTCCGCGCGTCTGCGCATGCGTCTTGTCACCCGCCAGAGCAACGTGGGATTCCGAAATTTCTCTTTCAAAAGCACAATATGGCGGAAAGAGTTCTAAGCAGCGGCCTCGGAACGTCCGAATGGCGGCTTGACGGTCACGGGTTCTGCGGTTGCGGGTGGAATCGGCGAAATGTCTGCAATTTGTAGCGAGATAGAAATTTTCACCCCCATGGGTTTAAGATGCCGATGGGAAGGTTTCGGATTATTCCTTTGCATTCGAAGGTTAAGTATACTTTTATTTGGAAACATTTTGGATGCTTAGCATACATCACAGGGGGAAAGCAGAAGACAGTTGTAACGGACTACTACAGCAAGAGCTGCTTGACCAAGACATCAAAAGGAGGACTACTCTACGCCTTTAGAATCGTAAGCAGAGCGCCTTTGTATATTTGTGTAACTAAAACATTTGGTCTCAGCTGTTTCATAATTTAATTGTGAGGGTTTAGATATTCACCTGTTTCCTCCGCAGTTGCAAAGGAAAATGCTACGCGTGCACTGTAAGCCCGTCCAGCATGCACAGGCCCTTGATGGATGGTCACAACTGAATGGGGCAAAAGTCAAAAAAATATTTCCGAATGCTTCCCAGGCGCAAGACGACAACTTCATCAAGAAAAAGCTTGCTAGCTAGAGACTTGGTCCTTTTGATTGCCAAAGGTTTGCTGCCGCTTATCACGGTGAATGGCGAAGGATTACTGGTTGGTGACAACTATAACGCAGTCTGCATATTGGCATTAATTTTATGACATTGTTGTAGGTCTTAACAATAAATGAATTGATTTCTCATCTATAGTTATTCTTTATAAAATATGAAGTGGTGAAAGAGCCCCTAGAGCTGCCGGACTGAACGACCTTGTCGAGATCAGCCTTGGATGACGTGTACCGTGCTATGCACGGACAGGTGAAGAAGATGGTGGCTGAGGGGTCGAGGCGCTGTGCCGTTACGTACGATCTGTGGACCGACAACTACAGGCGGCCAGCCTACATCCCGTTCACCTGTCACCATATGGATGGTATGTTTAGCATGCTGTTTTCAGAGACCTGCTACAAATAAGCGCGTGCCTCAACCCATGTATTAACTTACAACCCATGTATTAACGGCAAAATGGCATCTCCGGAAGTAGCGTAGTGCAAGAACTAAAAAGAGAGATGCTGGAGAGATTCGAACGTAGGTTTCCTCTGAGCGACGTTATGGTCGCAGCATCGCCTCTTGATCCTAGATTTCAATGTCTAAAAGTTGTGGAAGGTTATCTGACACAAAGGGGTACATATAAACTGGAATTTCTAGCAAAGAAGGTAGGTAGCTATATCAAGGAATGCGCCGTCACAAAGCTAATTGAACCACCAAAGGACTTAAGTTGCTCGGATTGGGCATTCAGCGCGGTAAGAACTTTGAGGATGGAGGTTTCGAGCTGAACCAATCGAGTGTGCTGGGCGGTGGACGTGCTTTCGACTAAGTCTGCCAAAGGCATGAGTTGGGTTGCAGAGGGAGCTGTGGTGAACGTGGCAAGGTGCTGATTGAGCTGCGCAAGTTGGGAGGTAAGACAGGTGGTGGTTGCTTGGAGTGTTTCGGTGAGAGACTGAATCTGCTGTTGCAATTCCTGGGAAACGCGCTGCTGCTCACGCAGCTGGCGTTCGAGCATCGCGAGTCGGAGGTCGAAAGAGTGACGGTTTTCCTCATTCACCGACGGTGAGGGTGGAGCATTGGAGGAAGCGGGCGGTGGCACCGACGGTCCTTTCAGTTTAGCAGCGTACGAGCCCGGTTGGGATGTGACCGGTGAGTCAGATGCAGGTTTAGAGGACGGAAGGCGAGGGGTGTCCTGAGTGACCCGGCGCAAAGCTATGCGGCGTTCAAACGCAGCTTTAGCACATGCGCGTTGCTTTTCGAGGAGGAAGGGGCAGGTAGGGTCAAGAGAGGGGTGAGTGTTCACCTTGCAATGAATGCACCAGGGCTGAGAGCATACGTGGGTGCTAGGGTCAGGTGGTAGAGGGGCAGCACAACGGCGGCACTTGGCCGGAGCACAATGCTGCGGGCACTGGTGAGCCCGGTGTCCCAGAGCGAGACAGCGGGTGCATGTGGGAGGTTTAGGCTTGTGGGGGCGACACCGAAAAGCAACACGTTTGAAATATACGAAGCGGGGGATTACGGTGCCAGCAAAAGTAATGAGAACTGATTGGGTGCTACCCATCATGCGTGCAGCAAGAATATCGGTGGTATACGACTCTAGTTCCTGCATAATCTGAGGAGGAGTGAAATGACCGCCGACGTTATGGATGACACCAAGGCAGGAGATGGGAGGGCTGCGAGCATAAGGTTTGATGCTGATGGTCTTACCATGAAGCCGAACGTGAGAGAGAGAGAGTAGGAGATGAGCGGTAAGGGGGGAGTGAGTTTTCAGAAACACAAGGCTCTGAGTGGGCTTCGCCTGGAGGGTGATTTCTTCACTTGTCTGGGAGGAAAGTTGTGCAGCGGAGGCAATAGCGGTGAGCAAGTCGTACAGAGGTAGCTTGGGAGTAAGGGTGCCTGGAGGAAGTTGGATGCCGACAGTGATCAGTTCGGTGCGGGATCGGGCGGTGGAAGCGGGTTTACGGGCGGAGCCAACAGTGGTCCAGGCGTTTTCCGAAGATTGCGTTGTAGCGTCATCTCCTGGCGGCTGAGTGAGATCCATTTCGGCCGACGCGTCTTCAGTCGGAGGCACGGCGGGCTTAATGGAATGTTCTTGTCTATCATAGGAGGAGGCAGCACTACGTAAGAACTGGGTAACGGAACACACGGTAGAAGGTGTAGCTATGAAATGTCCAGTACCGGCGGCAGCGTCCAGCGGCGACGCGGTTGGTGGGGGAGCAGGGCTCTTGACTTGCTCCGCGGCCAAGGTCATCGTCGGAGACGCTATGGCGGCGCAATCTGCGGTGAGGAACGCAGACGCCCGCAACGGGGCCGTCGGCCCTGCGCTGTCGGCGCCACTCACAGCGTTCGGAGCAGGCATCGCGGCGTTTGCAGAGACCACTTCAAGATTTTGGCTTGCGGGGTCGGCCATAGCACTGAGTGTGATGGGAGAAGGTGCAGCAGCATCGGAGGCAGGAGGTTCGAAGAACGGCGAAGCGTCGGTGGTGATCGGCTGTAGGGGCCTGGTGCTGTCTTGCATTCCCGGAGTGCCAGGGCGACGCTGTAGTCTTAGCGAGGAGACGCGGTGCTTCGGACTTTTGAATGGGCCTGGGGGGCCACCCCGTCGTCGGACCGGGACCCCGATGGTGGCTGGATGATCCTGAAGGCTTCGTGGAACGAAGGGTAATAACTGCGCGGGCGGGCAAGGCCCTCAGCAAAAGCAGGGGCAAAGAAAAACGGAGCACGATATGCGGCTATGAAACCTGGACTGCGCCACCTAGCGGCACCAGCTAATTGAATGTAACACGCTCCCTAAACACTTTGACTTCCTTAGCGCGACGCCATTCTAGTGCACCAAAGCACTGGACTGGCGAAATCGATGCGGAATGTCATGCACTTTTAGGTAAACCTTGCGCGTAAGTGAACTATGCGTTAAAAGTTTCCAAAGAGGCTCAGAACGATCTACCGTGACTCTGGACTGGACTGGAAATGACTTTCACTAAAACCTGCACTTAGCTGGAATCTGTGACGACCACGCCGCCGCCGGTCAAAGCGGACACGGGGCACAACTCCATGGACCACGCCACGTTAATCATGGGATACCATGTTTTCCCTTTGTTAAATCAAGTAATAAGTAGGTCATCCTTCTCATTCGGCCCATTGTGAAACTTCATCAAGAGCGGGTCATGATTAGCAGGGTAATACCTCGCTGCTTATAAGGAACAGCAGAGTACTGCAGTCACTCAACTCAGCAGCGGATCGAGGATCCGGAGCCGGCTCAAAAGGATAGCCGTTCAAAGCTTAGATGCCCAGCACAAACCATCTGTATGGTATGGAGACATTTTGTCTTTGTGCGTTTACGTGTGCGTAAATGCCACCTCCACTGGTGGTCATTGATCTGTGTTCATACCCAATTCCTTCGTAATAAAAACTGAAGTCAATTTCTTTTCTAACTCGTCTGCGGCTGGAGCTCTTGGTTGCTTCACCCGAGCTATCGAAGCAGCTAGACAGTATACATGGCGACGATACGAATACCCGACAGAGGTGAACCCTGCGCAAAGAGCTACCACCTGTCGGGAACTCCGGCTGCATTTGCGCCCTGCTGTCACTGTAATCCCCAGTGCGACACGTGTAGGGGCAGTTTGTCGGACTCTGAGAGCGACAGCCTTGTTGACTGCAACGTTCGCTGTCTCGCTTCTCACGATCGGGATTTGCGAAACTCGCTTTTTTTCTCCCGAGAAGCGGTTAGTGCGACCGGAACTGCTTGAAAGCGTTACACACGTCTTTCCAGGCTTCCAGGGACAACGAACGGCTGCGCCAAATTTAAGTTTAGACGGAATAGTAAGAACATCAGGGTTGATGCGCAATGAAACTATTAGACTTATAAAACGATTGGCTTCAGCGGAAAACAACTAAATGCGTATTTTGGCGGTACATTGATCTGCTATATGCGAAGTGCGTAGAACGTTTGCCGTAACGTAAAGTAGCAGAGAGCTGAAATGTAAAGAAATAATGGCATGCGTTCCGAGCTGGGAGCCGGAGCACTTTCAATGGCGTGAATAACTACGAGTTTTGAATAAAAAATGAAGGGAACTCACACTAACGCGCAAGACTTGAAAGTAGCGAAGTTTCGTGCAACCTTCACGACCATCACGAAGGTTTGTCCGCGATTTCGGCCGGTTTTCTTCTTCTTCGCTGCCGCAATGACCTCTACTTCATCATTGTTGCTATAAGTGGGAGCTTCCGGCCTGTAGCAGTGGAACGCGGTAAATTCAAATCGCCTTGCGCAAACCTTTAGTGTGTTTACCTTGGGATGAGCGCGACGGTACACGAACAGCATGAGAGGTGAGCGAGAAAGCAAAGGGGGGCATTCCTTGGCAAATGTCTATAAAGGCTATCGTCTTTTGACGACATTTGCAACCAAAGGAGCAGATACGCGGCCAATTTTTTCTGACCAATCTTGGCCAAATCCCTGAGTGCGTACGCTTGGCTTGACAAACGTGCAGCACACGCTGGGCGGTCGCCGCAAAGCACGCATCACGAGAGGGAGCTCACGTGCGTTCTGCATTTTTTTTTTTGCTATTTTTAACTGTGGACCCGAAAAATAACAATTTGCTAAGCCGCTCCCTTGTTAAAAGTATAAGCCGGGTGCTTCAACGTCTCACTCGCGTGTTTTAGGGCGTCCTGGAATAACCATTAGTCCACCCGTGGTGGTTCAGTGGCTGAGGTGGTGTGTTTTTGAGCACAAGGAAGGAGATTCGATCCCGGCCGGGGTGGCCGAACTTCAGATGGAGGCGAAAGGCGAAGGCGGCGGCCCTGGGCCGATGTTTCCAAGCACGCAAAAGATCCCCAGGTGGTCAAAATTAATCGCGAGCACTCCACTACTATGCGCCTCATCGCCCAGTTGGAACTCGGGTGTGGTAAACACCCAAGTTATCATTTTTTTTTGCCATCAGTATAGCCCCCCCGCCCCCCCCCCCCCCCCCCCCGGTTCAATATTGACGGGATAGAGGGAATTTAAATGGTGACGTACTGCCGAAGCTTCAAATTTGTGAGTTAATTACGCTGCCCACCCAAAATTACTAAATGTGCGTTTTCGTTCTACGAAGTGCATGCAACGTTTTCCTCCTGTCCGGAAGGAATTAAACGCGCCCCACAGTTTACATTTGCAGGGTATGTGGGGTAGGTTATGAGTTTTGTGCTGGCATAGTTTAAAATGTGCACTTAATGAGTGTTTTCGGGGAACAAATGCTAATTTAAGCGGGGGAAAGCATGTATTACGGAGAGTTTAAATTGCTAGCCCGTGTCGCAGAAAGATTTTGTGTGCCACCAAGTCGGAATTTCCAGGGGATTATAGCTGTCGTATGTCTTCTGGGCACGACACTCGGAGTTGCTTGGAAGTGCCGGGGATATTTGTTAGTGTTGGGAATAGGATAATGCCAATCGCAGCTGAGCAAGAGATTTAAGCTTTCATAATATTTGGAGGACCTGAAAAAAAGAGGTTTCTTTCATATTTTTCTTTTCAGAAAACAATAAAAAGATTTAAAAAGACGATTCCGCACAGGTCTATGAAATCTCGACATACTTGTTAAGATGAAAGCCTTAGATGTCTTATCAAACGCGAGGAGTGACCGTAGTTGCTGCCGGCTACCCGAACGGAACCAAATAATGGCGGCTGTAAGCAGAAAAAGAGTGGATAAATATAGATAAACGCATTTTGGTTTGAATGTGATTTGAACCCGGATCACCAGTGCAGCACCCAAGAGCAGTAGTTGCAGCGCTAACCCGGCACGGTGCCAGAACGGAACAAGAATTATCCGGATGCGTGTTGCAAGACTGGTGAACGTGATGGCACTGCAAACGCGATGCAGAGGTGAAGTCTTCGGTAATCTCTGGCTTTCGTCTTCGAATCGCTTAAGAGACTTAAGTGCCAAATGAATTTTTTTGTTAACACTGAAAACAATATACTTGTTACATGCTGCATCAGAAACATCCCAGCAGAGCTTCCACTGCCAACATCTGCGCGTGATTTCACTTCAACGCATTGATTTGAGAAAGCTCTTTCCTTCCTGCCGATTGGTCGCATCACAGCGAATTTCCTCAAATAAGCTCTGTATTTCTTTTTGAGTGTTAGCGTGGCTGAAAAAAAGACAATAACAAATAAACTGTCTTTTTTACAAGCTTGCGTACGTTTATTTCAACCGGTCACATCTCTAAGCTGACCTGGACATAGGGTGGTGAAGGCACGCAAGTGAATGTAATTTTACCAGGTTGCTTAAGTCTGTGCTTTTCTTTTCTTTTTTTTTTTTTTTTTGAAGAGACGCCAGCGTTGGTCACCGTAGCCGCAGACCGAGGGGTATCTTTTTATGTACTTGGGGGAGTTAAAACTGCAATACTTGACGTATGTGCCTGGTCGGCATACGTCATAATACGCCATATTGAGCAAGCTTCGGCGTTGGAGGACCGAGGCAAGATTTTAGTTGAGCCTACATTTTTTTCCATTCCACCGCCCCCCTTTTGGTGCTGCTTTAAATCGGTGAACAGAAAGCCACAAGTATAACAGTTAGCAGCAGTGCCCCCAATACAAATGACTTAATTTTCGCCCTTTTTTGGCCACTAAGCCGAATTAAAAGAATAAAGACCTTTAAAAGTGTGTACTATCTCGACTAGCGGATGTACAACCGCTTCTGCGCATACAGTGATTGACAAACTTTAGGAGAGGTTCCGTTCTCTCCACCGTAATAAGTGATGTCTGTCGAATAGACATATCGTTTCCGCTTCCTCGTGTGTACTTTCCATATGTTGTGTCATCCGCACATTACGCGAATGAACGTGAAGGTACGCGTACTCGCGCAAAACCAACAAAAAAAGAAGCCATTAGCTGTTTCCCACTTTTTCCGTTGTCTGTTTCTATTGTTTCCCTTTTTGCCAGAGGAAGTGCGAAACAAACTGTCAGGGGCTACGAAGAATTCGCTGGGGGCCGACGAACGAAAGAAAATAGAAGTACGAACGGAAAGCGGAGAAGACGGCCCTGCAGCGTATATGACACCGCCACAGCTGCCGCCAACGCCTCCCCGAGACGCCGCCGCCAGTGTTTATGCGTACCATCACGCGGCCCCGAGCGGCGCCCGCGTTTATACGTGCTGTGTGCGTGTGGTTCGGATTTCGGACCCTCGCTTGCGCGGGTAAACTGAACTTCGTGCGCAGGGAGTCGCCCCACCGCCGCTCATCGCGACGGACGTTCTCAGTGCTGTTTCCCCGATCCTATAACGCAATGTAATCAGTTTTCCTGTCATTAAACAGTTTAATCTCTTTCCAAGACAAGCCCTTACCAGAGTCCTTCAATGCTTTTCTGGTCACGAAACTTCTCCGTAACGCTATGGGAGAGCTTCATATGGGGACCAAAGCTCCCGCGCGGTGGCGCTACGAGTCCGGTGAAGGCGGCTTGGACGGCGGCGGCCGCATTTGCAGTGCGTTGGAGCGCAAGCTTGGTAGTGTGTGTTGTGTGGTATAGCTTTCTACACTCATCACGAAGGGCAAACTATGTTAACTACCATGCCTTGACGTGCTGTGTACCTGGTTGCCGCTCTGGCTATCGGAGTACAACGGAAAAGGCTTCGCTGTTCTGCCTCCCAAGCGACCGCGAACAACGCGACAGGTGGAAGCGAGCCATTCCACGACAGGAGACGGACGCTTTCAGGTTCGAGTGTAAGGCCGTTCATGTGTGCGAGAAACATTTCGACCCTACGGGCATTATTCGAGCCGATGAGTTCAAAATAAGTGGGCAATCTGTGCTTCTGCAGCGCGAGAACCTGAAGCTCCGCGTCGATGCCATACCCCGGATATTTGAAAACCTGCTGGCGTATTTTACGAAGACCAAGCCACGGTCGCCCTCACGAGAAAATCCGTCTGCAAAATGTTGTCGCGTTTAGGCGGTGAACAATGATGGGACTGCAGCTACTGTGATTTTGGTTATCCAATCAGATATTTTGAATTTGGAAAGCGGAGCATGGCTATCTTTGCCTGCATATATTTTATTTTGAACTTGACCGCCGCGCTTGCCCAGGGGCTAAGGCGTTGTGCTGATAAGCCCAAGGACACGGGTTCCCAGCCGCTTTTCTGGTAGAGACGATAAGAGAAAACAATGTGTGTTCGAGATTTCGGCGCAAGTTTAAGATACCTGAGTGGTTAAAATTAATCCGGAGCGCTACACTACGGCGCGCGCCCCATTGCCGGTGTAGCGTCGGCACGTTAAACCTCATAATCAATCAATCAATGTTTTTTAACTTGTTTGGGTGGGAGGGGTGTGACAGGCACTCAGCGGGTGAGTTTTTATCTGTCGACAACCTATGCCTGTGAGGACAGCCGAGAAAGTTGCTCAAGGCTGTAGCATTTACTCCCACCCTGGCCCCTCCGCGCGCCCATTATGCGGCTTCCATTTTGTGAGCGTTTTTTTTTCCTGATGTCCACGCTCACTTTCCGAATCTCGAACGTTTTTACATTATTAGCGCGCTATAAAATAGCGCAAACACAGCGCTAACCCAACGTGCTGTATGTTTGCACACCTATTTGCTCAGCGCAGCATGTCGCCCAGGGCTGAATACACATTTAATTCTGGCGCTAGGTAACTGAAATCATGCAGGCGGCTGCAAAGGCTAGTCGAAAATTGAAAACGTCAGATGTCCGCCATCTCAAAGCGAGAACGTAGCAGTGCCTGCCGCAACGAACGAACACTGCAACATATACGCCTGAGTAACACCCGTGGTCTTGCCTCAATTTCACAGCTGAGCTACGCGACAACAACTGACTCAAAAACATGCACACTTCGCTCGCGTTTTTAGAGGTAAAATGAAGAGCAGATGAAAGTAGGCGCGTTGCCGACGGAGAAACCGCCGGCCCGCAAGCGTCGTCGCCCGCCGGCGAAGCCTTCACGTTAACAGGGGCGATCCTGGCGGCAGCTTTTGTCCCTGAATGAAACTTCGGCCGGAGTTTCGTGACCAGAAAAGCATTGAAGGACTCTGCCCTTACTAAAACCGGCCACTCTGACATGGCGCAGCCGACAGGATCAGGATTTGAGGCCACGGAACGAACGGACGAGGAGACGAACGACGCGGACGAACTGCACCACGACTACGAGAGTGCACGCGGACGAGGGGCAACTACGGACCCAACGAACGACACCGCACTCGCGCAGGTGAACCCGTCTACGAGGAACTACGCACCCAGCGCACGCGGCACGTTCGAGCCGGAACGTACAAGTTCCCCGGCCCCCGCTGCTCCGATCGAGACTCATCCGACAAACACCACCATGGTACAGGAGGATGCAGCCGTGAGCGTACGGGCACCAGGCAAACGAGACGCCATCGAGCCTACTTGCACGAGAGGAATGCCTACCGCACCACTTTCGAAACAACCGGCAAGTGACCAGAGCTTTAGCGACGACACGGACACGGCGAGAACGACAACGAACGAGACCGACCCAGACAAAGGCATCGAATGCCCTACCGAGGAAGCCACGCCTACGACGCCAAAGATTGTGGGACCGAATGGACGAGGCGAACTACGCCCATTTTCCCACAACAGCTTCGCTTCCGAGGGCAACCACGGCGAAGGCGAGCAAGGAGTCGTAACGAATTTGTCTGATCAGCCGCGCCACTTCACGACAACGCCGTGCCACCGCTGGCTGAACGAAAGGACAAACGGCTCCCGAACCGTACGAAACGCACACCTCGAGCAAAACAACGCCCTCAACGCACCGAACTCCGCGACTTTCACGGAACGCATCTCGCCACCAGACGAAACGCACGCCAACGTTCCCACGCGCATCAAACCCGCAAGAAGCTACACAGACTCAATCGCCGACGGAAGCGACGTGACCAACGCAACGCCGTAAATGCTCCCAAGTTCACGTCCGACGAAACGAATCCCACGGTACGCAAAAATCAAGTCAGTTTGAAATTCGCCGACCTCTTCGAAACGAACGCCCACTAAACGAAGTTTATCCGGAGCAACGAAAAAAAAAAACGCCAGCATCGAGCAAGTGCGCAAACGTTCGTGCACAGTTGCGTCTCTGGATACGAACGGACGTCAAACAAAGTGGACACTCGACCCACGATATGACGGTCCCTACGAAATCACGGATCTTGCTGGCGAAAACCTGGTGCGCATCAAGAGAATCGGAAACCTCGGAGGCCCAAGTGACAAAACTGTCAACGTGGAACAGTTGCGTCCATATTACGAGCGCATCAATTACCCCACAGAGCTCGCGGATAGCTCCATCGGGCGCCAACTCAGTGAAGGACCTGGGGACAGATCCTTCCAAAGGGGGGTTGTGTCAGGGGCTACGAAGAAGTCGCTGGGGGCCGACGAACGAAAGAAAATAGAAGTACGAACGGAAAGCGGAGAAGACGGCCCTACAGCGTATATGACACCGCCACAGCTTACGCCGCCAACGCCTCCCCGAGACGCCGCCAGTGTTTATACGTACCATCACGCGGCCCCGAGCGGCGCCCGCGTTTATACGTGCTGTGTGCGTGTGGTTCGGATTTCGGACCCTCGCTTGCGAGGGTAAACTGAACTTCGTGCGCAGAGAGTCGCCCCACGCCTGTGCACCGCGTCAGACGTTTTCTCTCCGTGCTCCTCTGTCCTGATCTACTGTAACCTCAGTTTTTCTCTATTATTAAACCTTTTAAATTCTCAAACCCTAGTTTCTTCCATTCGATCTTCATTCGAGCCACGACCTAGCTGACAAAACAACCACTTGCAATAGAAAAGAACACAGTTCTTCCATATCGTATGCCTTTTATGCATTCGATGTCGGTGCCGCTCTGCGAAGAAATATGAGCGTAAAGCGTGAAGTGAGCGAGTTCTTTGCTGCGGCCATTTTCCTCGCGCGCCACACGTTCGGTGGTAGATTAAAGCTAATGGAACAGGATAGATAAATGGGCCAGAAAGAAATGACTGGCAGCGTCTTCAGGTACACCGGAGCAACGCATGCGCCGCGCTTTGTTCGGCTGTCTGGCCGAAAGGCGACCCAGAGACGGCGCAAAAAGAAACACGATCGTTTCTTGTGCAGTGATTGTTCCTGTCTCTGTAGCAGCGAGAAGGGTTAGAAATAGAAGAAGGGGAAAAAAAGTTCGGCCAAAGGATGTGAAGGAAGAGTGGGAGAATTGTGTGTCTCTGTGTGTGTGTGTGGAGTTACCGAGGATATCAGCGTAATGGGAGCACTCGTGAGATGGAAGAGAGGAGCACGTTTGGACCCTCCTCCTCTTTGTGCCTGTGCTACCCCGCGTCTCGGCAGTATTGGTGGTAGCGGCAAAAGCATCGAGAGGACAGGAACGGCGACACAAACAATGCCGCCTGGAAATCGAGACCCGTCACTGCGATGTTTGATCTGAAAGAGCTCCGCATTCTGTTCGCCGGGAGCACCGTGAGAAGCGAGTTTGTAGAGCAGCAGCTGTGTATACTACTTCCCCTGGAAGGAGACCCTCGAGCACGCACCACGCAGGCGGGCCTCTTCAGATTCTTGCTGCAGCAACCTTTATGCAGGGCCACGAAACGCACTACATCCCCCATATTTCTCCCCTTTCAAATATAGCCTAAGATATTCGTCTTACAAAACAAGTTCTGCACGCGGGGTAGACAAGCTCACGCCGGCGTCAATAAAATGTAACACCTGCGGAAACAGCGTCAGGAAGTTGTCAGAGCCTTTTCTTTATGTCGGAGATGGAAATTTGGAAGCCCTTGAACATCTAGGGTGCATGTTTTTAGGAACCATACTGCGAATATTGGAGGAAGAAGAGGTGTGTGTGTGTGTGTGGGGGGGGGGGGGGGGGCGACAACTTGTTTCGTGCGCGATCTTGCGTGAGTATACATGTCAGCTTGTTTGCAGAGGCGCTGCATGCTCTGATCTTTTTATTGTAGACACGCTAATGCTGTTAAGTTTGCGCTGACATACATGTACTAAATTTAGAATATTCGGCTTATAACTTACTCAGATTTGTTTTAAAAATCCTATTTTCTCATTGAAGGAACACTAAAGTGCAAACACAAGTTGTGCTACCGGTATGAATTAGAGTGCCGTGAATACCAATATACACCACTCGCAGCAGCAAAAGTTGCTTATTAACGCATAAAAAGCCAAAACAAGCGTACTTACAGGACTCATGCGTAGAAGCGATGTCCGATCTTGTCATCTACTTTTTTTCTGTTGGGAAGCCACAGCACCCACGTTACACACGGGTAAGCAGTCAACCCAGGAATGAAAGAACGCTGCACTGATTCGTTCTCACTACGTTAGTTCCCCACAAAAAACGTCTCCCCAGAGGTGAATCCCAGGCATACTTGCAAACGAAACTAAAGGTACGCAGCGGAACTTGAAAGACGCCAGCACTAAGTAAGAATTAAGGTGGGGTGAAATGAGCGGCGTTAGGGTCGTTTACGGCTGCTTGATTGGGACAATGAGCAGTGGTTCAAGGCAGGTGGTTATCGCAGAGATTTTAAACGAACTCGTAAGTATAACTTTCAATTGTTGACAGCATACTGCGTCGTCTGTAACCTATTTTGTTTTGCGTAAAGAAAAAGTGACCATTTTTTTTTTGGTGCGAAGACAATTTATTATTATTATTAACTCCTTTATTAATAGTTTCTATTATTTTAGCAGTGTGAGTATATCTCACAGAAATATATGGCTTAATTTAATGCGAGTTATGCATTGCTAACGGCAGGCAGTAATATCACCAACTAATAAGAGAAACACCAGCCGCTGGACATGTTTTATGTTGAAGTGAGCTTTGGCTTGAAAATTGACAGATTTTGCTGCGAAACTGTCGGGTATAACAAGCAGGAAGCGAAACTGCGTATATAACCTCAGCTCTGTTAAGTCACCCCAACCTTCCCTCCGACCCCCACCATATAAATAAAAAGAATGCACACAAGTAAACTTGCTCTACTCTTTCGCTATGCGGTTGTCCAACAAACACTGCATAAGCGTGAAATAAATGACAGCAACTTCAGAACATTGAAATGTGGTTAATTATTCTTCAGTAAAGCTTGTGTAAATAGCTTCAATCAGCTTTAAGTTCCGCTTTATCTTCTCCGCCAACCTGTTGCTACTTAACGCGAAACGTCGCCCCTGTCTTTTACACCAGCGACCGTGTAACTCGGTAATATGAACTTTCGCAATCGGTAGACTATATGGTCCAACCTACTGCTTGTCCGGCCCACGACTTAAATTCGAAACCCGCTTCCACAACTAAGATACGCACGGGTTCTCAACTGGTTCTCAAAATAATCAACCACGCCTATGGCGCAAGACAGGCAAAATGATGTCAAAGTGATCCCCAAGAAAGACACAATGCTGGAGGGGCCCCCATAAAGCAAGCGTGAACATACAGAATGCGGGATCATTCATCTAGCCTAAGATCACCGTGGGCCTTCACACGAAAAAAGCCGCCGAAACGCGTGGCGCATCAGCCACTTTTTGTGTCGTCACGCCTTATCGACGTCACAGTGCTCACTTTTTAACGTTTGTTTGCGGAACGCAATGCGCAGAGTGTCTACGTTTGAAAGTGGCCCACGCAAGATGCCTTATCTCCCTCGTGTCCAATTGGGAACAACGTTTCCGAACCAGGCACTTTACACAGAATCACCCCGAGAATAACGCGCCAGCGCGAGGCTTGACAAACGACATCGTTAGATGACAGCTCGCGAGTCCCGCCTTATAATTTCGTCGTCGCTAGCTTGTTGCAGGGAACGGTTCGAACAGCTGGTGCGTCATCTGCGGAGTAATGCTCACGCTCCAGCAGATGCAGTCAACGCTGCAAGTGGGAAATACGCGGGCAGGAGAATGCGCCAACTTTAAAAGGGCCATGAAAAATACAGCACTGTTACATTTCAAAGAATTAGATTTCGGTAATTCTCCAAGCTCCATTCCAGCCACGACGGGCGTTTCCGTATCAGAAACAAAAATGAAATAAATGTTTAAAAGTTCACATTTCGCGCTACAGTGACGTAATACGGGCCTGAGTGAAATATGGTCCAGCACTAAAACGTTTTGAGCGTTTTAACTGAACGTTACCATTAAAGTGGTGCGGTCAAATGGAACTAGAAGACCCACTACCATCGTTCAGTCATGTTTCTTGGCGGAGGCTTATATGTCGGCAACCGCCAGTCGGGAAAAAAAATATGATGTGAGGTCATACAGAAATCGCTGGAATTGGCTGGTGAGGAGCCATGTTTAATATATTTTCTTTGTTTTATGTTTTAAGTGCGAATGCACTTTATAAGCGACCCCGAACCTTCCGCCGTCCGCATAGCAACAGCTGAGGGTGCGCGCGCTCTTCGTCTTCCTTAGCAACGGGGGAGATGGGCGCGCGCTGCCTGGCCGCTGACATGGCACATGCCCACGTGGGAGATTGGCCAGGAATAAGTGCGAATGCACTTCTTAAGCGAGCCTGAATCGTCCGCCGCCGTAGTCCGCATAGCAACAGCTGCGGGTGCGCGCGCTCCTCGTCTTCCTTAGCAACGGGGGGAGATTTCCGACGCGTGAGGGCGCTCGCATAGCGCCTCCTCTCCCCCCTCGCCTACTCTCCTAAAGCCCCTTTACTACTCTCCAGCTCGCAACACCCTCTCTCGGCGCGCCAGCCAGGCCACTACACTATATAAAAAAAAAACAGCATCCGGCGCCAGGTTTCGATCTGCGGACTTTGCGGCCGCAGAGCGACGCTCTACCGACTAAGCCACGGACGCGACGTTGATATCAGTGTTAGTAACGCGCCTTATATCTTTAACGCATTCAAACTACGTCGTCAGCGGCGTGCGTTGGCGACTCAGCGGCGTTATAGCGGCTTGATAACTGCGTGGTGTACACGTGATTCTACAAACCCGCTAGTTCTGCATTCTCTCACGTGACTGCGCCTCCTCTCCCTTCACTCCGGTCGGCGCTTCGCAGCTGCGGTGCGCTGCGGTGCGGTGCGCTCCTCCTCTCGAACATACACGTTAATTCACCAATATTTCCGCAGAGGGACAAACGAGGCGTGTTAAGCCGAACGTGATCACGAGGGGGTGTTAATGTAACTAACGGGCAAAATGCCACCAAACTTCAACAAACTCCCCCTCATAGCATCACCCCGTTCTTCGCACTTCCTCATACTCCCCTTCGGGGAAATGCGGGGGAATTTTTAAGTGCGAATGCACTTTATAAGCGACCCCAAACCATCCACCGCCGGCGGCGGCGGCGTCCGCAGTGCTCCTCTATATTTAAAAAAAATTCCCCCGCATTTCCCCGAGGGGGAGAATGTGAAAGTGCGAATGCACGGTTGTCGGCCCGCTAGCGGCGCTTGCGCTCGGCCCCCGCAGCCCACCGCCTCGCCGCCTTCTCTTCCATCTCTTCCATCGGGTTTGTAGTATCACGTGTACACCACGCAGTTATCAAGCCGCTATAACGCCGCTGAGTCGCCAACGCACGCCGCTGACGACGTAGTTTGAATGCGTTAAAGATATAAGGCGCGTCACTAACACTGATATCACCGTCGCGTCCGTGGCTTGGTCGGTAGAGCGTCGCGCTGCGGCCGCAAAGTCCTCGGATCGAAACCTGGCGCCGGATGCTGTTTCTTTTTTAAATATAGAGGAGCACTGCGGACGCCGCCATCCACCGCCGGCGGCGGTGGATGGCGCTGCGGCCGCAAAGTCCTCGGATCGAAACCTGGCGCCGGATGCTGTTTCTTTTTTAAATATAGAGGAGCACTGCGGACGCCGCCATCCACCGCCGGCGGCGGCGGCGGTCCGTAGTAGTCCGTAGTGGTCCGTAGTAGTCCGCACCCCTCCCCCTACACTATATAAAAAAATAATACTTACCGGCGCCTGGTTTCGATCCCACGACCCTGCGTGCGGAACGCAAGGTACATGGTGGTCTACCCACTGCGCCACAAAGCCGACACAGAATGGAGGGCAACGAACGCGCCTTATATCCTTGACTCATTCAAAGTACGTCAAGAAGCTGCTGATACAACGCATTCACTACCTGTGGGCGGAACGCGAGGAACATGGTGCTCTTCCCACTGCGCCACAATAATCATACCCACCTGCTAATAAATGATGTCACGTGACCACGTAATTACGTCTCCTTATTTAATTACAATACAACAACCAACAGCAACAAGTGCAACAACATTAACGTAACGCAAACTACTTAACGTCGTGCGCCCCCGGAAATGCTCTGCATTTGATCGTGCCGCTCGCGAGGGGGATGTTTTTTTTTATTTGTTGTTGGCTTTTGTTTTGTGTTTGGTTTCATTGCCAACAACTTAAGATATAAAAATATTCACACACTGTCCTGTCTCGTTCTTCCGTATTCTTACGCTGACCGTATCGTTTCAGCGAGAGATTTGCCACGAAATCCGTTGAAAGTCCCCGCTGTCGGGAGCGTTTTCGGTTATTTTTGTAGGCTCCACTACTCGTGCAATAACACTGCTGGTCGGTTTTCATTCCTGACGAGCTCAAAAGTGCCTTTTCAAGTGGCCGCGAAAAAAAAAAGCGCGAAATGAGGTTCTGTTTATTCGAATAATTAAAACCAAGTTACATCAACGTCATTCGAAACCGCAGTTCACAGATTTCCTACTTTTATCATGCGCATTACGATGACGTGTTAGCAACCGAACTATTAAGACTGACGATCTCAGGCTGTCACTCTCGCAATCTTTCCCACCACAGCTTTGTGGCACAGCAAAAGCTTGTTAATTCGAACCCCAAGGGGACGTAATCTCATGTCGAATCAATGAAGGTTCTAACTAGTGAAAGTGAAGAATAACAACAGTGCTCTGCAACTCGAAAGCCTTAGGTCATGCCAGCGCAATGCTGCGTAGAACCGCCCGTGATTGCAGCCTACCTTTGGTCCCTAAAAGTGACAGTCAGCACTTTTTGCTTTAATAAAACGAATTTGGCGGAAGGCCTCATCTTCACCAGCTGCAAAACCGAAGAAGAGACGGGCAGCATTTCATCGGGCCGTGAATTCTGAGCGGAACGCCGCACCATGCTTCGTCTTCATCCTCCTTGTCGTCATTGGCAGCGACGGGTTCCGCGCTTCTAACCCGGGATTTGATGCACCCGCCGCGGTGGCTCAGAGGCTAAGGCGTTGTTCTGCTGAGCTTAAGGACGCGGGTTCGATCACCGGCCGCGACAGCCACTTTTCTTATGAAGGCGAAAAGTGAAAGCGCCCGCGTGTTCGACTTTTCGGCGCACGTTAAAGGCCCCTAGACAGTCAAAGTTAATCCGAAGCCCTCCACTAGCGCGTGTCTCATCGCCTGTGTAGCGTCGGCGCGTTAAATCCCGCAATCAATCAATCTGACCTGTGATTTGATGCCTTCATCTGTCAGCGTTCCGCACACACCACCCTGCTCAAGTCCTCATCGACTGTGTTCGCAATGAATGCGTCTTCCAAAATGACTGCCATTCAGGATTTAGATTGGTTTTACTGCATTTTGCCTTCTCCGTTCAAAATCAGCCTCGTGTACAGACACAGGGTGTGTTTCTCTGGCCCTGTGTTAGGCGCCAAGGCGGCGGTGCGGTAGCGCGCGATTCAAAATATCCGTGCCGGAACCTAATCAGGGTCGAATTAATGGGCTTCTTTATACATTTTGCATCAAACTTGAGCACTGCGATAAAGCTCTAACATACTAAGTTTCATTACTCTCATTGACCTATAGGAGTACACCTGCTGGCAGATTTAATTATTTGCAGCTACGTTGGTTTTCACCCCGTTTGATTTCGATCACATCACATTGCGTGGTTTGCAGTTCTTGTCCGCAGTGCCCTAGCGACGTACACGTTCAACATCCCTTCCTTCCTTCTGTTGTTTGTGCAGTATGCCCTAGGCATGCCTTATTTTCGCTCAGCGTTTTTTGTGGCGTGCGACGAGGAGTGATGTGATAAGAAAGGAATAAAGGGAAGTGAGTATAGGTGTGGAAGAGCAGCGGCTTCTTTGTCAAACAAGAGCGGACCTAGAGCGTTCTCTAGAGTAACGTATCGTAGGAAATGAAGCGGCGGCCTGGGGAAGGGTAGCAAGTGCGCTGACAGCGATGATAAGGGATAAACTGTAAGTAGATAACCGCCAGGGAATAAATTCGAAAATTGGGTGACCTCAGTCGTTCTACGCTTAACGTTCCATAAGTGACTCTCAGCTATGTTCAGACTACCGACGCAAAAGCCGTATCGTGTTCTATGGACGTAAAAACATGGCATGTCACGCAGTTCGGTTGGATGAGACGTGAAATGACGTCATTCCTAAAAGTTATTACGACATTTGCGGCAACTGTCTGAACCCGACCTCAAAATGCGCCTAAGCAAAGATACCTGCAGTTCATCGCAGCAATAACATTTCATTTTTGTTTTAACTTACTTCTGCCATGAGAAGAGTAACAGTTTGGCGCTTCACCAGGATGCCAAGTATGGGAAGGGTGATGGCACGCACGCTTCCCCCTACAAGCTCGTCATTGTATACTGGTGGCTACCGCACGTCCCGGCCCATGTTGAGCCACAAATCGCGTTAGTAAGTCTGAAAGTTTCCGACGTTAGACGAATGTCCGCGTCTGTTGCAAGTAATTTAATTCGGCCCAACTAAGCTGCCCCAACCATGCTGGGCCACGCATTTTCAAGTGTTTCGTTAGCACTGGGCTTTTTAAAACAACCCTTACATAAGTTACGGCATCACTGTCAGCTGCACCGCCGGAGTTTTCATAGATGCGGACATCGTCTCCTTTCTCACCACTCTATCGCTGTAGGGTAAATAAACAGGCATACGGACCACAGGACTGGTGAAAATAATATTACAGCGGCACAGAAATGTACGTTGTCACAAACGCAGGCGTGCAGGTTATATGTAAAGGCAACTTTAATCAAAAACCACTGTTTTCGTAGTTACTTCCGGTTCCCCGTCGCCTTCCCAGTGCGTCATTTCTATTTATTCAACGCGTAAACGCATTTAACGACACATTCACAACTTTTCGGTCTGTCTATATACAAATTATTATTTATTAGCACATTTTAAAATAGTAACAGTGTGAACGCTCTTCATTTTCTGCAAAAGATGCGCGTCCGAACAAATGACTTATGATGAGTGCAAGGACTAGCACCACTCCCGACGGGTGTTATGATTTATGACTGTTCACAGGGCTCCACCGCCTGCAGGATAACGTCTTCGCCAAGTGTGCATCGACGAGCTTGTGAGCGCCACGTTGACTCCAATGTGTTTGGGGCACCTGTGACCATTGAGAGAGAGAGAGAAAAAAAAGCAGGGGGAAGCAGAAATTTCAGGCTTAGTAGAACGCAAGCTGCGCGCTTAGAATAGCTGCGTGCCTATAGTATTAGTAGCGCGAAAACACAGCAGGGCGGATGTCGTCTTAACAGGGAAAATACTTAATGCAATTATAAAAATGAAACAAACCATAAGCGTTCAACTACAAAAGTTAGTAAAGTAGTCAGTACTGCTACCACATTTTCGTAAGTACTGCACTGTCCCATTTAGGTGTTTACTCAATACCTAGCAAAGTTGGGCAAGTTGGTAGGTCATATTGAAACAAGCAACCGCGCCACAAGAAGTAGTGATAAGAATAACGACAGAGCGAGCGCCGTCCTGTGGTCTTTCTTATCACTACTTCTTGTGGCGCTGTTATTTGTTTCACTCATTATCGCCTATAAATATGAGACATGGGCGGTAATATCATGGTCGAAGAATCAATGCTAATTACATTGTATTTAGCGGACTTCTCCCACAGGTAGAAGTAGAAATTCTGAAAAACTACGTTGAGGTATTGATGGATAAACGTTGCACCGCCCTGTGGTATTTGAATGGAAACTGTGGCATCTCTTGGAGTGCATTATAGGTAAATTAATTAGAGCTCAATCTGATATGTTACGGTGCTTACAAATTACGCTATGTGGGCGTTTCGCTACATTACGAGGTGTTACGTGAATATAAGGAGCGTGCCACAAGTTCAAGTTAACCTGTAAAGCCCGTTCTACATGGAGCGAATTTCGCTTGCGAATTCGCAGCTGCGGCGCCGCTCGTGAACCAAAACGATCTATTCTCGTTGCTGGGGCGAATTTTGAAATGTTTGGAAGAGTCGAACTTCTCTTGTGAACGCCGCTTAGCATTTGGCAATATGTCGCAACATTGAAAATAAGAAAATAAATTGTTTTGCCGCACGGGCGGCGCCGCAACTGCGAATTCGCAGGCGAAATTCGCCACATGTAGAACGGGCTTAAGGCGTCGGAATCCTACGGCAAACGCTGGGATGCTGATTTTTATCATATAAACATTCCCGCGGTCACTCGTGACGCACACGCTCTCTTTTTCATCCAGACAGGCCGTAATTTCCCGTAAATGGCCACAGCTAAATGTACATACTTTCGTTTAATCGCAGGTAGGGCTATAAGGTCATAGGCATTCAAACGCGCATGTATGCAAGAACCGGCCCCGTGTCGGGTCAGATTACGCCCTTCGTTTCGGGACTTTCTTTCTCTAATGGAAGCTTTGTTTCTATAGTATAGAGGCTTTAGTGTGGACGTTTTGAGACGGGACTTCGTTTCTATAACGTGTTGCCGGTATATTACAACAATCAGCGTAGTTCTCAAAGCTTTATTACAGCGGACCCGCCCCGTAGTTCAGAAGGATCGATAAGCGCAAAGAACAAGCTAGTCCCTGCGAAATGAAGACAATGGCGTCATGTTCTACGCTGAAGAACGGGGCCATTTTTCGCTGCCTGCTGCATTGTTTAAATAATTACGCCGGGAATTCCTGTTTCCTGAGTCGGTGTCCGATGACTCAACGCAATTGACAGGCAAATATTCTTCGTTCAAGGCATAAAGCTTCATACAATAATAACTAGAGAGGAATCTGGCCCTAGTGTAGACGCGAACTCCGAAAGGGGGCTTACGCATGGAGGGGAACGATGGGTAGTAGGGGAACCGGATTACGTAGGATCGAAACGTGGCTACGGCAGCGCATATTCAGTTTTGCTGCCAGAAAACATTTACTGTGCGGCTCGCTATTTATAAATTTCTCTGTGCGCAGAGAATTTAGTTCTTAAAAACTGGTGCTGAAAGAACTAAAATGACGCGTTCAGATAAAACGCACACGTGGAGTCAAGGAGGCTTGTCGTTGGCCGCCAACTTCAGCGGGACGCGGAATTTTTTAAAAACTATTTGTAAAAGATTCGGCACTTGTAGTTTTTATTATTAAGAGAAAGGTTTTATGCTCCTAAAAAGAAAAAAAACCGTTAAGTTTTGGAGAAGTTAATTTAGCCTGAATTAGCGACATTCATCAAACTGCGTTCCTATCGGACGCCGGTACGGCTGGTCTACGCCGTAGGAGCCGGCTTTTGCACGAAAAGTATGACTGTCCCAAAGAATTTTCAATCTTCATCAACTTCGAAAAATCATGCTTCTGCCGAAGCAGCGCCGCCGAAACTAATTCGCAGGGCAACTCGCCGCAGACAGCGCAGTTATTAGTGTCTTTGTGCTCGCTGTGCGGGCAATGAATTGATAACCCACCCGATCCGCAACTTTGGTTGCAGAACATTTCCACTCAGCATGGCGTCAGCGCGCGTGCGACATTCAGTTCGAGGGGAAACGCATTCTTGAACGCTTCTTTCCGACATCCTACATAAGCAAAGGCGTTCAGGCAAGACCGCGACAAAAACGAAACTGGCTTCGCAATCTAATCAATACTACGTTTCGCGAAGCCATCGAGTGCCAATCTGAATCCACAGCTACCCATCACGTCCATCGAGCGGACGATCGCAGCGCCAGATTCATCTCTAGCTATTATTGTATGAAACTATGTGGTCCAAGTCAGGAAAATATCGCTAGCTACAGAAAAACAAAGGAAGATCTGAGAGACTACGCGCAGTGATGTTCCGTACCGGAGAGTAAAATTCCTATTTCTAGGTTCAGAAATTCTCTACTTTTAGAAGCTTTTCCCGCAAATTTCTCACGAATTCCCCGCCAATTTCCCTGCACTCTCTTTTTGCAGTCGATAGATTTTTACGTGAATTCCTGTTGGGTTTTGGGCGTTACCAAGAGCCATCTATGTGCACTTTACGTAGCCTTCCGGACGCAGACGCCGTTCGGGGAATGAGAGTTTCAGTGTGAACTTAATTCCGCTACATCTGCCACTAAGCAGCATTTGACTATGCGTTTCACGTCTTTTAAGTGCGAATGCACTTCTTAAGCGAGCCTGAAGCGTCCGCCGCCGTCCGCATTCCGCCGCCGTCCGCATAGCAACAGCTGCGGGTGCGCGCGCTCCTCGTCTTCCTTGGCAACGGGGGGAGATGGGCGCGCGCTGCCTGGCCGCTGACATGGCACATACCCACATGGGGGATTGGCCAGGAATCTCCTCGTCTTCCTTGGCAACGGGGGGAGATGGGCGCGCGCTGCCTGGCCGCTGACATGGCACATACCCACGTGGGGGATTGGCCAGGAATCGGGCGTGAGAAGGGCTAATGCACCCGCTTAAAGGAGTACTGACACGAAATTTCAAAGCTGAGATCCGCTCTAGTAATCAAGTACAACGACAACACAAATAGGTGTCTGTGAATAAATGCATCTTTCTTTCTTTGTAGTTGTGTGTGTGTGTGTGATCTCTCTTTCGCGAACATTACCGAAGCGCGCAAATTCAACTCTTGCATTCGCACTTTCACATTCTTCCCCTCGGGGAAATGCGGGGAATTTTTTTAGCGAACGGTATGCTTACTTTGCATGCCAAGTTAAAACTACCCTCATGATAAAGGACGACATTGTTGGGTAATAAAACTGCCCTCATAAAAAAGGACGACATTGTTTGGTAATAAAGGTAATTTTAGCTCAGCGCCGGGATTGCTGGCGTCATCTCTGGTCGACAGCAGGCGGACTGAGGCACACCCAAAATACCTTTCCGATATTGTGCAGGAATACACGCAAAATATCCTTTAACCCTTCAGCCACCGCAGCTTCACGCTTTACTAGCTCTTTCTCATGGAGCATTCTTTCTTCAATGCTCCCTCCTGTTTTATGAACTGTATTGGAAGCGGTCTTAGAAACGCTTGTGGCATGCCGGAGCACGACTGCGGATATTTGAACATACATCCAACGAAGTGTTAAGGGAACCGTTTAAAAGAACGCTAAGTAATAAATAATGCGAGTTACGGTTTACTGACATTATTTTTCCGTTTCACTCAACGGCTCCTAAAATTCTGTGCATCTACTAAAGATTCCCCCTTTCTCTTTTGGCCAAAATAACCGCCGGAAATTCTCCCAAGGGAAAATTCCCCGCACAGAACATCACTGACTACGCGCATCCTCTCCGCGATTCCGCATAGAACTCAGTGTTACATGGTGACATGCTGATCCTGTATGCTCAATGACACTAAATATAGAAGGAAGTGGCAGGTCCGTACAAAGTATCTGCGGAACCTCGTCAGATGTCTTTTCCTAGCAAACGCTGTCTTTCACAACCATATTTTTGCTATGTGCGTTTGCATTTGGTGTTACCTTTTGATTCATAGGAGAGTAGTTACCTGCCAGCGGGTGAGACATCTCCCCGGACCAGGTTCGGCACCTGCCGCATCCAAACGTTAAAGTTCCTCCACAGGGTATTCCCAAACACCGGCACAAGGGCGGCCGTGCGCCACGTTCTTGGCGCACGCGCAGTCGTCTCTGGCTGGCTTCTCGCACTCACTCGCGTCCCCAGCCACCGCACACCACGGCGCACCACCGCACTCGCGCACACACGCGGACGCCCGAGCATCGTTAGGGCGAGTTGAAGGTCTCGTCGCGGTCGGCACTGCGCATGTCCGGGAACGACTGGCTGCTCCCGGCCGTTTCAGTCATCCTCCGCTCACGGAGCCGGTTGCGCTTGCGGTCCGAGTTGGGCGTCTCGGAGAGCATACGGTGGAGCTTCTGCTTGCGCATGAACGAACCGGAGTTGGGAGAGGCCCTCTGCCGAGGGCTGGGCACGCTCAGACTGGAACCCAGGGCCTGCTTTTTGCGAGCCTGTGTCATGAATGTTCACACAACAGAGACTTGGATTAAAATAAAAACCACACGGAACTAAGGCGACACATTAAGCTGACATTTGTAAGCAATATCGTATGGTCCACTTATCCTCCGCTCAACCTCCGCTCCAATTATCCTTAGTCTGTGCCCAGCACTCTCGTTGAAAAAAACAACGTTTAAATAAAGGATGGTGTTGGCATTCGTTAATAAGCAAAGAACTCGAGAGGAAAGTAACATATCATCTGGCGGGCTTGAGGGCACATTACGAGTCGGCATGACGCGCGACGCCGCAAAGTGATGAACCGGCCGTCGCTTTTCGTCGCTTTCCGACGGCACAGCCGATCGCTCTCATACTGAATTACCTGTCGCCCGAGGGCGCAAAAACGGACAGCCAATGATGGCCGCGGAGCGGGATGACGTAGCCGGAAATGAAATGCTTGTTTACATCCGGAATTGCGAAGGGCAAGCAACTTTCCCTGCACTTCGGCTCTTTGGACAGTGGCTTCAGCGTACGCGTCTACGATTCAAGAAACTTCGTGAGACTCATCGGTGCGGATAAACGCGTTTGAATAGTAAAAGCAAGTAACCTTTGTACTAGTTAGATGGATAGCGAGACGCTAAACTGACTTGCAGCCTTTTCGTACCGCTATCGGCGAGTAGTAAATAAACACTAGGGTTCAGAGGCGTGAAAAGAAGCGAAAGTAGCGAGCCGGGATGCGAGTGTTGTGACACAGCGCCTTAGATGTGGCGTTGAAGCAAACTTGTGTATTTCTTCTTGCAATGATGTGTTGAGAAGAGCCTGCTTGAGTTGTTTATTTTCGGCACCTCCCACAAAATCGCAATGTTTTCGTCACTGTTGCAGGTTAGTAGCATGTGTTCTAGAGGGATTTCTGCCTGTCTTGTCGCGCCAGCGTGACATATTTTTATTTGAGTACAAATGGTGTAACCACCAAGGAAGTCGCACAGGTCGAGTAACAGCTCCGCTAAACTCGGTCGCATCATCGATCGTCGCAACTGTGAATAGGGCGCCATTGCGCGACACGCGCAGCGCATCGTGCCGAGTCGCAAGTGGGAATGCTCATATAAGGTAGTAGAGGACAGAACTAGTGCTCGGCACATCTAGCGATCGTTCGACACGGGCTGCTCCAGAACCCCCGCGAGCAGCGGGACTCTCCAAGACAGACAGACCAAAAATAATAAATACGCGTTGAGGAACTTGGAAAACTAGTGGAGGTGCATGCTACTGAAGACAGATCCATAAAAGAAACGCACTAATCTATCCGCCTGCCAGGAGTGCGATAACCAAATGGAGAAATGCGTAGCGTGGGAATTTTGCCAGCTACGCTGCAGCTAAACGAAAATGGGGAATCCATGGTAAAAGTGACAACGGTGAGTATGCGTGCCTGTACGAGTCCGTAGACAAACGCAGCCAGCGTGCTCCTCGTGCTCGGGTTTCGGTTCATAGATCGGGCGCGGGCGATCTTCTTGCCGAGCACGAAGTAGGTCTCCATGGTGCCCTTGCCCTTGACCTGGACGGGCCCGCGGCACTGGACGCTGTAGCCGTGCTCCTCAAGCAGCTGCGCCGTGGCGCGGGGCACCTGGATGTGGTCCAAGGCGCCCGTAGAGTCCATGCGGCTCGCCTCGTTCACCGTGTTGCCCCAGATGTCGTACACGGGCTTGCGGGCCCCGATCACGCCGCCCACCAGGGGCCCGTGGCTGATGCCTGCGCACCCGTGAGGGCGGGTAGTGGGGCTTGCGCTCGATATTTCTGACGTCATACTTGGGTCAAACTCTCGACCCCCTTCCTGCCGTGAACGGCAATATGCAGCAACAAATGACGCATAAAATTATTCAATCAATCAATCAATCAATTAGTTAATTCTATATGTGTTTCCTTGCAGTCATGGCGCCTTATCGCACTTATAACTCCACCACGCTAGTTGCTCTTCCCGTCTGGTGCTCGGTTCTTTTATGTGTGCACTATATTTTACCAGCACCAGCGCGTATAAAGCGAAACTGACCAAGATAAAATGAAAAAGGTTTTTGTAGTTTCGGAAGCCTCTATGATCTGGAAATTACTTGTTGTCTTTGGCGGCGCAGAGGTGATGAAGAGGGCGATACACAAGGTAAAAACCTTCTGTATAATGTTAATATAGATAGGGCTGAGACCATGAACGCAAAGCACAAATGGCATTTCGGCTTGGGGTCATGTTTTTTAAGAACAAAAAATGTACGCGCTCCGCTGCTGGCACATGTCTGTGTCAGCCACTTTTTAACATATTGTAGCGTGTTCGAAAGATTTGAAGCAAGCGCCATAGTTTCATCAATTAGAATGCACCCTTTAAATGCATGAGAATCTTAAACATCTGCAAAGCTATGTATTAATAAACCACTAGTGCATGCAAATCCGTATTCAACACAATTATTTAGATAACCGACAAGCCGCAAATCAAGGAAATTCGATAACGCAAAGCATTAAGAGGCTAGAATGAGCCATGCACATCTAGAATGCATTTCATTGAAATACATTTCTTGTTCGATCAAAGCGATAATCTGTTTCTCCGTTTCTCCACACAAGGCTTCTCATGCCGATGACGAGCTTGTTGCATTGTCGTTTTCACGCTAGCCGTAATACAATAATAGCAAGCGCAGATTTTGCGTTTACCACGAAATGTCACAGTAGCATAAATTACAAGAGAACCTTCTTTTTAAGTTTCAGCTGAAGCTCTACATTATTTCATTATTGTGATATGAGAATTCACCTGTGGCAAAAGATCACCAGCTTATTCATGAGATGTATGAGGTATTTTAATTGCAGTCGCAACAGTTCTTTCTGTTTTGCAGAACTTATCTTTCTCAGGATCGTTGCCAGGCGTTAAAGAGGACTTACCCACTCGCAGCTTGAAGTTGTTGAACGAATGTTTGTTGACATCTTCAAGAGCTTCCTTCATCGAAATGGCAAAGTCAACAAGAGCTGTGAGATGTACCCAAGCAGCGAGATTCTGGCAACCAAAAAATAAACACACCATAAGTAGACCGGGAAAGCACAAACACGAAAATAAATAAAAAAAGCGATAAATGACAACGTTTTGTAAGTATTAGAAAACAATAAATTAGAAAACAACAATGGTCGAAAAACAAAAACTAACCCGAGTAAAGCGTAGGAGGAGGTATCGGAGGAGGAGTACCGAGGGAGGACGGTAAAGACAAAGATCACCGGTAGGAAATTTAAGTGCTGCTGACCAAGACTGTGTGTCTTCGGTTACGGAAGAAGTGAGTTAAATAATCAGCAGAGGTGAAATTAATCCTGCGCAATCGTAAATCATTTACAACTCACTACATTTTTAAGCGCATTAAATATGTGGAATTTAAGCCAGTATACAAACCCTAAAGTTTATTGAGATATATTGCTTTTTTAATTCGGCGTGATTGTGAAATGTATAACTAATCAATAGTTTTAAGCACACATTTTATTTACGAAAAATCTTTTCTCATTTCGTTTCTAATTTGTAGCCGCTGGATGTCGAAGGCCCAATTTTCGATTTTTGTTCAGTTGGTGTGAAGATTCGCATACTCTTTTCTTGTACAGCACCGTAAAAAATGAGTTTTTGTGCTTTCACCTTCCAAAAGTGGGCCACATCCTTCGTTAAATAATGATGGAACCGCTTATTAGTAGGAGCTGATGGACAGCCACTCAGAGGCAGCGAAACGAAGCATGGAGCAGCCTATGGATCGGTAATAAACACAATGCCGCGTCGGAGTTCCTTTTTACAACTTGTCTGAGATATTTTGAGTACTATTTTTTTCGAACTGTGGCTTCCGTTTAGCCCTTACAGAAATTGCGTACATTCCCTTTATTCAAGTTTTTTTGTATGTGTGGCAGGCTGTCAGAAAACTAGTACAAATAAAATTTTATTCAAGCAAAGCGTTCGCGGCAATGAACTCATTTGGCTGTACCTATCAGCAGCTCGTGAAAATAAAGATTTATTCAAACACAAGTATCTACGGCCCCGAACTCGTTTGCGTAAAAATACTGCTGACAAAGTACACATGTCTTTATCATTAACCATTATCTCAGTACAATCTTGCCGAAAACCGCGGAGGTTTTGGGGGTAATTAATCTGAGAAATGACTGTAAATCACGTGCTCCTCATACGTTTTCTGCACCCGGCGAAAGGGCGAAAAGCTTGAAACGGCGCTCACCTGGTCCTTAGGATTAAGGCCCGACGCTGCCATGTACGTGCTGCTAATGGTCTTGATTTTTTCCAGACACTGAAATCTTTCATCGTCCAGGAGCTTCCGGAAAAATAAATGTAAACGAGGGGAAACCAGTGAACGCACAAAACCGCTACGAAGTATCTGCAGAACGCTCACGCAAACAGTTTTAAATTACAGAAAGGGTGCGCTTATTTGCCCGCGGCGAGGCGATCTTTACACTAGATTTTTACTTAGCATTCCCAAGAATGGATTCGCCCTTTGCTGTGCCAAATAATTACTCGAGATGTAAGCTACCATTGTGGTTCTTTACTGGTCGAGCTTTCTCTGCGCGAGCTGCTCTTCATTGTGTTCAATGTTGTTCGTTTAACGATTACTGCATGTCGTGCGCATTGACGTGATAAAATTGTATTGTGCAATCGTGCGAACACCAGATACTTCGTTTAAAGACAATTAGAAACCAAGTGCGCATGGACAATTTATTTGTAACGATGCTATAGGGTAATTGACGAAACCTTTACTAGTTCATTTTGATAGCACGTAAACCCAGAAAAACGATTCCGGGGGTACCATGCCAGCCCTTCTTGTCTTCTTGTTACTGTCCCGTATAATATACGTCATGTTGACATTAAAATACATTTGCAATTGCAATCAAGACGCGTATTCGTTAACATCATCGACAGTACTCAAGGCGCGGTCGATGCTAAGCTGCTTGTGTTCTTGATGAGCTTAAACAAAACAGTGAGGGAACTTTGTACGCATCGGGTCCTGAATGCGATTTTAATTTTATCTTTACTTTGCTTTTCTTCATTTTTTAGCAAGCGGGAAGTATTGTATTGCTGAAAGTGCAGGCGCGAATCGTTGCTATTTATTTCATGCACGTAAAGCTTCACTGAAGGAAAGATTCTCTGGTACAACCAGAAAGCACGGCGGACATGGCTAGCGTCCACGGTCATTGAAAAACAAATGGACGAGGTACCTGTTGCACTCAAGAACAATATTTCTCCCCGTAGTAACAACCTTTGGGTGCTCGTGGTCCCATTGGGTAGTTGCACCGAAGTTTGCCCATTTAAGTTTAAACTTTAATGAATCATGACACATGTGCCTTTTTTAGAGTTCCAACATAAATACAACCCAGTCACAGAAGTACCTCAAAAACGGTAATTTTTTTTGAAAACGATTGATAGCCACCTGGGGTGCAATGACGTATACAGCTAAAATGTGGTAATACCATGAGGATGTGGACTGGGTAGCGGTTATGGTAAAGCAAGGCGCTTTGATTAAATGACTCATCTGTCCCTCCCTCCTCTCGGTACCGGGGAAGTGAGTAAAGCTTTGCGGAGGACTCCCCTTGCCAAGTATAAAAGGCAGTAATGGCTCTAATAACTTCCTGTATTATCTCCTCTCGAGAAGACGAATTATGCCAACACCCCACCCCTCCTTCACGGGAAGAGTGGAGATTTTGTGGTCGATTCTCGCCTTCCGCTCCTACGTCACGTGAACAGGAGTGACGTGAAGAGGAGCGACCTACTACAATTTTTTTTTGAGAAGCATTATCTGCGTCGCTATAAATGCGACAAAGAATTTACCGTTATTTCCTTTTTTGAATCGGCATTGCTCCTTTCACTGAATTTATACTGCATCAAATTATGCTTTTGTTGAAACTAAGAATTAACTAGTTGCAATACATACTTGAAAAGTTAAAGTGGGTTGATCAACCTCACCTGATCGAAATCGAATATGATTTCGTTGAGCAGCCTGATGCATTCCACACCATTGTTGATGTCTTCCGAATAAAAATTTGCAAAATTAGGTATGGAGGCAAATAAAACTCCACAGCAGACGTAAGACTGGGCATACAGCTCCTGAAAACGAAATACAACTGTGTTAACAAGGTTACTGCGTAAAAAAATGAAACTGCCATTTTTTTATGCTCAACTGTTTCGGTATCGTAATCCATGCCTCCCGCTTAATAAAGCAAACGTTTCGTTAAAGTTGCTGCATATTGAGCAGAAGCTCATAACATGCGAAGCTTAGCTGTCTGAATAACAGAAGTATCAAGCAACGGTTGAGCAACTAAGTCTGTGTTCTTACTAAATTTCGAATTTCTTACTTCGTTTTTTCTATCGTGCGTAAGAAAATAGGTGGCGACATGGTCGGGTAAGACATTCCGAAGGAGCTGTGTGTTGTAGCTGCAAATCTCCCGCATACTCTGCAGGTTTGTCTGTGCTTGTCGCTTCCACAGAAAGTCCAGTCTCGACGTGACTTCGGTCTGCGAGATGAGAAAAGAAGTGTTATTAACGATAACATGTGTGCGTATCCAAAGTTCGTACTGTTACATACGCTTAAAATCAGCCTTGTTGTGATCGTTATACGTGTATCTCCTATACAATGTTCAGCGTAATGTTAAACATGTCTAGAGATTACATTTATAAATCCCTGCCGAGATACGGAGCAAAACAAGTACTGTAGAATCACGATAAACCGAAATCACCTGACCACCACGAAAGCGGAAAAAATGCTTCGCAGTTAGTTCATACTGTATTTACACAATGTCAAAAAACCACTCGTCAATGGACACTGCAATTTTCCGAACAACCCTTAAACGAAACCGAAGAGACTCAAAACCCCACTGATTGGGCGAACGCAGCGCCATCGCAGTACGCATGGCTCCGGGTTTTGTATCGCCGCTGGTTTTCAGTTTCCTCGCGCTCTCCGCGCCCTTTTCCTGTGTACTTTCGCCTGTGTTCAGGTATTTCTACACACTAAAGCTTTCGTTTGATGTTATATGGGACATTTAGCAGCGACGTCAGCATCCCATGGCAGCGAGAAACGGCTGCACAAGGTTCTTGCGCTGTAAAGGGAGGTGGCGATTGTCCATGATTTCGAGAGTGGTTGCTTCACAAAAACAGCGCTTACAGCGTAATACGCCATCTGGAAGAGCATCGTGACTGTTTGCGCGCAGCCTTCTTGGTATAAATGTCCCTTTTGAAAAACCTAAAACAACAAACAAAGTTGTTTTCTACCAGACAAATAATTCTAAGTTCCCACTTTTTTTTACACGGTGAATTAGTAAAGGACTATTGACATTTAAAAAATTCACAATAGTACTTTGGAAGAACCGCCCACTGATTACTTTCATGCGATAAACAGCACCACGCAATGCTGCTTTTTTTCTCTATATAAAGAGACTCCTGAGAAATGGGACATGTTTTCCCCGTCCTTTGAGCTTTTGTTTAACAAGAGCCCATTGTATACGTCGCCAACGGTCCGCTTGATACTGGGTGGGGAGAGATTTACGCGCGCGCCTATGGCTGTTCCGCTTGCCAGTCGTCCACAAACTATATTGATAACAGATCTACTGCGAAGATGTATGTTTTTCTCTCCCCCCCCCCCTTTGCTTTTCATTAGTGCTGCAGTGCACTTTCATATACGAGTGCTGAGTATGTGCTAAATGCAGCCCCTGCGAGCTGTAGGGAAACGGCCCTGGTAAAGGTGCAAGGCGCACTACTCACGAGTCTGCAGTGGTAGACGACTATGTAGAAAAATACTGCTATCAAGATGGGCATTCGGTCCTCCACAGACACGATACTGAAAGATAAGAAACAAAATGTGTAAGGAGGTATTCAAAGCCACAGCTGCTCAGAACCTGAATTCTTTGAACTCATCACACTTCATAGTACGTAGAATGTACGGTGGTTCCCATCTGTTTAACCTGTAGCAAAAACCCGTGATGTTTCAGCAGCTGAGTGAAATCACACGACATAATGAACCCAAGTAATAGTAAATTCAACCCAAGCTAAATAAATAAAACCCATTCGTAACCACGTTAATACTTGTTAGTGTAGCTCTACAAGGGTTTCAACCTCTTGCGTTTTCTCCTTTTTTGAAGACTAAATCAACTTAATTCTGTTGTGACGCCAGTCTTGCCGGTTTATACTTTACACAATGCGAACATCTTGCTCCAAGCATAATGTTTTAGAGTAACATTGAGTAAAGACACAAAGAACTCACACTTCGTAGCCTTTGTGTGACCTCCTGAAGACGTCTGGAAAGAACACCTTGACGAGCAGGATGTCAGCTAGGGCCATCGCAGTTAGCATGGCAACCTTTATAAGGTAGTTAAGCTTAATAAAGGCAGAACAGGCGACCATATACAGCATCCAGGAAAATACGTAGTACTGAAAGAAAAAAGAAAGACAGCAAAAAAAAATAAACAAAGTAAGTAAAAATACTTGTCTGAAACTATTTTATGCAGAACAACATAAGAACCACATTTTGATATGTCGAATGGCTTACACTTTGTTTGGTATCGATTAAGCAGGGCGGGAAATACACGAGCATTTTGATATACACTTTTTAGGGGCGATAACTTTCTGGCCGAAACTTTCAAATTCTAAGCACGTTGTTCATTTTCAGCAGAAATAACCACATTAGAAGACCTTTTGTCTATATATTTGTGAGGCAGTAATTGTTAAGGGAATGAGAATTTAATTTTTGATTAGATAAATATGAATCCCAGCATTTGTGGAAGGTGTCCGCACGCTGTAGAAAAAAACGACATTAAGAATACAAAAACTTTGAAAATAGCCCAAATACTGACCCCAGAAGTCTGTACACCTCCAAACATAAGAGAGAGAAAAGAAACTTCTGAATACAAAAAGCTAACTAGTTGCTATTCTCCGAAGTAAATCAAAATATACTACGGAGGATGGAGCACACTGCCAACGATAACGCTTATACTTATTCTCTAAAACCCCTGCGGTAACCAGCTATAATCCGGTGATTTAAACCAACGGCTCATAGAGCACGTAAATAAAGTAAAACATTTTGTATAAAATTTTCTATTTGTCGCTTCTGAGTTATGTATTCATAAGGTTACACGCACGTTTCTTATTTTTATGCATTTTTTTTGTTCAACCTGTCTCTATATAAGGCGTTCTTCATGCGTTACATAATCTCTTCATTTTCGCCTGTGTGGACATTACCAAGACTATCAGGAGTTTGCCGAGCGAACACAGTTATCAGTGCGCTTGCATACAAATATTTGTAAGTAGTTATCTTTATTCACGTTTCATTCTGTTTAGTTGTATAGCTCTTAACACCACTTTAAATTTTGGGCGATGTTGTAATCTTACTACTGTGCTTTGTGACGTGCAAGTACGAGTTTAATTTAAACGGAAGAATTTCGACAAGTAGATTTTCGCTTTTTGTCTGGTGCCCTCCATACATCGTTTTGAGTGATGTAAGCGCACTATTATTAGCATCGTAGACACAGCGTGCTGAAGTACCTGCGGATAACAGCATAATGAGCTCTCCGAAGGCTCGTTCAGGCACTGAATTGTTGAGTTGCCTGATTGATGATCGCACACGAACTGAAAAAAAAAACACAGTAAAAGGTCAAAGAAAGTTTCTCATAGCCGTTTATTTTAAAGATGTGTTAAACAGCATTATTAAAAAAATAACATGAGCAAATTTGAATGTGGCACAGTGGTACTTTAAAGCTGCTGCTATTTCTGAAACAGTTAACAATTTCTTTAATAAAAAAGCCAAGTTAGCATTTGCATCGTAAATAATATCAGCCATGGTGCGAGAACTGTGTGACTAAATTAATCAGGAGCAGGTGCGACATAGAAAACCTCGAACAGTTTTTGGTTGCTGACTAGTTGGTTCATGACAGATATATAAATAAATACTGCTCGAAAACCGAGGAAGAGGACGATGACTATAATCGTCCTGCTTCCCTCTCGTCTTTGTTCTCGTTTTCCGGGCGGTATTTATTTCTTCGCACAGTTCTGTTTTCGTTTTGAGCAAAGCGCATGTCAAAGTTAACATGCGCCGACTAATGGAATACCTGCCCATAAATTTCTCTGAACTTTATAATGCATATGCGACTTGCTGGTAGTTCACTACAGTGGAACGATGTTTTTTCGTGGTTTTGCATGCATATTTCGGTTAGCATTTTTATAGCGTGAGGGTATAGATGCATCTGGTCTGAGAATCCTCCTGGGCGAAGATACGACTGTGAGACCATACCCAGCTATTAAAAGTTTGTATTCGTTGCTAGAAAACACTGAGAAAAATATCAAGGCCTTTTTTTAAAGAGGGAGACGGTTAACACGCGAAGATTTCTTTCATGCAACCTGAGGAAGTGTCGAAATCAAAATTTCAAACTGCTGCGACCATATCGAAATGGCGACATCTGACACATGTTGAGCTCATAAGGCCACGACTCAGGTTCATTCCGACCACGAAAGGCACTTTTTTGTTTTTTTAGGGCGCGTAATGTGCCTTTGTGGAAATTCCCCATCATCACGTACCCTGCCATTGTGCTAAGTTGACTATCCTGTACTTCATTTTCGCGAACAGCCGCCATCAGTGGGGCAAGGAAAGCTTCGCATTAAAATACCTGCAAGCCCGCAAGAAAGAGGAAGCGCCGTGGGCGTTGCTAGGCAACGGACAAGTACGTTGCGTGCTATTTCCGCTTTCTATGCTTCCTTCGGTAGGATTCGTGTGCCATTCGCGAAAGGCTCGTTTAACTGTATGGGCGCGTCGATGTAGCCCCAACAGCATTGCAAGAAGCATTGATATAACGAATGATTTACTGTTGTAGCATTTCAGAAATTTTAAACCATCGACAAGTCTCGGCGTTGCAACTTAGGTGTCAAAGCCAACTAAGCGAGTGAATGGGTGTGTGTGTTGTGAAAGTCAAAAACTTGGTCCAATTGTTCGTACCATGGTGCCGGTGGAAGCAATGTACATGACGAGTATGGTAGAGCATATGACAATATTCCTCCAGAAGCACTGTTCTTCCAGAACTTTGGAAACTCTCACAAGGCTGCTAGGCGACCAACGACATTCACTCCCAACAGCGGCCGCAAGGACAATGGCCAGAAGACTCGACACGACGGAATATGATACAGTCATAAATAACGACCTGTAAAAGAAAACAAAGTTGCAGCATTCAGGGGGTATACAAATTCTTTATTACTCATCTGTTCCGCCTCATGAGAATTGTCTCTTTTTAGCGCAAAACGTGAAATTTTTAGTATAATATTCGTTCCAGGTTTTTTATTAGGACGCAGACAACAAATTACACTTATCAATATAATTATCTGTTCAATAAGGTGTCTGACTAATTAGCTTGTCACAGCCAATTCCTGACACAGTTATCTTAACAAGCCATGGTGGTAAAATTTCATTGTTCCGAAGCAAAATGTCTTGATTCAAAAACCATCACCTCTTATTTTTTCGGACAATTATAGTGTTTTCTAGTTTAAAAGCTGCTTGAAAATTTGAAATATACAACAGCACTTACTTTGGCAGCATTACTGCTTGGCAAATGATTATGAATATCCAGGTGATGAAGGCACAAGTCATGTTCGAGCGGAACACAGTATCATGAACTTGATGTTGTTGAAACTGCGTAGAAAAAGAAAGCCACGAAATAACAGTGACCTGATTGCGTATTCCTCCCAAAGTGTTCGCAATCACAAGCAAAATCTGAAATTACATTGAGCCCCGTCAGAGGCATGCGCAACGCGACAGAGTAAAATGAATCTTCTTGCGCCAGTCCCGTCGTGCCTCCCCTCCACCCATCGACTGAATCTATGAAGAAGGATCTACGGATTAAAGGTGCATGCATACCAATCCCTTTCCTCGTGGAACCATTCCCCATGCCGTCCGCCCCTCAGTCTACTCCCTCCCCCACCGATACATCAAATTCCCGTTACCACTATCGTATTGGAGTGCTCCACATAGTTTAGGTATGATTGAAAGCGGTATCAACGAGATATAAACTCCTACTGCTTTTGACTGCGAAGAATTGTTCGCGAATATCCCCGTTTCTCTGCGAGGGGATGCTCCCGAACGCAAAGAATAATTACATTTGACCCCTAGCCAGCTAGCTGCGACTGGACCGAAGAGTTTACATGAGGCACAAACCTGGTTTTCAGTTAGGTGGCACTTGAAGGAGAGCGTGACCAAATTCACGTTGTCTCTGCACATTTTCTTGTTACTCTCCACCTCGATTTCGTGGTCGATAATCTCGTCCACATCCTCAGTGACAGAAGCCGTCAGCGTCACTGGCTGCTGCTGCTGGCTGGGGTGCTGGTACGAATGGTGATTCTTGCGCACCGACGAGCCACGGGAGTCCTGCCTCGAGGGGCTCTTGAACCCGTCGAGCTCCGACGCGTCAGTGCCCGGCGGCAGGGATGCCTCTCCGTCTTCCAGAGTCTCGTCATCGGCGAACGCCACCAGTGACTCGAGCTGTGCCCCGCCAAGTGCGCAGTGAAATAGATGAGGACTGACGCAGACAGAGCTTCTTACGGATGTTCAGTGTGTTTCTTACACGCATGAACGAGAGCAATACTGCGCTCCGCGAAGATTTAGAACAGTTAGAGCAACGGTCTAAGGTGGAATTTAAAACTTTTTCAACACATAAATGAAGGCTTCAGACTCAACGATTGTCCAAAAATCCTTGTTATAAAAGGCAGCAAATAAAATAGCTACATTCGTTCACGTTCAAACAGCCGTGGCCACAGGACAAGGTGCTTATGTAATGGTTAGTTCTTGTAATATGATCTAGTTTAGAACAAGTGCACCGAAAATAGAGAAACAGAACCAATGAGAGGTGAAACTTCGTTTAACGGGGAAATTCGTCAGCCACTAAAGTAAACATGGCTTTCTAACAGCGATACCTCAGCTTTAAAATCCAAGACCTCCTTGCGTTCCCATGTTACGACGGTAAGCTACCTTCGTATTAGTAATTGAAAGCGATAGCAATGAACATCGTAAAGTTATAGTTATTAACTTCGAGGTTATTCCTCTGTTATGGCACCTGCCGAGAATCCTGTTAGTCTACAGGAATTAGTACCAATATGTCGTTTACCTCCTGATTAAAAGACGTTATAAAATGGGGCTTAAATTAGAAATAAAGAGATAACAATGAAAGACTTTGGCCAGTAATACTGGAACCTGCAATTTGTTTTCTACAGCCATAGGTCAACTATGAAGCGTCAACAAATAATAAACGCAAGGGACGTTCTGTTCCACACCAGAACTGCGCCTCTTTTTATGCCTATTCATGACACCTCATTCGGCGATACATTCTCTTAGACCCAACCGGCTATTTTTCAATGTAGACAGATCGTTCAAATTTCCATTTCCTACACCTATATCTAGTGCAGTCATTTAAAAGTGTGCTCCGTCACCTCTCTGGCGCTACCGATGACAAGGCGTAACAGCGGCTTACGTTTTTGAAGGGAATCTCGGGCGTCCAGTCGGCAGCGTTGTCGTCGTCGCCGGGGCCCACGGTGCTGTTGGTGCTGGCGCTGGAGCGGTGCTCGCCGCTGCCATTCGCGCCGTTGCTCATAGGAAGACTCACAGTGCTCTGCCGATCCTCGGGGTTGCTCCGCCGTTTCCGCCGCTTATAACCCTGTGTACGCAAAAACGAACTCACCAAAAACGGGCTCCGGAGTGCCTTGAGACCATATTGGCGATTTTGTCGGAGAAAGACAGTTACAGACCTGCCCGCTGGCTGGTACTTTGGATAAAGCGTCGCAGTGATTCCGAACAAGAGTTCTGTAAAAATTTATTTTTTACACCTGGGAGCTATATTCCACGCATATATTTACAGAGATCTTCAAACAAACGGAATGACTTCTTCGGCCGAGATCACTGGCCTCTTCACCTCTCTCATTTAGAGTTTACATTCCTCCTGATTTAGCCGAACGCATAAAATTGGCAGGAACTACCTTCTAACAAAAAATTAAAGTCGTTCCACTCAATTTGAAAGCTGTCGGAAGTGCAGAGCAGTGATTCGCCATACTGAGCTGTAGCGCCGTTATCCGCTCACTACTACCACCCAATGCAATTCGAGTTTTCCGCCCTCGGAGTGCTCGCACGCCCCCTGCCTGTAACTGCGCCAGGAGGAGTTCTGTTCTTTTTGTGTTTGCTTTTCCTCCAGCACGTGCCGGCGTTGCACTGTCTTTTTTTTTTTTTAGTGCGAATGCACTTCTTAAGCGAGCCTGAATCGTCCGCCGCCGTCGTCCGCATAGCAACAGCTGCGGGTGCGCGCGCTCCTCGTCTTCCCTAGCAACGGGGGGAGATGGGCGCGCGCTACTCTCCTCGTCCTCTCTCCGCTCAGTGACTGGGGGTGTTGGGCGCCTCCTCTCCACTTCGGGCGGGAGAGCTCTCGCTCGCGTAGCGAGCGCTCCGCATTCCGACGCGTGAGGGCGCTCGTGTAGCCCTCGCCGTAACGGCGGGCGCTACTCTCCTCCTCCTCTCTCCGCTCAGTGACTGCGGGTGTTGGGCGCCTCCTCTCCACTTCGGGCAGGAGAGCTCTCGCTCGCGTAGCGGGCGCTCCGCATTCCGACGCGTGAGGGCGCTCGTGTAGCGGCCGCGTGGCGCGGGAGGGTATTAGTCGAGCGCGCGCCGTCGTCGAGAGCGGTCGCTGGTCCTGCATCTCGATAACGATGATGGCGGACCGGGCAACGGTACCAGCAATAACGAGTGAAATATCTTTCTTTGTAGTTGTGTGCGTGTGTGTAATCTCTCGACTACTCATTAAGATCACGATATCCACCGTAATCGCGCAATCAACAACCGTGCATTCGCACTTACACACTCTCCCCCTCGGGGAAGTGCGAGGGAATTTTTTTCGCTAAATCCTGACCCATGTTGCCCTACTCCGTCGCAACGGGGTATCTGTACGGATTGATTGGGTTCCCGGCCACGAGACAGCTTGCACGGGTAACCAGGCCGCCCATTCTGCGGCACAGGAGAGCAGTATCACACCTCCGCTGGTTCCCTGCACGCCGACTCCGTCACCGCTCCTCCTTCCCTGCAGTTACTTCGACATAAACGCGACAAGAGGAACCGCTACATCGCTGCCACCCCACAAGGGTACTTAACCGGCATTCCTCCCCTGCCACGAGCCGGTGAGGTATTTCTCAACAAGCTCCTAGCAAATGCAGCTTACACCCCGCAAATAATCCGAAAATGGCTATCACCCAATCTGCCTCTCAAACGTACATTCTGCAACACCCTCACATATGCACACCTCAACCATCTCCTTCGGGATTGCTCCTTCTTCTCGCAACATCGCTCAGACATCATCACATCTTTCCGCGCGCCCACAAGCACCCCAGAAGACTATCATACTATGGAGAAACCTCTACTGCACAAAATAGGGCTGTTTGCTATGAAAAGTGGCCTAGCACGGGCAGTGTAGCTGGGGTCGACTCTGGTCCCTGCAAGCTGCCACGTCCCTGTAAAAGACGCTGCATTCCCCTCCCCTCCTCCCCCTTCCTCTTCCCTAAACCGGCCTTTGGCCCTCCTTACCAATAAAGGTGCTACTACTACTACTACTCGCTTACTATCGTAAAAACCAACACAACGAGCGTTCCTAACGAAATGAACGCGGGCGCTGCCGGTTAATTGCGTACGTTTTGCCTCAAATGTACCTACAGATTCTTTGCGTTAAGCAACGGGGAGATGCATGACAAAAGCCAGCTGTTCGTCAGTTTCGAACGCTTATGACTAAATAAAGCGCTTGGCTTTCGAAGCCTCTGGGTTACGCCACGACGACAGTCGCTACGACGGAATGGAGTGGGTCTGTACTTGCGTCCAGCGAGCGAGCTAAGACGACAAGGGAGCCCCTAAAGTGTTTTGCACTTAAAATAGGCAGGAACTAGCAGGCAGGGTTGGTTTACCATCGTACCCTCAATAATTTAGGGCTGCAATGTGATTTTTGTTTTAGTGTATGAAATTTTTCTTGTGATACGCTACGAACAAACAAAGCCATTGATAATTTTGGCGCATTCACATTGATAATTTTGGGGCAATTTACACGTCTTGTCGTTTCTTTGGTGAAAAATTTCTTTTCTATTGCTTGTATTGCCGACACAAGGTGGCTTCAAGGTACGAAAACCCCGGTGCAACATGTAGAGTCGCCGCCCAATGAAAAAGACAGAGCGAAATGCTGCGACCGCTTCCACGATATGCTGTGAGATACAGCCGCCTCGTTAGAATCTCTGACAAATCCTCGGCCCTGCATTCAGTTTTTGTGTCGCTGCCATGCCCGTCCACGACATACATGCAACACATCATTCATCTTTCCATGTACCCGATTCAAATATTGCTTCTTTGTGGCAGCGTACACTGTCTCGTCGAGATAATCGGCAGCGTGCTTTCTTCTCTTGAGGTGAAATATTTGTTGCAGCCTAATGTTGTACTGAAACCTTTAAAGTATTAAAACAGCCAAGAAGGTTCTGCTGAAATGTGTCAGCTGATCATATTTTTAATTAGAAGGCATCTCGACACCCTTATACGACTCTAGCAGCCAATTGTCTTGTGCTGAATCTGACGGTGCGGCAAGAAACTCCGCACCTAAAGGGGACGTTCTTGATCTACGTCTATACATCATTAGCGCTGCATAGATGACTTACAATTTATGTTACCTCTGGTTCAGCCGCGAAACGTGTTATATACGAAAGCTGGAACTGGCGTGTCTATCACATAGCGGGTCGACCAGAGAGTGTAATAGAGCCAAACCAGACTGTGAATTTGTAAACTAGCACGTTAGAAGGCAAAACCAGTACATTAGAAGGCATTAGAAGGCTCAATAACAAGAAAAGTTGCGTGCAGAGCAACGACATGTTATGGGTGCGTCAACACCTTCACCTTACGTTAAGAAGTCAACAAAAATTTCTAAACTCAGGTGAACTTAAGCTTCCTAACAGCAGTATTTTTTTTCAAAGTAACTCCCGGAGAAACTTACTTCTAAAACCGGCGCTATGCATTAGGCGGCAATGTATATTTCGAGTTTTAAGTGCACGCATTTTAGTCCTTCAGAATTTAGTGAAATAAAGCCACCCTACACAAAGAGCTCACGCTTTCGTTCATTCATCGTAATTAAATTTTGACTGCAAAAAATGTAGAGGGCGTTAATCAGTAAAGTGTATGTTGATCAAAGCATCGTACGTGAGCGAAAACTACAACGCGTAGCTAAAACGTTCCTAGAGCACAAAAATTTGGCTTTGGGGCTATATACTTGTAGTGTACTGCGAAGGTTGAAGAGCGTCAGGGAACAATCTTGTAAACACAAAAAAACGCGTAACCCTCCCGCCTTCTTTTTGGCGCGACTCAGTAAAGAAATTCAACTGCACGATTGTGATATCGCTAGGCATTGCTGGGGGAAGTGCATGAGATTTTCTCGAGGAACGGGTGCCGTTTGTTAGAGGGATCAACAGTGAAATTACGTAGGATGCTCTAGCCGGTTACAGACATCAGTCAAGGCGAAGGCGCAAGCGCAGACCCCATAACTTCGAAAACCAGCCTAGTAATTACTTCTAGTACAAAAAAACAGCATTCTGAAGGACGACTACAAAAAATAAAACGCAGATAGGGATCGAGACGACAGAACAAAAAATAAAATGAAGGCATTGCAGATATAGGATGAAAAAAAAGAGATATGAAGCAGAGTGAAAAGAAGATACAAATACACGGAAAAGAATGCCGCGCTCGAAGTGCATTGGGCCATGCTTAGCCAGTAAGAATATTTTTGTTGCCAGCACACAGAAATCTCGATTTCAGGCACGTGATGAAGCTGAGAATAGCGGCAAAGCTTGCGAAACAAAATGCATTCCCGACACCCGCGTCTGGCTGCACAGAGTTCCGACAAAGTGTAAACGCAGCCCTCTTTCAGCGAATGTTCTCGGCACACTCAGCACTTGTTCGGACGGAGGTGCTCGTGAATGCCAAGCTCGAGCGCGAACCCGAAAAAGAAATATGCCAAGAAAGCGTGCTTTCAGGAAGACAGTTATAGCGGTAACAAGCTCGCGTCGTGAGACTTTGCTAACAAGCACGGAATTCCATGATTGCAGCGGGTTTTGTTTTCCTTTTTTGCTGCATTCCACCTTGTTGACAGCAAGCCTCAGCGACGCAGTTTTGCAACAAAACGCATAAATGCGGCAATGCGGCACTAAGTGAAAGTGAAGGTATCTGCGCTTCTGGCGAGTTCGGAATTCCCTTGGGTGCACTCGGATTTTTTGTAGCTTTCCTATGCCAAAGGTTGTGTGAAAAAAAAAAAAAAAAAATGAACTCCAAAGATTCGCTTGTGGAGTGACGAGACGCTTGTCTGGAAGTTAAAGTAGACTCATTGCTACTTTCGTAAAGGCGGAAAATTCTGCATATTTTACACCTTGTTTGAAAGGCACTTGCAAAAAAATACAGTTAAAGAGATATACAAAAATAGCTGCTTGTTATGTCAAAGGAAGCCAAAGGAAAAGCCCACGAAAAGGCAACAGGATTCAGTGTCACCGACATTGTCGAATGTAAAAGTACCAATTAAGTTCAGGGTTATTAAAGGCAGTCTAAAAAGTAAATTGATCTCCAAGTTGCCAAAAAAGGACTGTAATAGCTGGGTTATTTTCTACATATCCTTAAAGCCCCCATCTCTTCAAAGGATGCTGGGGAGACTATTGAAAAATCCCCCCGCTTTGTGGTGTACTGTTACGTGGGCCCTGAGTGGCCACATAACAGCTTTTCTGCTGAACGGCGTATCCACCTACAGGCGTGCCGTAATGTTGGCGTCACCACGTGGCGTGTGCTTGTAACGTTTCTCTATAGGGTTCGCAACGGTCACCATAGGCTTAATGAATTCGTGGCCGAACCCTAGAAGGTAAACGCATTTTGGACACCGATATGCAATCCCCAGGTTGAGCAGATTCACACAAGGGTCAACGCAAAGCACCAGTGCACAAGCCAAGGCAGTGTGGTCTAATGAATCTCCCAAAAGTATCGGTAGTGTTGAATACCGACGTACCTTCTAACAGATGGTCCCGAACAAATGCTTATAGGTGCTTAAGAGGTACCGTACCTTTTTGTATGTAGACGGCTCCGTGCGCTTGATGAGAAAGGTTTGCACATTGTGCTGCCTGAGGTAGGCGTCCCTAGTTTCTCCGTAGCCAGGTTCTACGGCGTAGGCGTCTCCCAGTGCGTTCAGCGTCGCTTGGGAGACGTGGACGCGGCTGCAACGGTACAACCGCACGCGCTCGCGTTCAGCTTCAAGTTCCCAGATTATTTTATGTTTGCTGCTTAATGCGAAAACTGATAGGTGATGTGAACGCGCTTTGTTACAAAGTCGTGATTTCGAAGTGAAAACTGTACGTAAACAAGGGAGTAGGGGCATATTAAAGAAGCCTGAATACGTGGCGGTGATTTCACATTGCGGTGCGTCTAAGGTCAAACATGACAACTCGCTAAAAAGGTTTTTTTTTTTCTAAATGATACGATAACTTATTGCTTTCCCACTCTAGTCCACCTAGAGCCATTCCCCGCCAAATTTCCTAAAATACCACAGCAGTTCTTGCATAGAATTTCTAAGGCGCTTAAATTCACTAAATATCACAGTTTTGCGAAGTCTCTGTTGGACGATAGTTTTAGGCGTTTTTGGTATTCCGGAATACAACACAAATTAGTTCAGCGTTGCACCCTCTCACAATTTGTCAGTCGTTCTTTAGTGGGCTGACTGGGTTGTGTGCTATATATCCGAATCCGAGGTACGTTAAACATACGTCGTGTTCTGCAACAGTGGACATAACACCAAGTATCTTGGCCATGTAAAGCCAATACTGATATCTTTATAGGCTTGAATCGGTATTACAAATCAATACTTGTATTAGAGTCATTGCACCGTTTACTGTATACGTCTACCTGTATTTCAGCATAAACCAGTCGAAGCGTATACTTTTCATCACATTCAATGTAAATTGATTTTGATGTTCACCAGATACCAACAACGCCCTCTAGTAGGTCAAGTCTTTTAAACGTATAAATATATCTGCCACTACAGCAATATTAATGTCTGAAATATGGCTTTATGTAGTGCCAACAATTGTATGGGGCCACACAAATTCAATCTCTTCGTCGCAACATAAACAGTGATAAATACTGTTGCCTCAGATTGCTCTATACCCGGTTGGAATGCCCAATACTTGCACCTACGTCTAACCTTTTGTTGTTTTTCAGCAAAGCTTCACTAGCCAGTTTAATTATCACTGTGTCCCGCTCTATGTTGGTATTCATTGAAAAGTTTGGATGTCAATTTCTTCACTTGGCAACACTGGAAGCGGCTACAGACATGGCCGATGCGCCACGGACATGGCACTGCTTGTGCCACTCCGCCCACACGCCTGAGAAAAAACACCGGCGTGCAACATCTCTTCCGTCCCAACCAGATTCTAATCGGTGGTGTCAACAGAGGTGTTATTAATCGCACTCAGTTTGAACCCGAGGCATTACTTTGCGTTCGGTGGGGTATACAGTATGGAACGCACAACACAAATGTGCTTCGCCCGGACAAGTACCGTCATCCCCAGAGCCCGACGTAACCAGTGACGGCGCACTCACATGGTTGTCTGCATGCGCGCCTCGCCAGTGAATACAGGCTATAGGTTTCGACAAGTGCTCTAGATGCCCTTCAAATCCACTCGATGATTTCCTCTTACCCAGCGATGCCTCCAGACTCCATGTGGTTGGCCAACGTGACGTCATTCGACCATACGTCGAACTGCCACTTGTGCAGCCCGAGAACTCCGCATAGAACGGAGCCCGTGTGGATGCCAATCCTCATGTTCAGGTCCACACAGGTTGTTTGGCGAACGAATCTGCAATGTAGGACACCCTGAGTCGCCGAAGTGCGCCGCATTCCCAGCTTTCGACGAACTTTAGCGGAAAGCTGAAGCGAAACTGAAGTCAGTCCGTCGGAGAGAACTTTGTTTAAAGGGGCCCTGAAAGGCATTTTGAGCACACTAAATGAACTAGCGCAATCGCTAGATTGGGTCGCCAACGTCACCTGTGCCAAGTATTACTCTTTCACGCGCAGCGGAAAGCTCACACTTTTGTTGCAAAGTTTGTCGCTTTTTTCTCACCCTTTCCTTCGTGTTTTTGGACGCCGCCATCTTCACATGTCTACATCATCGATTCCCAGATGTTCGTCATGAGCTAGACATCCTGCTATTGGGCGGCTTTTTCACGCACTTCCGGCAAAGCGATGAGTCGTCTGCTCAGCGTCGGCTCGCCGGCTGATCTGCCAGCGGAGTGCCGGAGTGCTTTGACATTTTACGACAAACGAAACAAGTGTAAACAAACGCTTAACCGTTTGTATTGAATGCAACACAGCCATAACACGACGTGGATTTTATCTTACGTGAGTACGTACCATAAAGAAAGTCCCGTGGCACTTCTTTGGTGCAATCGCAGAGAACGCCCTGAGCCGAATGCCCGGGTTTGACGCGTACATTTTATTCAACTTCAAAACAATCCAGAGATGCGTTTCGAACGAACGCAACGTCACAACATGCGTTGCAAGATGAGTTGCCTCCTCCTGCCCGTCGTCAATTCGGCACTCACCTCACACCCGGTTTGCGGGGACGAGCAGCAAGTCACAACTCTGGCGCGCAAGCGAGAAGGCTTTTAGCTAGGCACACTGCACATACCCCATGCGAGGTTGAGTGGTACGTCGTTCGAGAAAGATAATCCAGACCATGGGAAGCACTATCCACCCGCAGAAGTACAATGTCGCATTTCATCGCGAAACGAACGCGTCCACAACACACAGGAGGCGATGCACACACACACACACAGCTTCGGTCGCTGCATTGGCTTAGCTGCAAGCTTCGTTCGGACAATCAGCGATGCTACGACGATACAGAGCTGCGTGAGGACGACGTGCTAACCACTTCACGTATTTAAAAACACAGGGGCAAAGAACTAGGTTCATCGGAAGCAAAAAATCTTTCCTCCATTATAGTGCCTGAAATATACTGGCTAGTGTGCCGAGGGCGGGCTCCAGGCGGGCGCCGGGAGCGATGTACGCGGCCATCTGCCGCTTGGGGCGCTGCCGTGCGGGAGTGTGCGCGTTCATCCGGCCCGAGCAGATCGCGCGGTTACCTCCGAGCTGCGTAGCAGACGGCAGCGGCAGAACTTTCCATTCCCGCTTGCGACGAAAGCGAGCGAAAGCGACGGGAATTCTGTCGCGCAACCAAAATTTGTCCCGACCATTCGACAAAAACGATCGTCGCGCGACAAAGCGACGGAATTCCTGCCGCTCTCACTCGCTTTCGTCGCAAGTGCGAACGGGCCTTTATGCGCAATCTCCGCCCCACATAAAACAAGCTCTTGCTTGTCGCCTGAGGATACGGTTGATATCTGACGACGTTACACTGTGCTTGCCAGTGTACTTAAACGATGTCACTAGGTTTGAAACGTACGCGCTCGGCGTGCAGCTTTGTAAACGCAAGCGGTTTCACATACGCACGCTATTTTGCTGCTAATAGAGTTTTAGTACAGCGTTTGTGGCCTTTGCATACGCTAAACGCTAAATTTTTGCGTCCCGCTACGTGACACCGCGATGGGAGTTTTAGTAGAGCGTCTCATCAGTTTTGCGTAGCGACACACTAATGCATACGGCGCCATCTGTTAAATGTTTTCCGAAATGTCTCGCCGGCTGATCTGCTAGCGGAGTGCCGGAGTGTTTGGACATTTTACGACTATCCAAACAAGTGCAAACAAACGCTTTCCCGTCAGTGTTGAATGCAACACATGGGTGCAGCTTGTCAGAACACGGGTTCTCGCTGATCGAGTGCAGCGTTGGTTTGCTCTTCGCCTTCACGTTCATCGCCGCTGATAAAGCGATCCGATCCGGCGCGTTTTGTGCACGGGTTCTGTGTCGGTTGAAAATGTCTTTTTTCACATGCCGCCGGTAGTAGGAATTACAACCACCGCAAAATAACACCCGGCACCAGCGGGGCCACATCTGAGACCGCGCTTTTTGGATAAACAGTGCGCGGTGCACCAAAGGGAACGAGCGCACGATTCTCCCCACGCGGCTGCGAGTTCGCCGCCGATACCAACTGCAGCTACGTAAACCGCGAAAGGGCAAGGCCAGCCCGCACACATGCGGCCAGGTCATTCGTTCGCTTTTCCAGCCTGTGTCCATGGTGTCTACAGAGATGAAAAAGCCGAAAGAGCTGGCCCGTAGCAGACGGCAGTCTGTGGGAGCGCAATAGCGGAAGTACGTCACCGCTGAGGAGCGGAGCATGATGGGAGGGGAGGCCAACAGCGAAGAAACAGTTGAAAGGAGGAGGAAATACGGCGCGAGGATAATTCGCGGTTTTTGATTTACGATTTCTCAGCTAATACTCATCGCTTTAACAAAATTCTTGCAGGAGGAGATTGCTAATACATTGCTTTATTTGGTTACATGTACATCCATGCATCGGCGGAAGGCATTTCAGGACCCCTTTAAGCGAAACTTTGTAGTGCTGTATTCGTTTTTAATTTCTGTATAGTTTCTTTCAACAATTAGGAAAAGTTACCGTTTGCTGACGCTGTTATTTAAGTATTGACCGTAGCTAATTTCTGTCAATTTTCCTCTCATTTCTTACGGACATGTACCAGTTTACTGCAATATATGCATGAAATTGTAAATAACAATCACTAATACATAAAGCTCGTGTTTTATCAGAACTAGTATTTTTATTTTAGGGAACAAATATACAGTCGTAAACTGACATAGAGGGCAGCTCCCCACTACATCTAATGTTATATCGGATGCCTGTTTTAAATGCACTAGAATTCAAAGAAACTGAAACTGATATTACCGCAGATCATTTAAGCCTCAGAAACTTCAATCATTTATTGCTTCACCATTATCATTTGCGGAACAACGCATTATACAAGATACATTAGGTACGGGCTCTAATTGGGGCCTTAATTACACAGCCGAATTTACACGAGACAGTTGTACGTAACCGCCGCGAACGCACTGAGACGTAAAGTGGCGTCCTGTTCGTTAAGGTCGGCTGGCTTGCCTCATACGCTCCCGCACAGTTGACAACACCTACATAGATGGCATCGAGTCCACGTCGATGATACCGAGGGTAAGGCTAGCAAATATATCAGCGTATACGTTCTGGCACCAAGTGCTTTATTTCTGCGACAGACATCCACTGCTTCAGAGCGACAATGAAGGGTCAGCATACGCCAACACCATAGAAAGGAAAAGTGCCATGAAGGTGTTAGCTGTTTTATATTCAGATGCAACTTGAAAAAGTAGCTTTGTAAGTTTCCAGCCCCTTTGACCTGCAGATATGCCGTTTAAATATAAGATACGAATGCTCCGAATTGATCAAGGTTTCACCGGAGGTGACCCTTTAGTGTCTCTACGTGGTCACACAAGCGTTCCAGGCTGTACACATGACTGTGTCAAGTTACTGATATCATATTCTTTCACCTTTAACACTGAATACTTTACATGGCTCTGAAGCGGGGTCACAAAAACAGGCCTTATGTTTCTTCCCCGTGGGTAACTTTGAAGCCCCAGGCACTTCTTCAGCTCCAAACCTACTTAGGGCTAGGAAAATGCCGCCTGGTTTATAATTACGCGGATCTACCCAAAAGCCCAGAACACCTTAAATTCATTACGAACAGAACTATTCAAAAGCTGGACTCACCATGAGATGCCCTCACATCAACAGGATATTTTTTCCCTCCCAATACCGCAATGGAAACGAATTCTGTCAGTCTCATTGCCTGAAGCAAGCGCGTTTACCAGTGCTATTGGGTCGATGGCTGAATTTCAGAGTTTCAGACCGCGACACAGACCCTTCAGATATATTTATTTATAATATTTATTGAGGTATCAATCGCTTCAGAAGGACTCGCAATCGTCAGTCATTTGTTTTCGTTACGTTCTCATTTCCTTAATGTAGCCTATTACGCGGGAGCAGCAAGCAGGGCGCATGGGGGTGCTGAAAATCAATATTACTATAAAGAAGGTACGAGGTCAACATGGGGGCAATTTAGCATATGCACTGGCAACAGGAAATACCGCTCAAACTAATCCAATCGCCGGCGCGTTGATTGAGGGCCAGCCGCTGTATCCTTCCCCCGAGGCGTCCGTGTAGGCCCAAAGCCGGGGTCTTAACGGAAGGGATAAAGCTGAAACCAATGGCGCTTCGATTTCGGGAATTCGCAAGGCCGTCTAGCCTACGCCAGAAGAAGCGGGAAAGTAAACACTGAGCAAGCAAACCCCCCTGGCAGTAAAGCCACGGTAGGCGAGGCGCGAACGGGCGCGAAGGAAATGAAAGCGGAGAGTGATAGGGGAATCGATAGGCGGCCGAGATTAGGTCAGGGTTGGCGCGACCAGACGTCCCAGAGTTGGCCTTTTATCTCGCGAATTATTCGTTCCGCGCTGAGGGCCATCAGCTGTGACCAGAGGCAATAGGAAAACGGCGCCCTCACGTTTGTTCCGCTACGCAAAGCCCGCATCCGCTGAAGAAACGCCCCCGCACGCCGCTCTACTCGGGTGTGCGGCATTTGCTTCCCTTCTCGGCGGGCTTTCTTATTGCTTTGTTGCAACCAGAAAAGTAGTGGCGATGTTGGCGACAATGAAGAAGAAAGTTGGGGATTTATTTGTCCGTTAGTTGCGATAAACAATTCTACGAAGCTACATTCCCGTAGGATAAGAAGGAAAATATACTGCGTCAATTACGAAGGATCCCGGAGAGCGGTAAAAAGCTGGATTGAAAGGAGAGTCTGGAACTTAAATTGCGCGAGACTTCTCGGGCGGGGCGAGAGCTTTCCTTTTATGCAATAGAGAGTGTGGCTGATTTGGTGTGGCTCTTACTTTTGTCGAGTGCTGCGGGTGAGATAATGCCGAGAATTGAGAAGGAGAGCCCGTCATAGTAAGTCTCTGAAGTCAGCCTAGTACGCACGCTCTTCCTGCGAGACAGTTCTCCAGGAAAATTTAGCTTTTTGCTTGCCGGTAACTCAGCCTCTGCGTTTAATAGCTAGAATTATCCCAGAAGATAAAGGAAAGCACCAAAAGAAAAACTGCAGTTACTTACAGTTCTCTTGCGAAGGACACCAAGAATATTTGAGCGGTGTAGACGAGACGCTTTTAGCAAGAACAGTCGAAAGAGGAAGACTACTCAGGGCGCCTGAACCTTTTTACTTGTTTTGCCGCACTCCTGGCGTGTTTAAGGGTGTATAAAGCGCCCACACGTTGTCATCGAATGCGCCAACCTGATAGAGTACAGCCATCCATCGTCTTTAACAGGGAACTGTGCTTTCAAGGTGGCTTCTTCGTGCGCAGCGTAGCGGCAGCGCTGTAGACGAATACATATAAATGGGTTGCCCGCAAAATTATGCAAGAAAGGCGTCACGGCATCCGACCGGTCTATTTTATCCTGCCGCCTTTTTAAGCGCATTATCATCGCATAAATCCTTCTTACACTGTCATTTTAGCGTGGCGGTTTTCAATTTCGCGATTTTACTGCGTTTGCGTGGACGACGGCCTGTAAACGTCACTGTAAAACGCAATTACTTATAGCTCGCTATTAGGGCGAGCCATAGGGGATTGCGTGACAGTTCGTTTTCCTTTGCTTCAACAATTCTACTTTCAACGTCCTAGTTTCATTTGCGGTGAAAACCGTAAAGGCTTCCTTTTAAAGTAATCAGAGCAACATAGTCATTCGTCGGCTGTGTGGCGGGTTCCCGCCGCGTGATGCAGGAAGCATGTGGCGCACAATCACTCAAATTTTCGGCATTCACGTTCGCGCTTCCTTTCACTCGAAAAATTAGGGAAGCTCACACCAACGCGTAAGGTTCGAAGGTAGCAAAGCTATACTACGCGACCTTCACGGCCATTACGACAGTTTAAGTCCACGATTGCAGCCATTTTGCTTCTTCTTCGCTGCCGCAACGACCTTCACTCTATCTTTGTTGCTATAACGTCGTAGGAGAAAATCGAAGAACAAGAATGAACGAACGAAAGGTAAGCGCACACTTAAACTAGGCGCCCGCAGGTGGAATGTGAGGCCTATCACGTGTTCTGTGTCGAGCAGTTGGCGCTATTCCTCTTGCCAGTGTCACAGCCGAGTGAGCAAGCCGCTTATCTCCCGGGTACTAACTCACGGCCGTAGCCGAGTGGGTAAGACGACGTTCTCTGACTTCGTTGATCTACCAGACATAGGTAGGAATACTGCCGGGGCCGGTGACCTCTATTCTTTATGCCGTTATACTGAGCGTTGTGAAACGCCGGAATCAACAAATTGCTAAAGAGCTTAGTTGTTTAAAAAGCAATGGTTACCAGGATATCACTACAGCGGCATCGCTCCTACAATCTAGCTTTCTTCGGCTTTTATTGAAAATCAACAGTGCATGTTATTCCCATTGTCCCTGAGCTGACCCTCTTGAAGGGGGGGGCGTCTTGTTGTTCACACTTGAAATCTCATACCAAGCTTTCTCGCTCGAAACTCCGACCTCTCAGGAACCTAGCAAAACCAATTCAGGAAATTGATATTTGACATAAAGCAACAAGTCAACGTGAAGAAACACTGCAAGAAGTTTCCAGGATTCTGAATATTTTGTGTGTAGTTCACTGTCACATCTTACTCCCCATGCATTTCTATGGGATAGCTTCCATAGCTCAGGAACCTAGTGGCGCAACGTGCGAGACTTGAAACTGTGCACAAAGCAAGTTTTCACCCCCCAATATTAGCTGCGCAAAAGAACTTTACATTTCGTTAAATAACTACAGAGTAATCACTGTTAAAAACTGCCGTGAGCGGGAAAGCTGCACATGTTTTAAGTTGTACTTAGTGAGTGTCTGGTCGTTAATTTGGCGTCCTTTAAATAAACAATTTTATAAATAACGGCGCGATCTCCTAAATTCCAATCCCGTTCCCACTTGAGGATGCGAGCATCAAGAGCGGGTGGTGCGACTGGAGCGACCACCGTAGAAGGTCTCACACTTACTGACAAGTCACGTCACGGGCGACGGCAGCAACGTTTCTTTTTTTTTTTGTTTTTTTTTTTGCGTAGGCTTTTTTATAGGACGCTCCTCAGAAATCTGTCTATCTGTCCGTCCCTCTGTCCCTGACACCTTTCCACGGTGCGTGGCACGGTACGTTTCATAGGTGTACTATTATGAGCAATATGAAAGGGAACACAGGAACGCGTAGAAAACACCGTAGACAAAAACGCGTAGAAAACACCGTAGAACGCGTAGATATGAGTGATACGCAGCGGCCGCCGTCGGAAACAAAGTGGAAAGGGGGACGCTGTTCTAACAACTGTTCCCATTCCCGCCGAGCGTCTTATCGGCTGTCCGACAATACCATATTATCGGTGAGAGAGAGAGAGAGAAAGAGAGAGAGAGAGAAAATAACTTTAATGAAAACCAGCGATGTTAGCCGAGCCGTCGGGCTGGCTTGCTACGCTAGATGAAAGAAAAACAAAACGAAAAAAAAGAGAGAAAAAAAATGTGAAAACGAAATGATGTCATTTGATGCGGCCAAAATTTTCAATCACAAAACTCTGTCCAGTTCTGTGCACCGATATTATCGGTGAAATGACTCAAGCTGCGGCTTTGTAGAAATGCCAGCGTGGTGGGAGTGCCAAGTGGAAGAGCGCCCTCCTTTCTCCGTTCGTTTTTCACAGCGCCGTCCGCGTATCGCTCCGAGTCTGTTTCGAGGCTGTTTGCCACGCGTTCCTGTGTTCCCTTTCATATTGCTCATAATAGTGCATTAGCCATATGAAATATTGAATGAAATGGCCCCGGCCATTTCATTATCAAAATTCTGAATATGAAATAAAAGGCTCTTCATAAATGCCGCAAAGAAATGAAATGCGTCGAGGCGTGCGTGAGGAAATGAGGCCCTGAGACGTACTGACGTACTGGGACGTACTGGTACTGTCGTGATATAGCACAACTCGCACTAAGAACTTTCGACAAAATTCCTGCTCTCTTGTTGCCGTTTTTCAATCACAACGAGACTGCACAGCAGCTTCAATTTAAACTCTGCGTATCTTCACGTATTTCTCGAGAGGACACGACCGCTTTCGGCTCGCGGGCACCTTTTTCTCGGCTACGGGCGCTTTCCGATGCATATACAGTCGAACACGGATATATCGAACACGGCTATATCGAATTATTGTCTATATCGAACTCATAAATTATCCCCTTGAAAATTCTGTGTAAAAGTATAGGAATTCGTACGTTTATATCGAACCGTATTTTTCCCAACATTGCGTATATCGAACGCCGCGCGAGTTGGAAGGTGCTCTTCGGCGGTCTTTGCACCCCCGATTGAGGTTGAGAGTATGCGGAGGAATGCGCGCGGGCATGGCAAACAACGGCTTGCGGAACTAATCCCCCCTACCGGAACGAATTTGTGCTTGCCCAGTCGGGCCCCGCTACCGGCCGCCGTAGCGTTACCGGACGGAGCCTGGTATGCTAAATCTCTCTAGGCACACAAGCCCGAACGTTCGAAAAATGTGACAATGCCAGGTAGGGATGCCCTAGCGTCACTAAATAAGCTACGCTTATTAGTGACGCTAGGATGCCCCGACTGCGCACGTCCTTTTCTTGTTTTGTTTTGTTTTGCGGCTGCGTACGTTCCCCGGCTTGCCGAAAAAGGTTTTTTTTTTTTTTTCTCTCTCTCTGGGTCTGTCTTCCCCCGATGTCGTTTCGGGAAAGGGAAGAGGGAACGAAGGCGCTGGCGGCCTCCTTCTTTTGCATTTTGCTGCTGTTGCTGCTGTTTGGCGAGTTGTCCCGCACCTTTCGGAGATCACTGTTTCTCTCGGAGATGACCATCGAGAGCGCTTTGTTGGAGTTCGTTCAGAGAGCCTTGGAATTGTTACCTTCAAAGTTCTTGTGGTACGTGCGCACTGTTATTTTGCGTGCGTGTTGTGCATTGTGTGCGAACGCGCAGCGTACTGCTGGAATTTTCAAGTTGTGCAGCCTCGAGAAGATCGAGACCAGCGTCTTTAATTTCATTTCCGGGGCGAAGAAGCAGGCCAAGATCAGCGATTTTTTTTTCCACGGAAATAAAGTGTCCTGTTGCGTCGTGAGTGCGGAATTAGTTGTCATTCTTGAATGCGACGATCGGTAAGTGATCGTCCGCTATAGGTGATGTCTCAGAGCCCATATTTTTTATATCGAATTTTTCGTATATCGAACTATTTCGCGATCCCCTTGGAGTTCGATATATCCGTGTTCGACTGTACTAGTCATCGAGAGACACCCTCATTTGGAGCGTAACTCCATTTCTGTCTCTTACTTGAACTGCCTGTCTTACACTGCGCTAACGTGGTTGTGAAGGAAGGTTTTGCAAAACTTATCTTGGAACGGGGAGCCAATGGGCTGATTGGTGCATGTTAAAAACGTGCGAAGCAGGAGACACACACACAGTCAGCGCCGTGTGTGAGTGTCTTTTACTTTGCGTCCCATTAGTTCGCTCTGTTTTTCCCGTTTCGCATGACAAGTGTGTACGCTACTCCAAGTTCAGCTTCAATTATCTCAAAGGTTTGACCTTCAATGCTCGTGTCCTATTACCACAACTGCCCTTTGCAATGCAGAATTTTTCACCTCGTCTGTCATCCACTTAGAGACGTCGCAGTCGCTTGTAGCAGCGCGCTAACGCTCGACCCAACTAAGTTTAACGCTTAACTCGAGCAGCGTACACTTGCACTTTTGGTTGGTGCTCCCCTAACGTATCCAGGAACTCTGACAAGATATGACATCGGGAATTGAGGTGCCATTAGCACCCCTTGTCTGGTGCAAGAGTGACGGCAGCGACTAAACTAGGTAGCGACTAATCTGTCAGGTCGCTTCGTATGACCTGCCCAGCATCTTCAAAGACGCGGTGATGAAAATCGTTGAAATGGCTCATTCTTCTCCCTCGTAAATCAAGAGTGAACGGACCTTTAATATTAACACGTTTTAAACACTGTCACCTAGTTGCCACAGTGCCACTCCCCCGCAGGGTGATAGCTTGTTTTTTGTCCAACGTACACGATTTTAAAAGCATGGCTTTTAGTAACGACAAACATTTCCCGTTTATTATAGTTTGTAAGGATTTTTGACAGCCCCCGCAGTGTTATGAATACGAGTGCAAATTACTTATTCAAACAGCGTAAAATACTATGTACCACTGGATGGAGATACCGCATTAAAGTTCATAAAAAAATCCGTGAGACAAAACAACTGAGAAATTAGTTCGTGGATATTAAGGTACGCACAAAATGTGCATCAATAAAAACAAATGGCTCATTTCAAGGCCAAGTTATTGTCTTTATATTTTTGTTTGCGTGTTAGGGCAAGAAAAATGACATTGAAGGTCACCGTACATAAAAAACACCCTGATTCACAAGACTAGCAACAATAACAACGAAAAAAAATGGCAGCATCTCCACTCCGTGGATGGTGGCGAGGGTGCGGAGTACGGGGACTCGAAATGACATCCAAGTTTCGCCCCGAGTGACATCCGATTTGCACCCCGACCGTCATTCAATTTGAGCCATGAGTTGCACCTGATTATTCCATAAATGAAACTGCAACTCACGGCTCAACGAATTTCGCTTGATTTTCTCTTGATGGTGGTGTGCCCACGGATGCACGCGGACGGACATTGGGAGGTCCCAAGGTACTCCGCACCGTTACAGGCGAGGGAGTAAGCCGTTTGACTCTCGGGTACTAACTCACGGTCGTATCCCAATGGGTAAGGCGACTGACACTAACGCTGAGCTGATCTACCAGAAACAGGCTCGAAACCTGCCGGTTCCTGTGTGCTCTTTTGCGATTGTAAATGCTATGCGCACGGACGCGGACGGACATTGTGCGGTCCTAAGGTACTCCACACCTAAAACGTTCAGCGGTCCTCCGAACCTAAGATGCTCCCGACGTCGTAAGAGCCCAGAAAAGAAAACCTCACAGTCTTATTACCCAGATTTGATTCCCTGGCTCTGGAGATTCAGTAAACAGCTTGACACGAGCAGGCTCCCCTAACGTTCCTCTGCTTGTTTTCTTCCGCGGTTCAACTCGAAATTCCGTCAGAGAACAAGCACCAACCCTCATACGTGGAAGCAATATTTGTTTGTGGGGAGTTTAGACCAAACTGGATCATCGTCCCATGCAGCGTAAATGTTAAAAAGTGGTGTTTAAATCACGTACAGCTTTAACAGTCTCCGAAATACAACTTTATTTCACAGGTTTCTCTTCTAGGATCTTATCACAATAGACCAGCACAGTTAATACTGCCGTTTCGTTCCCTTTAATCGTTTCAGCGATACGCCACGCGACAAATGAATCCATGCTGGCACTTTTCGAAGACACGGCGCATCGTTGCGGAAATATTGACCCGGTTCTCTCACCCTATCTCGCGTATCCCAGAAACTCGGCGACGCGCGAGCATTACCAACAACGATCAGTGTGCGTCGAGGGACGATCACCTCGGCCGTGGTGCGGGATTTCGCCCCTGTGAACAGGAGTGAACCTCGGCCAATTAGGACCGCCTGCGCTCAGCGTGGCGTAACGACCCGGCATCCGTGACCCTGAAGATAAGCCTTCGGGGCGGCGCGAAGGAAATCCCATGGGCATCGTACGGGTCTTGCGATATCACCGAGGATTGTGGGCACTGAAAGAGCTAGGATACCTACCAGCTTTAGGGATACATCTTCTTTTTATATCATGAAGAAATAGTTGCTGCACCACAAGCTTAAACTGTGCCACTTACTAAACAAGACATTGCCAGCTAGTAGTTTAACGGGTCATCAAACTTCTTTTAAAAGTCATAGGTAGGAATTCGCGCTTAGATACACAACAAATTTCTCACAAAGGTGGGAGGAAGGGGGGTTAGGCGTGTTTTTAAATTAGTTCGATTCTCATATAGCATTGGGCGACAGCGAACAAAACGTGGATTTATTTAACTTCAAATCCGTATTTTCATTGTTATCGCAAAGCGAAAATCAAGACCGGAAGCAAGAGAGAAAAACAATGACGAAACATGCACCGGGATTGAAAAAATTAGGGCCCTTTGTGATGAGGTGTCACTTCCCCGAATCAAGGAGAGGTCAATCCACCGAATTTTACGGGTGTACCTTACGAAAGAGGCAAGTCTAAAGAAGAGGAGGTGGAGGAAGCTGTTCGTTCTCGGAGGCAGCAAGACGGCCACCCTCGCGGTGTAGGCCTGAGGACCGTCGCCTGCTCTCCCGTCTGCCGGCGACGGTCCTCGGGCTGTCAACGAGACGACGGCCGTCAACGGGACGACAAGACCCTGCTGGGCCCGTCGGAGTGAGCGGGGTTCCGGTGGCGTGGAGCGCGGGTAGCGAGGCCTCGCCGTGGCGCAGGCCTAACCCCTTCCGTCCCGTCGCTAGCCGTCGGCCGCAGTCACGTCCCTGCCAGCGATATACCACCTCAACGAATACAGCAACCCGCTACGTGGCCAGCGAGACAAGTACGTCTCCGCGTCGTCGCATCAGCGATCGTCTCGTCACGCGATCGTCGGCTGCGAGCGCATGACTTCCTTCATGACTTCGTCCACTATCTTCCGCACTTGAGTGTTCCCGCATCTAGTCCGTCTGTGTGCTTCAGTGCCAGTCCCGCTTTGTACATTATTTAGTTAATATAATGGTTGCGTGTGCGTTTGCGAGAAAGTAGTCAGGGTTCGTAACTCTCAACGCGGTTCAGCTCAACATTCCTTACACCCTTCCACTCGGTGAAGCCGGATTACCTGCGAAGCTGGACGCAGTCCCCTGTGTGCACAAAGCAAAACAAGTTTGTTTGTAATTTGCGTTGGAGCTCATTTCTATCCAATTAACTGAATGAACCTTGGAATTACGCAAGTTTTATTTTAGAGGACAAGCATGCAGCGGTCTGTTTCCTTCCCGCGCCGTTTGTGTAACATACCAACGCAGTGCGCTCGACCACTGAGCACACCGGGCAGGTCAGATTGGGCCGTTTGCCGTCCACGTTTAAATTTCCCGCCAGGCAACAGACGTCATCAGGAAGGGCATATATCCTATACAGCTCATGCATTCCCCCACACCTCCCTTTATTCCCAATCCGTGCACGCATAAACCGGGAACCGGACATGTGCGCGTACTTAGAAGCTATAGACACCGTCGAAAATGTCGCAATGAAAGCTCTTTACGCTGAACAAGTAAATTTGTATCCCGCCAGCGTTACAAGTGGGTAAGTTGATCTTCTTCCGGAAGTTTCGCCGTCACTCGGTGAGCGGGAACTTGAGGTGGCAATGGTGGTGGCAGCGGCTTTGCGTAGTTCTCCTGCCCGTTCGCGCTTCTATTCGGGCCTACCCTTCTTCAATTCCCGATCTCTCTACTACAAGCGAACGACACGCGTCCGGCCCATAGCAACTGAAAAGCTGGAAGGCCTCGAACTTTATTCTACCGGACAAACATGTCGCTCTCTGTTTCCCTCCCCGTTGTAGCATAGTACTGTCTGTCTATTCACCAACCCAGACCCCAACCGCTCCATTATGGACGACAGCAGACAGGGCGATTTGAGCCATGAGACTTCCATGTTTAAATTTTCCACCTGCACGACGACATGTTGTCAGTGGCGGCATGTGTGCTCGCACCTTCCCTCCTTCCTCCCCCGACGTGTGCGCACATAAGCCGGATAGGCGCATGATAGGGGTGATATACAACGATGAAACTGTTGCTCGGAAAGCCTTTCAAGGTGAAGAAAAAATTAACGCCGTTCCACTCCGTATGAAAGCTGTTGAAAGTGCAGAGCAGTGATTCGCCTTAATGGGCTGTACCACCGTTATCCGCTCACTGCTACCACCCCATACAACTCAAATTTCTTGCCTTCGCAGCGCTCGCGTGCCCCCTGCCTGAAACTGCGCCATCTGCTTTAATCTCGTATGCTGGAGCTATTTTTGCGTCATTTCGAACACGCCACTTTTTTCTTGCGCGGCTGGAGCATTTCTGTGGCATTTCGAACGCGCCATTTTTTTTTCTTGAGCGTGGAGCCTGGCTGCGTCATTTCGAACGCGGCATTTTTTTCTTGTGCGGCCGCTTTTCTCGCTTACCATCGTAAAAACCATACCAACGGGCGTTCCTAACTAAATGAACGCGGGCGCTGCCAGTTAATTACGTATATTTTGCCTCAAATGTACCTGTAGTTTTCTTTGCGATAAACAACGGGGAGACGCAGGACAAGCGCCAGCGGTTCAAGAGTTTTGAACGCTTATGACTATATAAACCGCTTGGCTTTCGATGCCTCTGGGGTACACCGCGATGACAACTCTACAACGGAACGCCCTGTTGACCTACTTGGATCCAGCGAGCGAGCTACGACGACAAGGCGAGTGCCTAAAGTGCTGCGCACTTAAAATTATGGTCGCACGCCGGCGTTCCCACCGGCGAAATTGCTCTTTAACCGGGCGGGATTCGAGCTATTCTGCAATGTGGAATTTGAGGTGGCAACGGCGGCGTCTGCATGCTCGGCAGCAACGGGTTTCGGTTGGGTTCGATCGTTTATACGCTCATTCGCGCTTCTGTTATTCCCCCAAAATCACCTAATAACAGCGCTACCGCCGTTGTCAGCCGACTGCGCAACTAGTAAAAGAGGCATCAGTGGTATGAGGGGGGAGGAGCCCCAGAGCGGCGCTGAGAGTAAATCGGCTTCACCGCAATAAAAACTGCGGGGTTAGACATATACCGCTTCGCAGTAACTTCCATTTGTCTTTAGCGCCCGTTTATGTGCCCGTAGAAGCATTACTTATAGTGCTGAAATGCTTGTACTCATTAGAAAGTTCGTACTGTACGTATATATAAAAAGGAGGCTCATGCTGCGGGGGCCATAACACGTCCCTGCCTATTACGAAATTAACTTTGTCTGGAGGGGTCGTTCTGACATTATTAATACAGATTATCCCAATAAACGAAGACAAAAGCGGTGTAACTGTAGGTTAAGCCATATTCCAAGCCCTTTTTATTTCCCCGAATAGTATTCTGTCACTAGTAACTGCATTGAGTAATATATGATGCACTTCCTTTATTACTGTTCCTCAAGGCACCAGTCATTAGCACCATCGCCGGGCAAAACAAAATATCGACTCTTCATATGCCTGTGCAAGTAAGTAAGGGGGTTATGTGAGGGCTAATGGAGCTCAAGTAATGCCTCTACCAGAGGGGATTTTCCCTGGACATAACGAGATGCTCGCTTTGTTCCTCATTGATGAGGAAACCGAAGAAATATGTCGGAAGAAATTTTTTCCCCCTGTGCTTCGGTGTCTTCTAGTATCGCCCCAGAGGAGCTAAGAGAGCGCATAAACTTACATTCGTGACGGCACACAGGGCTAAATGTCGGAGCGAATGAATACAGGACAATGTGGGAGGCAGTACTGAACGTTTAACAGCCGTAGTAATCATAAACGAGGCTTGTTCGAAAGGCCGAGTTGATTTCATTCCTCAAATGACTCCTACCTCGCTTTCTCTTGGGGATAAAGTTTATATGTAACGTCTTCAACGTTACATTACAACAAGTTGGAAGAACGAAAGGATCTTTAGCGGTCGAAAATTCAATGGCAAAGAGGGAGTTCCCCAAAACACGACTTAAATTCGAAAACACTGGTAGCCCTTTCTCAGTACCGGAGGGAGGCATACAGCATGTAATGGTTTGTAACTGAAGAAGACGAAACGAGGTGTTGGGTCGCGTATTAAACCGCGTATTTCTTTTTGTTCTTCTTCGTTATTGAGCACCTAAGCGCTTCTATGTCGCTTTGGCTTCTCTCGTGCCTGTTGTTTCGATCACCGGGCTGCCTGGAGCACTTCGTTTTCTCCAGCAAAACAACACCATGGACGAGGTGGCGCTGCCATCTGTCTCGTATTTCCAGAAACTTGCCATCCCTTTTAAAAACAGAGGTGTAGTGAACTACAAACTTCTAGTTCACTATAGCAAGCGCGCCCTGTGACCTAGTTCTACCCCAATGAGCTTCATAGCAAAACGACACCGATTTCCAGTGGGCTTCGACGATGTTTTACGCCGTGTTCGACGGGGTGCTCTAGTACTGAGGTGCCGTGCGAGTGCACTGAAAAAGGATCGCGCGCTTTAAAAGTGGCCATCTTTACAAGTGCGCTTTAAAAGCGGAGAGAACGAACAGCTGCAAAAAGAATTATTGGGATTGGTAGGTATTAAAGGCATGGTTATTTGAAGTTTGATTTAACTATTGTTGGACTATTAGGACCATGATTATTATGTTTCGCTTCCGCTTAAAGAGCCCCTAAATAGGCTTCCGAAGGTCGGCATTTCAATCCCGCGATCGCTTGGGCACCCCTTCACGACAACGTATACCAAATATTACCCCTCTGCGTAAAGCAGGGTCTGAACAAACACTCAAACAAGATGTTCGTTTCCTTGCTTACCTACCGAACCTCGTCGCCATGCTACCGCGCTCTAATGTGCGGCAGAATGCCCTGACGCGCCCTCTATGACGCACGAATCACTGAACAGTACGGCGCCGCTATTGGTGAGCCCCTTTAAATGCTGTAGCCAATCACCGTTCCCGGCTCTGGAGAGAACGTGGGTGCGGTTCCGACACCGGCGGCATGGCGTTCTGAGTAGAAATGAACGTCGATCATCGCCATCCGTCACACGAGCTTAGCTGAGTTTGCAGATACAGCGCGTCGTTTACAAGGTCTGAACAAACGCTCAAAAACACAGAGCGTCTCTGGAGGCGGAAACGCCGCTACACGCGCGACCGCGGCAAGCATCTGCCTGCACGGTCGAACAGGCGCTCACTGTGCGGTGTATGCACGATACGGCATACGCAGCAGCAGCAGCTTAAACGTGTCACCGCCCACCAGAGCGGGACTATAGCTAAAAATCAGTTTATAAATGCGTGAAGGGGGTGATAGTGCAGTGAAAGATTACGCTGGAGATCGTCTTCGGCAAGCCCTCATAAAGCGGTATCTGAATAACTGCAACGACGCTAAGCCTTTTCTCCGACCTCGGAGGGACCAGTTCGCTGTAACAGCGGTTCATGTAGAAACGCTAGCGGGCCGCTAGTCGTTGATGGCAATCTTCAATTACTGTCGTGAGCGAGCATGTTGTGTCTGGAACCCCCTATCTAGCCGTCAAGCGCTCGTTTCCGCTATTATAAAACTGACGCGACACGGTCGGCGCGAGAAGCACGGCCGCAAGACTTTACGATGCGGGCCGACCACCGATCGGCCTCGCTGAGCGGTAGCGGCTGCAGTAGGCAAAGCTTGGCCGTCGTCTGCAAAAAAAAAAAAAAAAAAAAAAACACGTGACGTACCGCCGAGCGGAGCCAGTGGCTGCGCGCATCTGGAACCAGCCCTCTTTCTCTAGGTGGATCTTGGGCTTGGTCGGTGACGTCACTGATTCCACAGTGCTTCGGAGGCGCGGTGAGAGGGTAAATGCTCTAGGCCTTACTGCGGGCCCTTTTTAATGAACGATAATTCGGTTAATACTCAACGCTTTTAAACCATTTTTGCGGTAGGACGTTCCCTGGATAGTACTCCAGCGATTGCGCATGTAAAGTCACAACGTTTAGAACCCTGGTTAGAGCCTCTTTAAATTCAGTCCATTAAAATGACACTAAAGGGTTAAAACAAGTTGGCTTATCGGTTCATTTAAGTGCTGAGGATGCGAATATACCACTCGCCTTAGTAGCACAGAAAACGACAGACGGAAAAAACGGTTCGACCACCCCGTATATTTATCAGCACTGCGATTCGTGAAGTCGCAAATTGTAAATGCCGAAACAGGATTGATAAAGCTCTCTTACTTAAAAAAAAATGTTAGGACCCTGTAAACACAACATAAATATGCCTGGCAGATTAGTGGAAGGCGCGTATTAGAAAAGACTCTAACTTTAGCTCAGTTAACACTGCCAAAAAGTAGGCATCCTCACCCCCTCACGCAGTGTACTCTCTTTCAGTTTAGTGTTCGGTGAGATCAATTGTCTCGAGACACCCAACCGCTCCTTATGCCAGCGTATACATGCGCGCACATGACAACCAGCGGCAAAAATACATTATCTGCGAAAGCGCTCGGTCGGCCGAGCTGGGTGTAAGCTTTACTGTTCATGATTTCTTTGTCTTCTCCAAGGTCAGCAGCAAGCTTGATCAGCGTGTTGGCGAAGCTTGCGTAGTTTTACGTCCCGAAAAAACATTAAATAGAAATTGGAGGTAGATATCTGGACGTTACCTATTTATTACTGAAGAAGCAGAACATCATTTGTTAATGGAAAGCTAAGAGAGCTAATAGCCGTACTTTTAATACAAGAATTACGAGGACTCCAGTGTCGCACTGTTAGGCTTAGCGCAAGCTTTAGTAAGTAGATTTTAAACAATAATGAAATTGCTGCAACAGCTATTCTGACATTGCTTACGTAACGTAAACGGCGTAATTGCAACACCGCAACGTTTATGGCACCATTTTCTGAAATCAAGGTAAACACCTGGCTTTTTTATATTGTGCAGTGTAATTAAAAGCGCCGCTTTCGTGAAGTAACACAATCCAAGGAAAATATCGGATGGATGAAAGCAACGACGCCAACACCATTTTTCTGGACGGAAACAACTTTCAGAGGCTTGAACCAAAGATAGCGTGTACGCCGCCGGCGCTCAGTACGAAACTGGGCCAGACAGCTGTTATTGTTACGGCTGTTGGTAATCAGCCGCAAAGCATTCAAAAGCTCCCTGGACATCCTTTCCAGCAATTTGAACCATGCATACTCTAAACAAGGCCTGTACAACCTTAGCGCAATGGAACAGTTCGCCGTGGCGCTGTACCAGTCTTAAAGCTGCGCATAATAATAGGACCAAAGCAGGAAAATAGTCGGTTCGACTGCATCACATTCCTCGGACACACCTAATTATCGCATGGGTCGTTCAAGTGAATGTGTGTTAAACATCCCCTAACGCCGAAAAGATCTTCCAATGCTGAGGAAAAATAAACACGGCTCGGCGCTCATAATTGCACCACATGCCTGATGGAGAAAACAGCCAACTTACTTGATTACTTGTATCATGTGTAATCCCATCTCGACGCAGCAGTGCGCGTGGTCGGGGCGAACGTGCGGAAGCCCGCTGACGCAGTAGTAGCAGTCGCCCAGTAGTTTGATGCGCAGACAGTGGTTCTCCTGCGAGATAAACAGGAAATGGGGCAAAAAGGGGGAAAGACGAACCAAGGAAAGGAAACAGTCATAAAATGGGCCTCTGCAACAGTCGTATGTGTGTAGGTTATTTAGCACATGCTGGGTTTCATCAGTCAAAATTCAGAGTGGTGGTTTTAACAAAAGAACGACCCGCCCATCCGCGACACGGATTAAGAACACGTTAGGATCAACAAACACCGTTCATCGCAATATATACTGCGCCCAACCTAACTTCCGCCAGTACATTATATTGGAGCCAGGTGCCTACACTTTCCAAACGCAGATATTTATTGTCAATTTCCTTTTCTTAATAAATGAAGAACGTTTGCTCTTTAAGCTAGAAAGCTTTTAAAAGCTTTTCAACCTACCGTACTTCCATGGATCGTAGGATCAAGCGGATTAGATGTATCTGTAGAGCATTTTCAAACTGCCTTCTTTTCGCTAATTCGAACTATGAGAAAATATGCGCCTTTAATGATTTCAGTTTTGAATATATGCGCAGATCGTTGACAAAGTAATAATGTAGCTTATAGAACCGCTACCATAAATTAGGAACAAAACTAATTCCACAGATTTTATCCCAGCTCTGAACCTTAGAAGTACTGTCTTGCCGCTTCCAACCAAATCTTCGTTTGTAATCATAAGGGCTAGATTCATAAAAAATCCTAACATAGTGAGAAAAACACTAAGAAGGATTAGAAACGCGTATGCTTTGTGTCCTATGTGTTTTGAACCCTCCGTCCCGTGTGTTTTATTTCTCGCGCTGCTCCGATTTTTTATGCACATGAACCAACTAACTCACACCGAAGTCCTTCTAGATTCATCTTTAAGCATTCATTTCGAACTGTGATACGATCCCAACGAAAGAACGCAAAACCCCACCACCTAGCTTTAATCGGCCTCCCAGGCCATCTTATTTTTTATACTCAGTATGATACCCATTAACGGGGGTTCCTTGTAGAACAAGATATGAGGCAATAGAAGACCTCCAGCAAACTAATGCCCTTTAAAAGCCTTATGCAAGTTCGCTCGTCATAAGTCGTAATCTCTCGTTTCAAAGGAACGTCGCTCGCTCGTAAAAAGTGTTACTTCAACCGGGTTGGGGCTTGCAATTGTCCGAGAACCCTGCTTATTAAGCAATCATGCAAGCTGCTTGAGATTGCTATTTCCTAACAAAGGCATTGCGAAAGAAATGCCCGAGCGCACGCATTTTTTTCTTGCTACCTTGTGCCGTCAAACACTTCCCTTTTTTGCTGCTATTTGAAGTTTTTCTATTGTTGCCAGATATTTTTTTCTATTGCTTCCTGAGCTATCTGCCAAATTCTTTGACAAAACTCTTCATGAACGCAAGCAGTACGTGAGTGTACCAGTATGTTCTTTCGTTTATACAATTCAAAACGGGGCACCTTAAGCTTAGATTCTTAAAACCCATCTTCTTTAGAGGGGGGAAGAGGGGGGGGGGGTCACATTTTTTGTCAGCCATCCAGACATCTTTTGTATTCTAACCAAACAATAAGGCTCACCATTATCAAGGCATTCCAAAAAGAAGCCGATTTCTTCCTTTTAAATGTTAAATCATCCAGAGTACTCGCCGTTTGTGCAATCCGGCGGTTATTTATCTTCGTTTCATATCTCCGTGTTCATTTTTTAACCGCACGAAACAATGCTTTTGAACATATATTTGAACAAAATATATTTTGAAATCTGTGGGAACTGGGTATTGTGGCTGAAAGGCTGCCATAATATGTAAACACGTTTTAGAACCACTATTTGTCAACGTCAACTAAGCCACATAACAGCCTTCCAAAACTTAGAACAGCAATAAACGAAAAGAATTCAACCAGACTGAAGCATTGGTCCTCTCTCGTTCTCTTTGAAGGATTCAAATCGCTAGCGCCAGTGTTCCCATAAAATCTATAAACGAACTAGCGATGCCTTTTGCGGGGCGAGGCCCATGACATAAGACTGTATTCGACAAATAAAAATGTCTATTCTCTCCCTCGCTTTCCCTTTTTATCTTTCCTACTCGAGGCAAGAGATTTCGCAAGGCACGGTTGATTACGTAGCACCCCCATTAATGTTTAGTCTGGTCTACAATATCGTGCTGCGGGTTTCATCCTTTTCTGATGCAAAACATTATTTATTTTTTCGCCACGATTCCATGGTCTTTCTAACCGTGTGCGTGAAGAGGGAAAGGGAGTAGCGCCAAAGCTCACAATAAATCAATCGCTCAGCAAATTAATGTTTTTTTATAGTTCCCCTAGCGCAGGGGTCGGCAACCTGAGTTGGAAACGGGGGGTCGGGCCGAGTTTCATAAAGAGGGCGTGGGAGCATTGCAGGCAAAGAGGAAAATTCAGCGAATTGATAATAATATTTGACAAGAATTGACAATAATCTGGCTAAGTAAAAATCAGGCAATAATAATAATAATCAGAATAATCAGAAATAATCTGGCTAATAATTAGGCAAAGAGGAAAATTCATTGAATTGATAATACTATATGACAATAATTGACAATAATCTGGCTAAGTGTGAAGATGGGGGACAATGCCAACTCGAAGCGATCCTGTTGTTTCCTGTTTAACCATATTGGTGGTCAAACCTGGCGTGTCGTCCTTCAGATAGGAAGTGACGAGGTGGAGGGGGCAGCATAATACTGAACCACGGGCCGCATGCGTCCTGCGGGCTGCAGGTTGCTGACCCTTGCTATACAGGAAAGTTGAGGGACTATGGGAAGCAAAGAAAGCAGTGTTCACCCACAGATTTACTAGCCGTGCTGTATCCCTCGCTCCCCTAGCGCAGCTCTAAGATATATTCATGTGCTCTTGGCGGGAGCGGAGCATTCGCTCTGGCATCAGTACTTTGGGAATCTCTATGCTTTGTACGTTCCGCAATCAAATTGTGGGGTATCGTCGATACTGACGGTGAGTTTTTTTTTGAAAACTTGAGGGTGAAAGAGCTCACCAGCGAAAAAAAAAAAAAAAAAAACCGGCCTGGCGCAAATTTACGTATCTAAACACCGATGCGCCGTGTTAGTGGGAGCTGGGATAAATTTTGGCAGGCGCTAGCATGCCGTGGACCAATTTACGCCTTTGAGCTCCCTAGGTAATTAGCAAACACGCCTTTTCACCTAAGCGTATTATCCGTTTGCTATATATGTTTTAGCCGACAGGTTTGGACAGTGGCTGCAAAACATCGTTGAGAGATGGGGCAGGGTAACCGCCAAACCGTCGATACTCACGTTTGCGAGGCGGTCAAATCGAGCAAATAGGTCGTTCAACACCTTGACAAGTTCTTGGGCCGAGCACCGAGAGGCGAGAGCTGTGAACCCCTGGATGTCGGCGAAAAGAATACTGCCACACAGGGAGAAACGGGAGGAGGAAGAGGGGAGGGGTGGGGAATATAATGTTTGGAGGCTACCATCTCGGAAACCCGATGCAAAATGAAAAGCACAAGAGCTCAAGCAAGTTTTTTTTTTATTATTATTATACCCCCCCCCCCCCAATTCCGCCAAATGTAGAACACATTGTCCCCCACTCTTTCCGCCCACCCAATTAACTCCTAATGCGCCTTGAACTTTCCAAAGTTGTCGTCGAAATTTAAACTGTAGCGACGAAGTCACAATGCTGATAGAAAGGGTACTAAAGGTGTTTACAAAACGTTGACTCTTAAACCAAGCAGCTTGCTACATGGAGACAGCATATTATTCACGCAGCACCTGCACTAATTTAAACTTGTCGTCTGTCAAGGCATCCCTGCATGAAAGCGAAGCCGGTGGTTCTTCCACCGCACTGTAAGTTGGTAAGAGGCCTTGAGGTTTAAAATTAACGGACGACAAAGTCAAACAGTGGAGGTTAATTTCAGCCATTCATTAACCGGTCCCTTGGCGTGGAAATGACAAGGGCACAGTGCTGCGTACTTGCTACCTCGTTGATGCAGCGCTATTAGGTTTTTCTTTTATTTCTGAAGACGAAGCTCTATCGTTTAGGCTACTTACCAAAGAGCAGTGTGCTCCAGAAAGTGTAGCGATGCACGAGACGGGCAAATGCTCTCCAGATCGTTATTTCTAGCGTATAAATGTATCGCTCAGATTAACGAAAACACAGCAAAAGAAATCACCCCAAACAGCAAAAATAATTTCGAGCACAGAGAGCTCCGCTAACAATGACAGTAAGAAAAGTATACCAGTAGTGTAGCTGAAGATCCTCATCTGAGCACTAAATATTGGTCTAGAGATCTATTCTAAATTTTTCGTGGACCTCTGCTTTTCAAAAATAAATTCATTAAAATTATCTGCACATTTATGCTTACTTCCTGAAACAATTATTGCATGCGTGTTTTGAGTTTCGCTCACGAGAACGTGCGGAAAGAGTCTCATTCAGTCAGCACCATTTAAACGGCAGCTCACGAAATGCGTTCCTTACAAAAGCTGGCACTAAAATGTTTTGTAGTAAGTATACCACATTTGCACTCAAGAGTGCAATATACTTGCAATAATATAATGCGAATAATATAATGAAAATGCAAATAATGCAAATATAATGCATATACTTGCTATAAAACATGGAGGAATGGAGAATATAGAAAAGAACAAAAAGATTCTTTCTTTTTCAAAGTCTCTTTCGTTCCTATAGGCTCTACAAGCCAAGAGTATCGTACTTACGTTGATTACCCTAGAAGGAACCAAAACTGGGGCATCGTCGGAAGTTTGCTGTCCTTCGTGGGGTTGAAACCGCGTTGTATATTCGAGTTCATGCTTAGTACGTCTAAAATAGGGTTTAACTGCGGTTGTGCGTTGCATAAAGCTGGCCCCTCGATATAAATCATCAGCACAAGGACGGCTCAAAACCCCCGTGCGTGTTATGTGACCGGAGGTATGCAAAGCTCTACGCAAACCTCTCAAACATCCCGGACACGGCGCCAGTGGTAGCCATCAGTGATGCTTAATTGTCAAATGATATAGAAGCAATTACAGGTATTCAGTAATCGCCTGCTCTTTACTTTGTGCTCTAAAACATTTAATCAACAATGACTGTTAAGCCAAAAAGAAAGCAAGACCGGAAATTTACTGAATGCTTCCAATGAAGAAAAGATTAATAAATAAAACCGTATAATGTTAAATTATTACAGATGCTTAGGAAGAACAAAACTACTAATTCAAATCTCAAATTCCCGAAAAAATTTGCTGTGTAAACTGATCGTCATGAAACGCGCAGTCTACCGGTAGCGCCCATAGCTGAGCCTAACTGATGGTCATAGTTATCACCCAGCTATTACAGCCAGAATTCCTAGGGGCAGAGGCTTGGGTGTACGTGGGTAAGACGGGCTGGCCTCTACCTAACCCTAGCCTGCCACCTGTGCGGAGAACACGCCACCCTATCTCACATAATATGGGCACGCCCCCAGGATCCGTTCCCACGAATCACCTCTGGGGAGCACTGGGAGGCCGCGCTCCGCAGCTCCGATCCAGACCTTTAGGTCCGGTTAATCGACAGGGCTGAGGAGGTCGCTGGTGAGTGGATGCCACCGGCTACAAGCGCGACCTGAACAGCGTCAACCGAAATAAAGTTTTTCTATCTGTCTGTCTTTGATGAGAAGGCTCTATGGCTTCCCTGGCGACACTTATCGACACTTTTCCCTGGCGACACTTATCCCTGGCGACTTCTTCACTGCCACATCGTGTTTGCGTTCTCCTTCTCCGCTTTCGTATCGTCGCCGTTTGGCGCGATTGACTTTGACAGGCAGAATGAAGACCCCTCACCGTCCCAGCGCCCCCAGAATCCGAGTTCTCCGTGACCGGGGTGCACATGTTCTACTAACGTGTCTTTGCGTTCAAATGCCGCGCCATACGACGTCAGCCACGTACGTATTAGGCCTCTTGTTCCGCCGCTGGCGACGCGCCGAGGTAGCGCCGTTATAACGCACTCGGCCCCTTCTCAGAGAAGACAGATTCAATTGTACTCAAATGCGGGGAATTTTACTTTGAAGCTAAATTATTTAATTTATCGCAATTTGTTCCCATGCACACTTTGGCACCAATTTGGCGGCCATTTTATGTAGCGCACAACAGCGCACAATACGAACCTAAAACTCTAATTTTAAAACCTCGGTTTGTGACCCCTGACCATTACGGACAAATCAGGCGGTCGCGAGTTGTATTAAAAGATCGGCGGAAAGAGGCAGCTTCGTCTGGGAATATGACCACATGCGAGGGTGGTATGAAGCACGCGAGGTTGCCAGTTTTATCGCCGATCTCTGACGCAAGGCAGCCAATGTGTTTCACCTCCCGTGCGCGTGCTCTTCTTTTATAGTTACTACCAGAGTCCTTCAACTCTGTTACTACTCATGTCTTTACTAGAAAAAATTCAAGCGAAGGCTTTCAGAGGCGAGGGCGTTTATGTATAGATCATACCCACAAATATCCACACCAATCAATGTTTGCGGTGGTGTAATTTTGGTGCGAAAATATTGCCGCGAACCATGCATTGGCTTTGTTTATGTTTTGTTTTTACCGCCCGGCTGCGCCGGGCTGTTTTATCTGTGTGCGGAGTAAAGCGCGTGTTCAATTCCTTATTTTTTTATGCCGCATTTGTTGTCTGCTTTGCTAAAAAGAGTGCTTCGAACGAACGTCCCGGGCTTAGAATAATTTTTGATCTACAGTGTCCTGAATGTAATTCAACGGCTGGAGAATGGAGAATCGCGCCGAAAAATAAATGCCCGCATCGCAGGCGCCGTGGTATTTAATTCGCCGACAATCGTCTACGCGTGCCACTTTATTGACTGATGCTTCGCCGCCTGTGTATTTTTTTAGTTGTTAGAGGCCTTTGGCTACGTGACAATATTGAAAGGACAGGGTTCACCGGAGAGACCGGTGTTTGGGGCGAACGTTTAATCGGAGGCTCGAGCGAGGAACGCGTGAGTACACACCATGATGATGAGTATTTACAGAGATATGGACGAATTGCTAGAGCACGTTTGCTAATGATGACGGTAATGTACAGATGAACAGGAAGCACTGACGGCAGTCCGAAGATTCCACACCAAGAGCGACTCTGCCAACTGGTACCGGTAGGTTGACCAAGGATGCTCGCACTTTTCCGGTACCGGTAGATTGCCTAACGATGCTCACAATATGTATTTTCTCTTCGTTAACCCTGTACCACCAGTTATGGGAGCGCCAACAAGCTCGTAACCTACCCGCGTCCCCTCTCTCCCTTATGAGCTGTAGATGGCTCGTCTGGCCGTCCTGTGTCTTGTATCCTAGCAAAACTTGGGGGAAAAGGGCCTGTACGGCAAGCCGCAGTCTGGGTATCCTGGACTAAGGGTTTCCTCCTCCGGGCGTGGAGGACACCCTGCCTTCAGCACTTATGCTGATGAACAAAGATGTATTCTTGCTATCTGTTGTCTTCCTTGTCTATGTGTCGTAGTTAAATGTACTTTCACAGCTGCCAAATACTGGGCACAAGAAATTATATTAATTATCCGAAAAGAAAATCGGCGGAACGATTTCATACCACTACAAGTCAGATACTTTTAATACTACCTGCATGTTTACTAGCAGCAGTAGAACACTTTTCACGCGAGCATCCTTTCAACTATTTCGTTAAATAATACATAGTGCCTAGTAGAAACGAAACGACAAAACCACGGGATAGGAAGCTGAACCTAAAATTTCAGTACAGCGAGGGCTGCAGACTGTTCAGCAGGGAAACGAGCCCTGCCGATGTTCGTTAGTGAGGGTGCAATAAGTCACACTCTCACTGCATCATTTTTCTTACGAAACAAGTTTTACTGCAATCACTGAGCAGTTTTACTGGGATAAATCTCGAGCATGAGTAAAGCCTCCGTGCAAGCCCCGTATTGGCTTACTAGAATACGATTAATACAGAATTTACCACGCCTTTACAAAGAAGAGCGAGTGGTCGCAGCCAGTTTGCTGGCTTACCTAACGTTGTCGTAGCAGTGAATGTAGATCTTGTGAAACTGAGAGGTGAAGAATTTTCGGTGGTCCTCTTCGTTGGATATGTCCTTGATGATCTCTTGAGCCACGAACCGGGGAAGCAGAGACAGCAACAAGCTCTCCTGTACATGGATAAAAAAGAGCCCGCATATTCAGCGGAGCTGTCATGACATTAACATGCGCTACTCCAAATGCACTAGCTATGTGCAGCAAAGATGTTTGAAGAAAATTACACGTTCAATCTCAAGTAAAGTATTTGGTATATCTTCGAAGTAAGAGACAATGTTCTTTTTTTTCTGGCCAGTGTGGTTACAGATTTGAAACTTGCGTGAACACGGGCAGTAGTACTTAGCACCGAAATATTTTCCAAACGACACAAGATCGAGGCCATAGTATAGCTACTTGCTGTGATGTTGCATATCCAGTTGTCTCGCGACCCAGCAGACTGTATCACTGTCTGTACTGACAATGCTAACTACGCAGCACACACTATACCTATCGGAACACTCAGTAAAGAGACCGAACATTTGTATTTTGTCGTTCTCGTCTCGTTCTCGCTCTCGCCTCGTCTCGCCTCATCGTCTCATCGTCTCATCGTCTCATCGCCTCATCGTCTCGCCTCATCGTCTCGCCTCATCGTCTCGCCTCATCTCGCCTCACCTCATCGTTCTCGCCTCGTCTCAAGTGCAAATTAACCCAAAGGTATGTTTCTGCGAACCGGCTGTGATCCAATCTGCAGCTTGGTGCGAACCTCTTAAAGTGGGCCACTATTATATTTTTGTAGGTCCGTCTATGCAGTGGTCGTGCAAACGTCAGCAATGTAAGCTCGCTTTAGTGGTAGCCTATGACGTAATTGTCCTGTAGTAAGGCCAACAAGAAGTTTTCACGAAGAAAAGGAATACGTTACTTTTTTCTGACGACAACCCGTACCCTTTACAACACTTCATAATTGCCGAAATTCCCAGGTGGGCAGATCACCCAAAATAACCAGGCTATGAGAAACAACTCAAAACAAATATTTAAAGAGTTAATTTAACGCTGGAGACCACCTCAAGTGAAGTTTACGCCCATGTCGCCATATAAGTAATTTAGAATTTAAAGCACGCTGAATTCACTGCATGTAGGTTCGACTCAGAAAGCCCTGCCTAGAAAGCCCGTGCGAGAAATCAGTCGTTAGAAATAATAAGCCGGGGGCACAAAATATTGATTTCAGCTATGATGATAATCCGTGCGCGGGCCACAGCAGGAAAGACGGCGTTCATATCAGCAGGCTTCAGAAAAAAAGTTCCCCGAAGCGAGGCAATGAGTAAATGAACGTATCAGGATGAAAGTGTAGCAGGGACCATGCACGGCCTCGCAGCAGCCAGCCTCATCTAGGAATCGCGCCTAATTGAAGTTTCATGCGAACAGATTCAAATGAACGGCTGCGGGGACCGAGAGTGCAGCGGGACCCATTAAAAGGGCCATCCAGCGAAAGTCGATGTAGCCGAAGCCGAGGACGCAAATTACGCGGAAGGAAAGACCGGACATCGGGGACCGTCTGAGTGCTTTTAGGGAATGCTAATTGCTTGGATGGAGAACTGCTCCGCGCCGAGTGTGTCCATATAACTAACTATCCGAGCACAAAATTAAGGCGGAACGAAAAAAAGAAAATACCATATACTATTTTTAGAACACTCCGGTTGTTACACAGCGCAAGCAAGAACCTCTTATCGAGCAGATTTACTCGTTTCTGTTTTTAAGTGAAAGTCGCGTGCATATGCTGCGATGGTATATACACACTCGAATGTTAATTTTCCAGAATGATGCAATATCATTGCATCACCGTGCATGGAAATCTCTCCGGCCATCTTTGTTCGCACTGTTTTCAATCATTTGTCAAACCAAATTTCTGCACAATTTTAGAGAATTAGGCACTAATTCGTAGCATTATTATGCGGCCTGTATTGAGTGTGAATTTCTTCCAACCGAATTTTTTTCTTCTAAATCCTGTCCTACTAATTATCTCATATTCCGCAATTATAACGATTAACGGTGAAACTTTCGCGAAATCTTCAATATTGTGGAAATGCCATGCGGTATACGTTTTGACAGATTCCGTATTTTTTTATATTTTTGTTATTTTTTAGTTTTTCAAAATTTCACTCAACCAATTATCTCCATTTACGTTTTTCTAACGATTACATTTGTAACTTTGGCGAAATCTGCATTTTTGTGGGAATGCAGGGCGTTACACGCTCCAGGCTGTGGGGTACTTGGCAAAGAATGCGACGCATTAATAAACTCCGTCGTGATAGTACCAAAGTAGGCGGATCGCGCGAGAAAAGCATCATAAGCACAACCGCCAACCTGGAAATGTGCAAGACAATCAAGCATCAGGCGAAAAATGTCTTACCTGCTTCTTAATCTCCTTTTCGGTCCTGTAGCGGGTCTCGATGGATCGCCTCGTCTCCAGGAAGGCATTTCGCTGCGCTCTGTCCGTCAAGTACTTGGTGTACATGCTTACAAAGTTGATGCACAGGTAGAGGCATGAGTTTGTTAGTATCTGTGAGTGAGGCAGAAAAGAGGGTGGCAGTGTATATACTCGTCAGCGTCCAGCAACATTGGACTAGCGTTTGTTGTGTCGCTCAGCTTTAGATGCCCTTTTTCTCCTACAGTACCACATTCATGCTTAGAGACAAGGCGGATCACAAGAAAACCATTTTCTAATATAGAACATACGAGGTACGACATTTAACTTCCATTAAGTTTGTGGCTTATAAGTGCAGAGTCGTTACAAAAATTTTCTAGGCAACGAGAAAAGTTTTTGGCCAAAAAATTTCATACACACGCTTAACGTCCAAGGTTGTCCAAAAAACTTTCTGACAGTAAGAAACAATGTCTTTTCGCCAACTTTCTAGCATATATACGTTTCTTCTCACTCAGGAGGTAAGCTTTACTTTTAATCCTTTGGGAATTATACAACGTTTTGCATGGCGTACAAACTTTTCACAAGGACTGTACGCTCCGAAACACTGCAGGAAGGAACGGAAGCAGGAAAAAAAAAAAAAGCGTCAGGCGTAGCCTGTCCCTATGTTGCAACCGACGGCACAGGCAACGCTGGCTCGCGGCTATTTCACCCGACAGGCCTCAGCTGTGCATGCCTACCATTTTTTCGAAGACTGGCTCGTCGAGGTCCGCCCGGTAGATGCAGCCGACGACGAGGTTGACGACGGAGGCGAGCACCCCGCACACGATGCACCACTTGAGTGGCAGCGGAAGCATGGCGTACGTGACGAACACGGTGAACATCACGTGCCACACCGTGTCTCCGGCAACGTCGCCGCCGGGCTCAAACTGAAGCTCACCCCACGTTACGCCCCAGTTGCCGTTCCCTGCACACCGTGCGGAGGGGAAGGGGTGGGGGGGCCCAAGAGGATAAAAATCATGCACCCCTCCGTTTAACGACGGCGATGGTTGAATGCGGGGCTTTATCAAAGCTCTCTCGGAATTTCTTCGGAGCACAGAACTGGACAGAGTTTTGTGCTTTAAAATTTTGGGTGCAACAAATGACAGCTTTTCATTTTTATAGTTTTTTTCTGTTTTCTTTCTTTCTTTTGTTTTTTGCTTTCTTTCTCTTTTTCTTCTATCATCTAGTGTAGCAAGCCAGCGCCACGGCTCGGCTAACCTCGCTGGTCTTCATTAAAGTTTCTCTCTCTCTCTCTCTCTCTCTCTCTCTCTCTCTCTCTCTCTCTCTCTCTCTCTCTCTCTCTCTCTCTCTCTCTCTCTCTCTCTCTCTCTCTGTCTCTCTCTCTCTCTCTCTCTCTCTCTCTCTCTCTCTCTCTCTCTCTCTCTCTCTCTCTCTCTCTCTCTCTCTCTCTCTCTCTCTCTCATCATGGTTGATTCCTTGGTTGGCCAATGCCACACTGCGAGTATTTGCTACTCGGGAGCTATGCTCCACTTTTCTGGAATAACCGCCACAGCTCTCGGGTATGCACTCTGTAGGCCTAATGTTTGGGTTTGCGTTCTACGGCGTTAATCGGTATCTGTTGGCTGGCGTACAGTGAGTACTGCTTCGAGTGGGTGCCGGTTAGAGGTGTTAAACCTGAAAATGTGACTTTAGGCCTAACGTCCTAAAGCTCAAAATGAGACAGGCCTGACGTCCTGTGGCTGACTAGCTACGGCAAGCAAAGCAACGTCATTTTCTCATTGTACGTCGAGCTGTGGATAACAATTTTGTCGACGTTCACCTCAAAACATGCCGTTAGGCCTACATACGTAGCACCGTCGCACGCCTGCGTCACCTCCTTCCACTGCTCCGCATCAACCTTTAGGGGAAGGGGCATAACGGAACTGCCGCGAAGCTTCGCAGGGAAGCGTTTTTATTTTTCCACACTTCACCCACGATCATCATCATCGTCACAGAAAGTTGGCTTTCCCTGCAGTGTGTTTTCGCGTACGGGCGTCATCAGTGAACGGCTGAAAGCTTCGCTTTAATAAGAATTTACGATATGAACAGCCAGTCGTAGATCTTGTAAGAGGCGCGAGAAGATTTAAATAACTTGCTGGATACTAAATTAAAGAAAATCTTCTATTGAAGTCGAAAAATACTGGCTACAACTTGTTTATAACTGCATTCAAATACACAGCCGTTTCCGCATGGTTTAAAACTTGCTAGATTGGGGTCTCCACTAAGCACTGGAAATCTCCACTAAAAAAAGAATCAAATACCCACACGTGCTGTTTTTATCTACCTATCACAAAACTCACGAGATTCCTGGCCTGGTCAAATCACTGGCGTTAACGTTCGAAGCGAGAAAGAATACCGCACTGCGGGTGGCTCCATTGACTAAATAATTTAGTGACCGGGAGAAACGCCCAGACAGCCCCGCTTGGACAAGCGCGCGTTCATCGTCAGGATTCCCTCTCTTCGCTTAATGCATCCTGCATTTGTCACCACTTGTGTGCGCCACTTTCGAAACGCGCTTTAAGCAGATAAAACAAAATGCAATGAAGAAAACCTCCGGGCATCAGAGCAAGAACCCCATCAGCCCGGCTTCGCGTGCTTGATCGATTCAGCGACGAGCACCACTTAGCGTAGTTTAAGCAGTCGCGGAGGCCGATCTCTAACTTCATTGGATGGCACTAATTATGGGGCAGCGCGGTGTAGTTATGGAGTGACAGTAATATGGCGAAACAGTCTGAGTTATCAGTAGAAAGGCCCAACTCTGACGGGGAAGAAGAGGAGCGGGAAGGGGAAGGGCTGTTAGGTGGGGCGTAAAAAGGCGAAAACCAGACTAGAGAAACCTGTATTGTGTTTGGAGGTTTGGAGGATCGTAGTTCCCCCTCTAAAAGAGCGTTACGATTTGTCTATCGGCTGGCTGTAGTAACGCCCCACCGCTCAAGCTGCCCACTTCTGGTTCTTGCATGGTCCTCTCTCTTAAGCGCTGTTTCAGGTCGCGTTGGTCATGCCACGCTATTTACACACTCTGGCTAGTTAACGAATTAGTTGAACTCCAAAAAAAAAAAGTAATTTTTAACCAAAGAATATACCCGAAGCTTTTCCACTTCAGAGTTCCGCCGCGTCGAAGTATGTGCCGCGCACCATAGTTTTTTGCGATATTTTTTGAAAGCGCGGAGATAATTAATGGCCCTCGAATGAAGTATCTCAAGTTGCTGTCACTCCCCAAAACTGCGGCTTTGCGACATCGCGGATAACAATGGGGGATGAATATAGTTTTGACAAGTTATCAGCGTCTATTAAAATTGTAAGAAAAGAAAACGGTGTGTCGAGTCCGTACATGCTATAGGGTGCATGGGCTTGGGGGCGTTCAATAACGAGCCATGGAAATACAGATAAAAGGGGCGCCACCTACGGTTTTAAACCAGCGTTGTTAATTAGGAACCAAACTTACGTGAAAGACATAACTCAAATGAAGAGGAAGAAAGGAATTCCGCCCGGCATGTAAAGCGGAGAATTGACAACGGACGAACCGTCCGAGGTAAAAGAGTGGCTGCCGTGTAGCGGTCATGCCTCCATCGGGAGCAAGCGCCCTGTGTCATTATAATCATGGACCGCTGCCTTCATCAGCAGCAGAGCGTGGGGTCGATTCGCAAGGCTCAGCGTGCGTGCCATTGTATTTACGTTTGAGGACTGGGCAGAGTTCCTAACCGACTTCTGACTTGGCTAAGACTGTTGAAGGTGCCTGTTTAAATGCTAATGCACCTGAAGCAGCCGACACGGACATCCTGCTGGGCCCACGCTTTATTGGTTTCCTGGCTGCGCGAAGGTGACGGCCGCGCGGCGAGTTCGGAAGCGAGAACATCACTGAAGACTGAAAAACAAATAAAATTAAAACAGACAAGTACGATAGAAAAATAAAAGACACAAAGAACCAAGGGGGAAGCAGAAGTGCAGAATGAGAATACCGTTTGTAAAGGTGAAGCGTAAGAAGAAACGGGAAAAGGACAGTTAGACAAAAGAAAATAACGAGAAAATGGCAAGACAGGAACAAGGACGGGAAATAAGGTAGAAACGAGAAAAAATACTGAAATTAACAAACAAACTCAGTGTTAGTTCTTCCAAGGAGCGAGCTGGTCAAAAGACAGAATGTGACACTTATGGTTAATTTCGCAACCTCAGTATACATCTATATTAGTTGCATAAGCGGGAACAGCAAAAGCCTTGTTCACAAGAGAAATACGCCGATTTGCAGATGCTATTTGGCGTTCGCCACAGGTCCATTACGGATAGTACAGTGAACGGAAGAAGGCGGACTTGGGGGCATTTCGTGACACATGCATCCGCACGTGTCAACAATATTTTGCCGGAGCCTGGCATGTATAACACTACGCGATAAACGATAGAATTTAGCTGCTGAAGAACATGTACAGTAGCTACGCTTGCAGAAGCTTGTACAGCAGCGACATGCGTGAACAGTCCGTACGCTTTTTGCCACAGCAACTGCGGAGGGAATCTTGAAAAGGACAAAGTTGACGTGGGGGTTCATCGCGACGTGCAGTCGGAGACAAATTAAACGCGCATAGGCAAATGAAACTTATCTGCGGTATTTTTAGGTCGCTCTTTGTGTTAATCCGTTCTTCGTATTTTTTGAGGTATTATGTGTGCGCCAGCACTTGAAAAAAAAACCGGGCCATCTCCACTAGCGTGAAACCAGGGGAGGGGCAAAACATGAGTGTACAAGTGTATTCTTGGCGCCTTGGCGTTTTTGCCCACAGAGATGAAACCGTTCGGGGGAAAGGAATGCAGCTTTACTTTAAAAGTCTCGTGTCTTTGAAGCGCGAGGCGTTGCAGAGCGAGACATCGGAAAGCGAGTGTCCCGTTGCGTTCTTTTAGCACGCGTTTTTGCCCACGGAGATTAAACATTCTAGCGCGAGGCGTTGTAAAACTAGTATCCCGGTGTTTTCCTAACGTGACTGCATGAAACGACGATGACGACAGGAGGCGCCGACAGCCTGTACACCTAAGGGGCTTCGCCCCTAAAAATCACTGTCAATGGGCACGTCATTAAACATGATCGAGCGATCAATCAGTTCATTGAGCAGTCAATCAGTAAATCAATCAATCAATCAATCAATCAATCAATCAATCAATCAATCAATCAATCAATCAATCAATCAATCAATCAATCAATCAATCAATCAATCAATCAATCAATCAATCAAATGTAACTTACTGTTGAGAGATTAAATAACCATTTTGTTGATTCATTTATTATTGGGCTAATGATGATTTGGCAATAACGCTCCCACGAACAAGTCCTTATCCTCTACTCCTCGGCTTATGTCGCAGCTGCGAGCGACGCGTGTACATTCTCCTGATGAATCAAATCACTTAAAAACCACTTCAGAGTGCCAATACTTTGGTCAATCATTCTCTCAAGATTTATGTGTTAGCCTTCACCCCCAAATGAGAAAAAAAAAACTATTAAAAGGAAAGTGCACATGGTGTTACACGCACACGTCTCGCAAGCCCCACGCATGCGCCGTGAGTCGCTCACCCTGCGCGTTGAGTGCGATCCAGATGAGCGCGGCGCCCCAGTGCAGGTAGTTGTTGGCGAAGAACCTCCAGCAGGTGAGCAGGCAGAGCAGCACGTTCACCAGCACCCAGGGCAGGTAGCGGAGCAGGGCGCACAGCGTCAGCTCGGGCTCGTCGCCGCCTCCGGCCGTGAAGAAGGCCGCCAGCAGCGCCAGCTTCAGGAACACGTCGATCAGGTTGACGTTGACGAGCGCGCGACGCCGCTGCCGGTGCGAGTAGCGCTGGTAGGCGAGCTCGAGCCGGTCGTCCCGGAAGCTGTTGGTCAGCCGCGGGAAGGTGAAGCCGCCGAACCGGAAGCCCTTCTTGAAGTGCTGCTGCACGCCGCCGCCGGCGCCACCGTCGCCGCGGCCGGGCCCCGGGCCACCCGGAGGCCCCGCGCAGCGCGATGGACCCGTGCCGTCGACGACGTTGTTGTTGTCGGCGCCATCGTCGAACGAGCCCGCCACTGACCTGAAGCCAGCCGGTGTTGCCCCCCCGACCACGGCGGTGCTGGTGCTGTCCTGCGGCGAGACGAGAGAAATGAAGAGGAATGAACGTTACCACCTCTTTACGTTAAGGTGGGAGAACTAAATGCAGAACGCTTTGTGCGGGTATTCAATACATAAAAGAGGAAGCGTTAAATTCTTAGTTGTAATATGAATTTACAATAATTCTGTTTTCATGTCCTGTTTGCTTTATGAAGGCTTAACAAATTAGCTTAGGATGGTTTGCTGCAATTATATCATTTTTGTTCTATATTCCGATATTGTTGATGTCCAGTGACGCGTCTTGTTATTTTAACCACCACTCTGAATTTTTGGCCGAATCTGTAATGAACGATCATCATCGCACTTTGTTCGTTTTTCTATGTCCGATTGATTTGTGCATAAATGTACATTATATTTCTGCCTATTTAATCTGACTACTCATGTTTTAGCTGCTTTAGTGTACTTTTTAACAAGAGGTAACCCACAGTGATAAACCATGGGACCACTTTCTGTATTCCTTACCAATGTATGTACTGTATTATTTGCAAACTTCCAAATAAGCTTCAGCTTCAAATTTAACTTCCACTTCAACTTCAACTAAAGAATAAATTATTTTAGATGGCGATACGGGTGTCTCGCTGGAATGGAGACAGGTATAGACAACAGGAACCGGATGTTGTGTAGCCGTGTGGTCAGCCCGTTGGGCTTAATCTCGTGCCCTGCTGGAAGAAGGCTTGCACTAAGGATTAGCTGAGATTTATTCGCTTTATCGCAGCACATCCTGGTAAACAAAATTGGCGCTCTCGGATTGTTTTTTGTGGCAAGACATTAGTTGGCTGGGCACATCCGCTTAGCGACACATTTCCGGATCAGGGCATGTCCGCTATAAATAACGTATGTTTTTATTTTTAAACAGCTACGAGCTGTTACAGCTGCGGTAGGTATAGCGATAAGCTCCTTACTGGATGATGCTTGCCGCGGCAGTGAAGTCATTTAAGCACATTTCACGTCTTGTACATGGTGTCTACACGCTATGTAGTTGTGTTGATCTGTATGGTTTGAGGTGTACCAAGCAAGGCGTCCAGTGCTTGATCTGGATGTTGTGTCAGTGACTTCGTTGCTCGCGTAACAACTCATGCGTGCCCAATTTGCTTCTCTCTTTAGATGCAGCAGTTCTAGAAGTTACCGTTACTCCGCTGCATTCCACGCACGCACGCACGCACGCACGCACGCACGCACGCACGCACGCACGCACGCACGCACGCACGCACGCACGCACGCACGCACGCACGCACGCACGCACGCACGCACGCACGCACGCACGCACGCACGCACGCACGCACGCACGCACGCACGCACGCACTCACTCACTCACTCACTCACTCACTCACTCACTCACTCACTCACTCACTCACTCACTCACTCACTCACTCACTCACTCACTCACTCACTCACTCACTCACTCACTCACTCACTCAGTTCTACATCTATTTGTCTCGCCCTTTCCTGACAACACCCACTCCCTTGCAGGACAGAGATAGCACGAACAAAACATTCCGCTTATGTCCCTGCACGGACCAGCGTCGTGACATCCCGATAATGCAATTCACAGGTGCACATAATCCTACGCTTTTCAAGCACAGTGGGTGTAGTAAAACGAGGAGAAGATAGGCTTCCTAGCGATGCGGAGCACCAGTGGCACTCACATGGAAGGAGCCGTTGGACTCTGAGCGCGCGGGTGAGACGGAGATGACGACCGAGTTGGCGTTGGGGTTGCCCGTGCGCCACAGCTTGGCCGTCTGTCCGTCGGGGAACTGCAGCAGCTCCTGGTCGGCCGGCTGCACGCTGGACGAGCCATTGCAGCCCACGATGGACATGGGCGGCGGGCGGCGGCCCTCGCGGCTGCTCACCGACAGCGACACGGTGCCCAGCGGCTGCTGCTGCCCATGGCAGCTGGGCGGCTGCGACCACGAGTCCTGGATGCGCCGGAGGGCCTTGAACCACAGGAACTGCGAACGGACGCTGCCCAGAGAAGAGGAGACGCTTGTCAGAGCTGAACGGCTCGTTGCATTCGATACACTTTTCAAATGGGCGAGGAAAACTTAGTTTCCTTCAGAACCGCCAAAAATCAAGTGCCGATAATGGGCCGCAGGAGATCTAAAACAGCTGTTCTTCGGGGAACAGTAAATCGATCAGCAGTACATCGAAAATTTCAAGCACGAACATCTCTTGAACTATTGCGTTATGAATGGCTGTTTCAAATGTTCCAGCAGCAGCGCTTTCGAACCCAAACAATAGGCCACTACGGGGGATTTGTGTGCGGCTTTTCTATATACACAATTTTACTTCAGGAGACTGCATTGCTGTACCGCCGCATTGTCACTCTGGCAGTTTGTTTCCTTAGGTATACTCAGCGAAGCTTGCGGCGCGGCAGCTTTTGTTCTAGCCCAGCCAGCGGTTAACTCCGCTCGCTATACGTACGGAAAGAAGCTGCCGATAGAAACGCTCCGGAGCTGGCATCTCTGTAAGGGTAACTCATTTGTCTTGTGATTTGTATTTATAAAAAAGGCCAGCTTGCAGAATTTCAGCAAGGTGTGTATGAAAATTTTGTATGTATTCCCCTTGAAAGACCGGAAATACCTCAGCAAGATCAGGCGCAAGCGCGCACAAAGAGGATGGTGACGTCAGTTTCATTCTGTGTCGTTGACGTTTAACTCGAATGGTCCTTCCAGATAGTTTTTTGAGCGTCGTCAGAGTGAAGTTTCGTTTTTCAGTGTCTACTGCCTATCTCCGCCACGTTCTCGAAAACGCTAGTACGAAGCCCATGCGTGTAGGACTGCATGCTTTCCTATGGACCTGCTCTGCCTCTTGCTCTCTATCCTTTTCCATCACTTCGTCCTCGTCAGTTTCTCTCTTTCACTCTTTTAGTTTCACATCCTTTTACTTCTTCGCGCAAGTTTATCTTTCCACATGACAGCCTTTAGGAAGTACGAAAAAAGAGAAAGCAGGACACACGCAACTCTACATCATCCAACATTCGTGGCTGGCGGACTCATCCCGCCGACCACACATCGAACGTATAGCCGTCTGGAAGCGGCCAGATATAGACACACACGCGCACGACTATGACGAAAGAGGCTTGAGGAACGACAGAGGTTTTTTTGCTCCCAGTCAGCCGTTTTTCCAATGCGTGTAGACATGAGGCAACCTTCCATTCGTTCTCGCGTTCCACGTTCCACCGTCGTTTCGTATAGGCGGAACGCTGCACCGTTGTATGCCGCAGGGCCAAGAATCTCGTCAGTGCGTCATAATCGAACGTTCCATAACGTTGTTCGTTGCCGACGGGTTAGATGAACTTAATTCCGCATGTCGGGTGCGGAATTATTGCGGATCAGTGAAAAGGTTAGCGCTGTGTTTACAAATGCGTGCCCTTACTGTAAATGGAGGGCTTTACTTAGATGCGAAGCCCGGAGGTGTAGCATTTACACGTATAATTTACCCGCATATGCGTGGGCACTCATTAACTCCGAGGGCGTTCACGTGTCGGCGACGCTTATCCGCGTATTGCGAGCGGTTTAGTGTAGCAGTATCCCCGTTCGGTTTCCCGAATCAATATCTGCCATGGTAACAGTACTTCTAATGTATGGGCAAGCCGCCCTGATTTGACCAACGTATTTAAGCGAATTTACGAGAGGCTTTGACTTTTTAAAGTAGTGTTTGAACTCAGTGCACCACCTGTAATTGTGACAGAGCAACCGAAATATAATTAAAAACGAAGATTTTGCCTTCTAGAAACAAGAAGACCAGGAAACAGCTTATATGTTTACTATAGCGGAGTTTAAACAGAAAGACTCGACGTATATACCGGGTTGACATGTGCCATGAAATGCCGTAATCTCCTCCGTTACACTGTGGAACGAAGGAAAACTCCTGCCTAAGCCTTTACACAGTGTTTTCATGTAGTAGTTATTTTATTAATATAAACTCTCCCCATTAAGCGTTGCAACTTCGTAAGTGTGGCGCCAATTTCAAAACGGCGCCACATTGTCGTTAAAAAACCCTGATTAGAGCTAGCAACATCGGCACATTGAATTTATTGGTAAGACATTACAGCGTACCAGTCATATTTCAAGATCACCCGCCAAGCCATGCCTTTTTTTGGATGAAAATGACGTTCAAAAGTGTAGGTTCTCTTTTACTATGTTTGCTGAAGAGTTTTCCGATTCCCGTCGTAAGTTCGCAAGGGTCCCGCAGGTTGTGATTGTGCATGTTTTTTGTATGTCGTAACAAAAAAGAAATTACTGTTACCCGTGTTCAGGGTAACTATTTAAATCACGTTGCGAACTGCTGTGCGTTGTCGCGATAGTTGGGGAGGATGCCGCAACTGTTTTCTTTCCATCCTAGTTCTGAACTATGCTTCAGACTCCCGTTACGCCTGAAAACAAAACATTACAAATTACTTCAATTATCTTGCACGCGAAAGTCAGATAGTCCAAAGGGGTAGTCCAAAGCGGATTTCTGATTAAAATTTAGGTTTATTTAGTGGTTCGTGCGCAATGGCGACCCACTATTGGAAGCTGGTTCGTCGGCTAGGGAGCGCTCAATCTCGGAATGAAACGTGATCGCTGATAACGCAGAAACTAATGAACCGTACTAATACAATGAAAAACTTATGTACATCCGGAGCCCACATTCGCAACCACATTTTATAAATCAATGGTGGTTATTTGTTGTCCTCCCTGGAGTGAAGTCCTTCATTACGCAATATACAGGCTCGGTATAATCTCCGCAGTGGCCAATACGGAAGCGATTTTGTACTAGACAGTCTCCATAACTTTGACGCCCAGACTCTGGTTGGTTATATCATGACTCCCGAAAAAACAGGTGCTCAATTGAACGCACTGTCTTTTCAACGTATACTTCAGGAAATTAAACAGCTTTAAAATGAAGTGGTGGTACGTCTTCGCACTCCACTGCCAGAAAAACTAAGATCTTCAATTCAGTTTTGTTAAATGGCTTTCCATTTCTCCCACTCCCATCCTCCAAATAAAACCCACTGAAAAGTGCCAGAAATTCGTGTCTCCTTTGCCAAATAAACAGTGCAAATGAATTTGGAGTTGGTACAACACTGAGTTGAGCGAAATAAAACGTTGCTCTTAGCGGATCAAAAATGCAGAAAGACACACATTGCAGAAGGAACCTTTAAATAAATTGTACGAATATCATTTTACCTTTACCTGTGCAGCGTACACCCAGCTGGGTTCCCGTAGGTAGAGTTTTAAAGGACACTGACAATTCGAAGCGCGACAATGTCGCGATATTTTGGTAGTCTCAGCAACAACGCATTCACCAAAGAACAATGGCAAGCTTCACCAATGCGCCTCCGACGAAGACAGAACGACTCGTGTACGCTTGCTAGCAGATTGCGAACATTTTCCACGCGTGCAGCAATCGTGCAGATAAAAGTCACCATGTTGCATGCGTCACCAGCGTCGTATTTCACTTTGTCGTAAACGATGTTTTCTGGAATGCCAAAGCTGCAGCAATTGTGCAGATTGTACCCGTAGCGATACGTCAAGCCACAGCGAAAACACGAGATAAAATAATGGAATCCAGTGTGCAAGTTATGGAACAGCGTTCTGGAAGCCGGATACACGCACTGCCCTTGCAAAGCGGTGCCTGCACACCGCGCGCAGGTGCGACAACAGACTGCGTGACCTGTTTTTTGTTTGTTTGTTTTTGCTCTTTTCGCATTTTCTTCTTTATTGCAATACAAAGAAAACACTGTCAAGTGGATACAGTTGTTTAGAATGTACGGATTTCTGCAAGCAGCCGCCACTCACCAACGTAAAGTATTCAGGCGAAAAAAAAAAAAAGAACAGGAAAGTTTCAGTTGCTGCCGGAAAGCCGTAAAACCACATATTATACGAAATATCCATAGTACATAAATTTGGCTTTCTTCCGCAAACTTTGTGGTTATCGCACAAAAAACAACCTAGTGAAACAAGCTGGAAGAATTTTAAGCTAACCACATTTACATCAACACCCTTTATTGATAAAGTGGTCCCTGTTGAGCAAGCAAACTATTTATTATCAATGGAACAAAAAAAAATGAACGAAGCTCACTCTAATGCGTAAGACTTGAAGGTAACGAAGCTGTACGCAGCAGTAGCGTTTTCCCTCTTTCCGCCTGACGGCGTTGTTTAAGCCGGGACAAGGGACCACAGCTGTATGTTCGTCTTCCTGTATCGCACAAGGTTGTGCCCCGCGCGGGACTTCGTGGACTTCCTTTGTGGCGCGCGCTTATCGCTGCGGCGGCGGCCTCCTACGCTACGCTACGGAAATGTATCTGAAGCGCAACCATGCATGTTAAGTCATTATGTGTGACCACGAGAAATTCAGCCGTTCCAACAAGGCGTTAGTGTAACCAGTCCCTCGAACGCGTTTATTTCCGAGGAATTCGACGCGTCGGCATTTGTCAGTCTCCGACAAAGCCGGCTACGCACGTTAAATGACGCATTCGGCGTCCTGTGTTTCATGACTCACCCTGCGGACAACAAAACGCATGCGTGAGCGTATTTGAGCAAGGAAAGGAAACGCCCTTCCCTGCAAGCACCGTCACACGTGGTCGCAATATATAAAGCCGCCCGCTCATGAGGATCCGGAGGCCCCGCCTCCTCCCCCACTGAATTCACACCTACCACATCAGTAGGTTTTTCTCAAATGCGCCTCTTCCCTTTTAATTGGGAAGCCCCTTAAGGGCTCGGGTTGTCGGCGTCTCCTATCGTCGTCGTCGTTCCATGTAGTCACGGTAGTAAAACACGGGGACACTCGTTTTCCAACGCCTCGCGCTAGAACACTTCGTGCTTCATAGACACGAGGTTTTTACAGCAAAGCTGTATACCTCTACCTCCAAACGGTTTCATCTTCGTGGGCAAAACCGCCAAGGCGCCAAGAATGCGCTTATAGAGTGGATGCTTCGCTCCTGCCCGGGTATGTAGCGTCCGCCGTCCGTCCGCAACAGCTCAGCGAGCAGGTGCGCCCTCTCCCCCACTCCTCCTCTCCCGCATCACGCTACCCTCCTCGCTCTCTACAACAGGTCCGCACCCCTCCCCCTACACTATATAAAAAAAATAATAGTTATCGGCGCCTGGTTTCGATCCCACGACCCTGTGGGCGGAACGCGAGGTACATGGTGCTCTTCCCACTGCGCCACAAAAGCGACACAGAATCAAAGGCTACGAACGCGCCTTATATCCTTGACTCATTCAAACTACGTCAACAAGCTGTTGATACACGGCAGCAGTTGCATCGATCTCGTCTTCACCAGTTGCTGCAACGCACGACCACTGCTTAAAGACCCCTTAACAGTACACTTTAGCGACCACGAAGCCGTCGTTCTCAGCGTCCAATACAACGACAACAGCAACAAAAAATAAATAACGAGTTACAACAACCTACTCCTTGCCTTCAGTTCTTGCGTCATAAAAAAAAGAAAAATTGGGCCCAACTCTCCACGAGGGGGGACTCGAGTCGCAAAATCACGAAAGTAATAATTAATATATGAAAGAAATAATAATACTAAATAGTAATAAGCAATAATAGTTAACACATTCACTACCACCCCACCACCACCCCCCAAACACTAACATTACCGCAATACACCCACCCCCTACGTGACGCATTTACTCGAGTCCCCCCTCCTGGGGAGATGGGCCCCTTTTTTTTTTCTTGAGGGGCGCACGTCTGACATCTGCTCGTGGGCTCTGTGACTCCTCGCCACATTTCCTCACATTTAAAAGTTTTTTTTATCCATGTGGTATATTCAGAGAGAAGGTATTGCGTGGAAGACTGTATAGCATGCACGGTCCGAATTTATATCGAATTCCTATCTTTTTTTTTTTTTTTACCATTCAGCACGAAAGCACTAGTCGTCGAACAGAAGCTCGAGCACGTAAATTCTAGTTTAAAGTTTATCATTTCCTCTTGTTTTGCGCGTGTTCCAATTTTAGTGCTGACAACGTGGTGCAAAAGCTGAAGCCAGAGTTTATAACTTACTATTGCAATTCAAAATCCTCGACCCCTAAACGCGGGACAATCGCCATATGTGCATCCCAGAACAATTTTTTTTCCTCTACGGAGTTGAAAAGAGCAACGTAGAGCGTCGGTGTTTTGATACCATGCCGTAAACAACTTTTGTTTGGAGGCTAATCTCGGGGGCAGAATTTATGTCGACTCCAGATGCCCCAAGAAATTATTTTCCATAAAAAACTGGGATTTCGCAGGAAACCTCCTATGTTTTAAAAGCTCACGTTCTCTCCGAGCATCTCATGGGTCAACATGGCTCAAACGTCCAACAAAGTTCCCTGTGGGCATTGTGAAAGCCCGTAGGGCTCATTAACTATCGCTTTAGTTGGGAGCAGCTGCTCCCGGCATCTTTTGTCGATGTCATACTTGAGATATCAGAACTTCACTATATTGTTTTTCTTAGGCGTTAGAGAAACTACATTATTAGCAGCGCACGTGCTTTAAAGCAGTCCAGTATTTGCGTCTACCTTTTTCCGCTATCGTTAACCCGTTATAGCAAAACCTCTAACAAGGCTCATTGTTGGACAGGTTGGTTCATGATGGGAAGCGCCAAAAATGACGACCAACAATTATAAGGCAGGGACAAGAATACAAGGAGCGCTTTCCTTTGTCTTCTTTATTTTGCGCTTTTGCGAAACTGTAACCTCTAACCCCCAACCGTTTCATCGCCGTGGACCAAAAACGCCAAGCTGCCGAGGCCTAAGACTCCAAGCGCGTGCGCCACGCTAATCAGGCATGCAGCATAAAGCTCAGAATTCGTTTAAGGAAACCACAAAACCGGCATCGAAACCTCATCATTGATGATGAGGCGAGTCTGAACAATAAGACCCCCCCCCCTCCTTCCCACCACGTATTCCTGGTAAATGTTATGTGTTGGCAGATAATCTTTGAAGGCTAGGCAGGACTAGTGTCACTAAACAAAGCCGTTCTTGCAATGCCTAAGACGCCGAGCGCATACATGAGGCTAAGCAGGATCCAGCATTTGCCTTCAGAGAAGCCGCTCGTAGTGTCAGTAGCTGAGGTATCATAGTACCGCCACCGAGGCTCGAAAGTCAGCAACGGCGGCCATTTTGTCGTTCATCAGTGTTGCGATATTGCCGCGTCTACGGCCTCGCCGTTACGTTTTATATCCCCCTCCATCATGATTTGTAGTGGTTTACAAAAGCTTTGCTGAACATCCACTTTCGCAGGGCGGGACGGAAGCTAATTTTTTTAGACTACGCAAAAGTAATAAAGTCGTTGAAAGCAAAATCTTGCAGGACGCCAAGTTTGGTGCGGCATTCGAAATAAACAGAAAGTGCCCCATTAAGTAGTAATTCTTTCCCTTCAGAAATTAGGGGGAAAAGTATTTGCAGAAAATTTACAAACTATTTATTCGCGCTGTCCTGCAAGTTGGAATAAGGCTACTGTAGATTGTTTCAGAAGAGCGAGGATTCAGTACTGGAAGAACGCCATCTGTATAGCATGCCGGGCGGACTTTCGATAGTCAATCACTGGACCATCAGTGATGGTCCAGTGATTTATCATTGAGTGACATTCGATGAACCACTGAGTGAAAGTAGAGTGATTTCTTTGGTAATGATTGACTGTCATTACGTACTGTGGCAGGCTCACGTATCTTTAGCCAACAAAATTTGCTCTGAAGCACATGACTGAATTGTTGCTAGGTTTATCCTCTTCCTCATTCGTCTACTGTTTCGATCACAGTTATAGCCAATGCTTCAGAAAACATCGATGCCATTTCCCTGATTCATGTGTATTCGATAGGTTTAGTAGGTTATCTAGCGTTCTTCTAAGTACAGGTACGCGGTAAATGCACATCGTCGGATTAAGACAGCTATGAGTTTAAAGATGTCTGGCTAGCTGGAATTTGTGCTGCAGATGTGTGGCTAACTTGTGTGCAAAATTTGCTGCAAATGTGTGGCTAGCTGTGTGGCTACCTGTAATTGAACTGTAATTTTCGAGACTATAAGTTTTTATGGATCCCACCGAGCACTTCAGCTTTCGCTAGCTGCCATGTCTTGACTTTCTACACGGGCTCTCAGTGAACTCTTCATATTTTTCGGGATAATGGGCACAACGAGGGTTAACACAAGCAATGTCTACTGGCCAATTATTCGGCAAAGGAGGTATACACACAGAAAAAGCACGTACACTTCTGACAGTCTCGTCGCCTACTTGGTGTAAATAAATCAGATTTGCAATATTGTTTACAAAGTAGCGCCGAAATACGCAAGTAAACACGCATCCGCTATGCAGACGGAAACACGGCAAAATGCGTAACACAAAGGTTTCTTGCTTTTTTGTTCTGTTTCCTCCCTAACAATGACATAACACCTGGCTGCTGGAGGCGAAAAGCGAGAATACCCGTGTGTTTGAGATTTCGGCGCACGCTAAGCATGTCCAGGTGGTCAAAATTAATCCGGAGCCCTCCACTACGGCGCGCCTCAGCGCCTTTGTAGCGTCGGCGTGTTAAACCTCACAATCAATCAATCAATCGCCATAACACTTCATTGAAGCGCTGAGCAGACTCTCTGAGTGACAGCTGGTTATCTGGAAGTTGAATAAAGATTGTGGGCTAATTGCCGCGTGTAGAGTGTGTTGTATACGCAAAACGTACCCAATGAAGGCCAATTTATATAGATCGCGTGTCGGACGTCGTTAGTATCTTCTAGTTTTCTGTGGTGCCAAACCACCTCAGCTACTACTCCAGTGCAATCCATTCCCATCCAAGCAAATCACGCGCTCATCCTCCAGCTTGTAACGCATACACCAGTCGCACCGTCCACAGCGACGTGCACACACTACGTAGCTACGATGGCGTCCACAGCAGTACGTCCATTTATTTGAAGGGATTTCAAATTACGCGCCTAGTTCCCAGCATGCAGTGCTTCCTAAAAAGGGCAGCGCCTATACGTTCATCTCACCCGTTGCGTAGAGATAATGGCGTGCTTGCGGGGCATAGCGGGAAGCGTGCTCTCTTGACGGTGAAGAGGATCCTTGTTTGAAACCCGAGAATGGAAGCAATAGTGTTTCTCTTTTTTAAAGCGGAGCTGTTGTAGCTGGCCGTAATGTGTGGTGCGTAACGCGTTAAAAAAGCCAAGAAAATGCCTAGCACTCGTAAGTGCGTGCCTCGCGGCGACCGTCAAGTGTCCCCGGCTCACGCAGTGGCTTTAGCAAAAAAAAGCTGTCGAAAACCTTGAGGAGCGCCTCGCGTTGCATAGCAACCAACAACGCCACAGATAGCGCAACAGCTGCTCCACAGAACCTCGACGCAACTACAGGAACGCCGCGCATGCGTCGTGCACGTAAGCGCCGCCACCTCCGCCCAGCTGTCTCGTCAAGCTGTACCGCGCATGTAATGCTTGACATGAGGAGCACGATGATATCGATACATATGACGATGAATACTACTATCAAACAACTTCGAACTGGTACAAATGCGTGGGGACGTGTCCTTCAGTGCTCACAAAAAAGAAATCACGCAGCTTCGCTACGCTTCAAGCCTCGCGGGACGTAGTGCAAGCTTCGCTTCTTTTATGCTGTTGCACCTTTTAGACGAACTGAGAAGTCCGCCGACGTCATCTGAAGAATCGACGCATACCTCATTATTAGTTTGGTCGTTTCCCTCTTCAGTTGACCTAGTTTCACTCTTAACTTGAGCATCTGTTCTATTGAGGATCATGTACGTGTCGACAAGAATGTGCTGGCCAAGTAAGCTCGTTACTTTTCGCGTTAAAAGCAAAAAGCCATTCAAATCGGAAACCTATGGATAGGCCCGCTTTGTCTGAAGCGACGACCGTTCAGGCGTGGCATTAAGTCACGAGAACAACGTCAACCAACAAATGGGCGTGTCCTGTGCGCATCAAGGGATGAACAAAAAAAAGTTGGAGAGGCCGGAAAATCGGTTCTCGGCGAAGTCTGTGGACACCCCAGGGTGTTGTTAGTCGTTCTTTTACAAATGGTGGCCCATCTCCTGACGTACTGAGACAGGCGAGCAATGCTGGTCGGCTACGAGAGAAACAAAACAAACGCCTGGGCCTTTTAGGCTGCGTTCGGGGACTATACCGCTTTCTGCACCTATTCTTCTCATCTGAACGATTTTTACAATTTTTTTGCAGGGCTAGCTGACAGCGACCTAAATCAGGGACCGGCACCAAATAAAGAAGAGTCCGAACAAACTGGAAGGCTCAGAAGTGCGTCAGAGAGTGGGCGGACCTCCTGCCACGACACATGAACGACTCGGACAAGCTCAACGAGGGGGATACGCATCACTAAGAGTTTTCGTAGCCTTGTGTGCGCGTCTTGACGAGCGTGCTCACTGGATCTCCCCCGGGACGCCCGAGCTCCACAAGTTGCAAAAGAGCAGCGGAGCCACGGCCGTTAATATTGACAGATGGAACCCACTGGGGACGCCGTTTCGTTGCACGATGTGTCAGTGAGCTTTATAGACCTCGGAAAACCTGGTGCGCAGAGCTGATCCCGATCTTCTCTGGACTGCGCAGACTGTTGCCGCAACCAGTATATTTTGTTTTCCCGTATTCTCCGTTCCGCTGCCAGCAGGCACAGTCTGTTGGAGTTAGTAATTCTTTGATTCCTTTTTTAGTTAGTCCCGAATTTTATTGGCATTTACATTTGCAACGTTCCACAACTCTGGCGCCAAGGCTGTTTTTACTGAATAGGTTTGTTTATGGTCGGAAAACGAGCTGCTTAAGTGCGCGATAAATTAAAGTATAACACATTGGAAAAGTGTTTTGTTTTATCCGGAGTTTTTAGTGTGCGTTTAAGCTTCTCCAGAAACTGCCAGAACAAAGCAATTAGTTCGTTTCACAACCAGACCAGTGTGCAGCTATACCCTTGTAATTCACACAGAAAAAAAAAAAAAAAAACATGCGCAAGGAGGAGGCAAAACAGTCATAAAGTCCATTTTATTGAAAATTTTTTTAATATACTTCAACAGTTTTGAGCTTATTTTGCGGGACAAAATGTGCGCATATAGTGGGCAACAACTTCTGGAGAGATAATATATCCGCCCAGTGTTTTCGAGTGATTTGAAAACTACATTAAATTTTCGCATCTGTTACCATTGTGGGCCACCGCCTTCCGTTTAAAAGTAGTTATTATTTAAAAAGTTCAAAGTAGATGGAGAAGTTGTGCCGGTGGATAAAAAACTTTGCTACCGCAGTTTTCGTACATTTACGTATAAATAAATCATGAAAATGATCCTTCGGTTTTTCGCCTCAATGACACAGACTTTTAGTTTGATGGTAGTGACTGCAGGGACCTCTTACAGAGCAAGTTGTAACGTTTGTGCGTACGAAAATAGCATGGCCGCAGGGGGGCCTATATGGCTGCTGGATGCTCCTTTCACCTTTACAACGGATTTATGATTTAGGTCACTCCCAGTTCCCGACTATATTAGTCCTTGCTCGGGACTGGCCGAGAAACTAAAACAAGTAGCATGTCGTAACTGGCGTGACCACACCAGATGAAGGCGAGCAGATGTGCAGTGGTGGCGCGTTAATAAACCCCAACTCCAACATGAGCAATTAGAAATGTCAGTCCCACAGAAGAGACATCCTGACTTTATCATTCTGTTATGATTTAATTTGGAGCTGCGTAACGTATTCCCAACTCCTTTTCTCCGGGTCATGATTTAACTAGCTTCCAAACAAACCCCGCTTCCTTATTGCAAAAGGCATTTTGCTGAACAGAGTTCTTCCCGTCGTAAACAATTGCAAAGCAGCTGGTGGCACCATGAATCATGGTAAAACCATGGGGGAAGTTAGTGAAGCGCTGCTACGCCGGGTTTTCTAACTTACGTTGCATGTTTGTTGCGTGCGCGGCCATTAATTTCAGTTGCTGCTCCAAGATTTACGTAAATCATCCCGTGTATTGAGCAAGTGCTATGGCAAGTGAATCATTAGACTGGAACTTTCTTGCAGCGGCCGTTCCTTTTGAGCAGTTGTTTTTTTCCCCAAAAGTTAGTCTCTATACATAAATTATCTTTGAAGAGCCGTTTCCGGCATAGAACATTTGCGGAGCTGCTGTGGACACGAAAAAAATTGCACTTCGTAAAACACTCTTTTTCAAATCTGCGTGGCAGGTGGCTTTTTTTCCACGTGATAATCTCGTGAGTTAACTCGCAGGATTTACGAAGCGCGGTCAAGCACGGTGGTTCTACAAGCTGTGCAGAGCGGCGTTATTTTAACCTTTTTCTCCATCGTTCCAGTCGCTGTTCCTGGTTCTCTCTCTCTCTCTCTCTCTCTCTCTCTCTCTCTCTCTCTCTCTCTCTCTAAGACGCTATCCACTCATAAAAAGACCGAGATCTACAAATCTTCTCCAAAGCTGCCCCCCTCCCGCCACCTCCGATCCTTATTTTTGCATGTATACCGATCAGAGAAAAAGGGCGCATAACAATTTCCTCTCAACCGTCCTCCATGACATCACAAACCCGCAGCATGATCGCCGCCGTAACCGCCTAATCACATAGTCGTGAACCTCCCCCGACATATTAACGCAGAAAGCTCCTCCGGCCGAAGTATAATAGGAGCAGGTTGGCGGAAGCATAACAACAGCGCGCAGTCGTTCCCATCTGGCTGCATTGCACTGGTCCCGACTCGGTGTGAGCGAGAAGGTGCCGCGAAGAGTGGTCGCTGAGTGGGCCACTCCGGGCGCGCCGGTGCCATTAACGGCGTGCCGTGCGAAACCAACAGCCGTCCATCTCATTAGGAAAGCCAGCGCAGTCCTCTCTTCATGCAGCGCGCGGAAGTCGCCTAGCAACCGCTGCGGTGTCAGTGACGCTTTTTCCTGTGTTTTGATACTGCTTGCTGGTGTTACTTAATGTGTAGGGGCCGATGATAAGCACCACCTTCTCGTATGCTTAGGAAGGCTGGCTGTCTTCTTGTGTGTGGCTCGTTATCTCGTTTACCAATATTAGTGGGATTATGACGCCCACCGGGGCGGACCGCTGCCCGCCCAGCCGACAACAGCCGTTTACGCTTGTACATCGCTGCGATAGGAATAGGGTGAGATTTGGAGATTTGGAAATTTGGAGATTTTGAACCTACTGGGACTTCTTTCGTCTCTGGGGGCGACTGGCAGAAAATAGAGGGCTATACGCCCTAGATGACTGACGAAGGCGAGCGCTGGGCCAATAGTCTGCCCGCTCTCCCTTCTGTCGTAGTCACACTAGCAATCAATATTGTTCCGAGACATAACTTCCGTGTTTACATCGACGCCACCTCACCACTTCCGTAATTATCTCAGAGGGCTACACCCCTTCGGTTGCTCTGACGTTTCCACGCTTTCCTAGCGCCACCCGCATTCCCATCTTCTTTACAGGTTTTCGATGTAAATACCAAGTCAAGCATTACTAAGGCGCCATTGGCGACCGATGAGTACTGAAGGAAAATCAACGTTCCCAGGTCACGCATTGCGAAGAAGAAAGATGGGATCATGCCGGGGAATGTTAATTGCATCACAGTGCCTTGCTTCACTACGCACACGTTGATTTTCTTCGGAGAAAGAGAAGGTTAATGCCGAGGCCTCCGACTATGCTTCCGAGCCTTTCTTGCGATAGATGGATTGTCATCGCTGTCATGTGCGTAGATAATAGTGACAAGCAGGCCATCCGCTCGCGTGGTTCGTCAATGGGCCTTGATGGCTTGCCACGCAGCGTTTTTCCGGCACATTTTTCTGAGCAGAAAGCGTTCTGAGCACCGTCAATTCTTGCTTGTCCTTACTTCATTTCGTGCACTTTTTTATTTATGCTTAAAATCTTAAAATCTTCAGACTCCGATTGCGTGACGCACATTTTTATTTTTCTCCACCTCAACAACGAAAACTAAGTCATAACTTGCTGAAGAACATCGACTGATGTGGCACTGAATGTGAATAACACCTGCACATGGACAAAAACTACAACAAAAGGAAGAAAAAGAACGTGATGTCGCGAAGCAGAACTACGCCGCTTCGCTAAGTGCCGTTTTAACGGTCTGGAAAACCTCAGCGGCCAGCTCCAACGTAAAAGAGCATGTAAGACGCAGAACAGTTGCGTTAACTTTTTATTGGTAAAGTGCATCAAACAGGTTTAACTGCCACCATCTAGTTAGTGAGAATGAAAGTAAAAAAAAAGAAACCTTGTACTGCGTCCCCTTGATGCGATACAGCTTCGGGGGAAGACCAGCCCGACAACAAAGTAGTATGGAGGGAAAACAAACCTCATAGTAGCCTTTTAATTCCCCCGTTAAGATAAACAAGAAAAAAAAAATCAAGCAACTGCACAAGCCATCGCCTGAGTGCGTCAGCAACAGCGATATTGCTAGAGCCTGAAACCCAGCAAGACCGATTACACAGCAGCAGATGGGATATAAACACGACACATGGACTCGAAAAGCGGCGGCATCCTTCGCTGATGGAGACCATGCCAATTACACGCTAATGTGTCCACTGATTTGTGTCCACTGATTAGCACAAGCACAGTGTGTCAGCGCACTAACCAAGGCCTAACGGCATTCTGTGGAGTGCGAGAACATGTTTAAAGACCGCGTCCATGTTGTAATCGTGGCCTGATTGAAATCGCGGTCCAGCAGCTTGAGATAACGCTCACGATCCGCAGGGCTAGTACGAATTTAATGGCGTCACATTTCCTCACTGCGAAATTCCTTATCGCTGGGGGGTTTATCAATAACCTTGAATTCTCTCCAAGCAGAGAACAGGTGTTACCGGAATTATTGGGGAAGGTGCTGGCAGTAAAAATGCTGAGTGGGCTTAAGAAGGGCTTTCATTACAAAGGCAGCTCACGTTCAGGCTTACCCTACTGGCGAGAGCAGGGAGTCCGTAGAACGGCGATGTGAGTGTTGTGCTCGGGTTACGACAATTGCCAGCAACTGGTGGTGGGTTATAAGTGGGTATCTCTTGTCAGCTCTGGCATAAAAAAAGCCTCTAAAGTTTCTTAACATACACCAATACCTCTCGGCGTCATTTGAAACTGCCTTCGCGTCAGTTAGGTATACTTTTTTGTCCTGTAATATTTTTTGGCAAATGCGTGTAAGTTCTTTCGTCATGTACTCCACGTAAGCGTTCCTTCGAGCTTATATAAAAGAGCGTCACTTTAGCGGATCAATAATGGAGGTTTCGCACATTATTTATTTCTGGTGTGCCGCATCTCCGTGGTGTCATTTGCTGAGCTGCATTGTGCAACACTGTTACACGTAGCTAAAAGAGGCAGCCGACTCCATTGAAGCCGAAAACCACCGGATTCATACGTTCGAGCGCGCAGATGATTAAAAGAAAGCTGAAGAGATAAACTTAGCTTACATGACTAACAGTGGCGAATTAAGGTCGCGGATACCCCTTCCGTATCATGTTAAAGCTGTGATACGCGTACAACCACCGATAAAATCAACGATAGGGGGCTTTGTATTACACGTTTACACCATTTAAAAATTTCATCACGTAGCCTGTGCCTGAAAACAAGATATACGTTTTTTTTATTACCCCGTCGCCCTTTTTTTTTCGTAGGCGCTGTCTTCTGCGCAGTGCCTTGTGGCACGTATACCATTTAACCAGAATATGTTGTAAGGCTCGGTGTCACGATCCCTAACCCGATATGCCTGTATGTTGCCCTGACCCCTGCCCTCCTCTCCCCCCTACCTCCCGCCCTCGACCTGACCTGACGCGGGGTGACCTGACTTTAACTCTGAGATAGAGTAGTGTGGTTGGTAGACGCGGTAAATTTGCCTGGCTGGAACTTTCTCTGTAGACACGTCAAAGATTAAACTTGTTTTCAGAGTCCTGCTTAATTAAGAGCCTGTCCATTATTTCCGTGGGTAGTTTTGTTTTTTATACCTTTGTTGGTGTTGCGGTTGTTGTCGGACTCATCGTTACTATTATTGCTGTTATTGTAAGTGTTTTTGTTGTTATTATTGTTATTGCCGTCGCCGTCGTCGCCTTACTTGTTGTCAAGCTTGGCATACGTCTCCTCCGTAATTACGTTTCGTCCAATTACGGCACGACTTTGAATGCACAGAAAAATTTCCAGGTCGCCCCAGATAGCTCTTGAGTAATTGAGTTTTACATCTCGCCTAATGCTTCTAATTCTTCCTGAACGTTTTTTAATCATGTCGGCGGCACGTTATCCCTGCAGTTGTTTGTGCCTATTTTGAGATTTCTTAAAAATACAACGTCCGAAACGTCTGAAAACAAACGAAAAAATTGATCTAGTTTTTATTCTTAAATGGTGCAAAAAAACATTTATTTCCTTTGGGTTCCAGCCTTTCAGACGGGGTGGAAAAAGCTAAATGGTTAAGCCGCTTTGAGAGCAAGAATCTAATTTATGCGAATAATTTAACCGCAGCCGTCGGCGCCACGAAAACACAATGTTCGTCGCAGAGTGCAATGCTTCTGAGTTTTTATAAAAGCCTCTTACTTGCGCACTGGGATGGCAGTGATTTCAAACATCTGCTCCAGATGGTGATAGAATAGTAATAACAAAATCCGTTTAACAGCTTACAGAGTATAAGGCTATTATAATCCCTCCTTGGTTTAAGATATATTCCTACGCCCTCTAAACTTACCAAAAATATGCTCCCTATAGCTGCTCGTTACTGCCTAAAGTAGGCACAATGAAAAGATGAAAAGATTTTTTTCCTGAAAGGTATTAACGTGCGCTGAACTACTTTGCTTTGTTTGTGAGTGTCCTATGCAAAACAGATTTTAATTCTCGTCCTCTTTCGTCTGTACGTACGTTGTTTGTGGACTTTTATTTTAAGTTCGGAGCACTTTAGGGGCGCGGCTTGTCCTCGTAGCTCGTCCGGTGTCACGGCGTCACGCACCGAAACAGAGGCTTCGGTTAATTACGTACATTTTTCCTTAAATGTACCTATAGTTTTCTTTGCGCTAAACAACGGGAAGATGTATGACAAGCGCCAGCGTTTCACGAGTTTCGAACGCTTATGACTATATAAACCGCTTGGCTTACGAAGCCTCTGGGGTACGCCGCGAACAACAGCGTTAGTTGGCTTGGATTTGATCGGATTGGCTACACTGGCCGAGGTTGACCATTTTCGCGTAGCTCCTGGAGAGCCATGCTGCGCAAGCGCGAAAATTGGATTGGATTGGATTGCAAGCAGAAGTAAGCATGATAATCAGTTCATCCTAGACAACCAGGAAAGCTAAGAATAACAAGCTGAACCTTAGCTCACGCTACGTATATCCTGGCATAGCCGCTGGGCTTTCGAAGCCTCTGGGTTACGCCGCGGCGAAGGGACCGTGACCGGCTACACCATAACGCCGTGGCGATATGCTTGGTTCCAGCGAGCGAGCTAGGACGACAAGGCGAGCGCCTAAAGTGCTGTGCACTTAAAATATGGGGGTGATATTTGCGCTGTGCCATTGCCGCAGACGCTACCGTTGCTAGGCCACAAATATAAGTGCGCAATAATATAAAATACAGAAAACATTATGAATTAACACACCAATTATCCCAAATGTATGATAACTCAATCCAGTGTCTTTTTATAGGCCTTTTCGGGGCTTGCGGCGCTCTCTCTCTTGACTGCTTCGGTATCAACGCCGAGTTCATACTAAAATTAGACAAAAGAGGGTGCGACAGCTCCTCTTGGCGGGCTCCGCACTTCCCGACAGGTTTCACGTTGAGTGTACCTGGTACAATTTTTATTTGCACTGAATTCGCATACACCAGATCGAAAATTCAATCAACGTTCGAGGCTTTACGCGCGGAAGGTAGGCCTGAACTAGAGACGCACCGCAGTGGCGATCTCGGGATTAATTTTTACCAAGTTGGATCTTTAACGGGCGCCGAAACCTCGACACACAGACGGTCATCAATTGGCATCGACTTGCAGAATGTTTGATTCATCAACTGCACTGGATACGTTGTGTGTAGGTTTCATATTTTTTCAATAAATGAGCAGTGGTAAGAACTTTGTTTTATTTGAGCAATTGTGCCGTTCATGACTGAGTAGAGTTCTGTTTGACGAGAAGCGATGCCTCTATTACAGTTGCCTCTCCCGCTAAACGGACGGACCTCACAATTATCGACCCCCCAATAAACTTCCTGATGTACGAAATGTTATTACAAGCTTGCGGAACTAGACGTGATTTGGCAGTCAATAGATCGGCTTATTCAGAATGAACGTTATCATGGTTTCAAAAGGAAAGCTACTATACAGCGTTCATGAGCGTTACTCTGTGTCTATGGGTTTTTATGGTTGCTGCGGAAAAGGAAACCGAAGCTCTGGCTTATATTTGGCAGTACCTAGAAAAGTACAGCCCACCTGAGTGTTTAATGTTCCAACGAGAAAAGCGCCGACCCGATTTCCCGATAAAATGTTTGTTTAAATAGCGTCGCGTTGTTACAGGAGCCCCAAAGCGATAGCGCCTCATAGTTAACCCCATAATTTGGATTATGTCATTTGACGGCGCGTATTTCTGCTATATTCATCAACCTCCTGATGTGATTTAGGAGATAACGACAGTGTCAAGTCATGTTGAAAAGAGAAAAGCATGTTACAGTAAATCATTAAAATAACACGCACTCGTCGTTACTTTGCTGTAGCCAAATAGGGCGAACTTCGTTTCCCTGAGTACTCCCGAATAGCGGACTGGCTTATCGCTATATTTGTATGATTCTATCATTTCTCCTAGTAGGCTTTCACAACGACCCACTTCGGGGTCATTTGGGTCTCTCACGGGCTGAATTTCGGAAGTATGCCTTCTGAGAGCTTCCGACGCCGGAAGAACAATGCGTGAATAATGGCTTCCGAGACGGCTGAATGCCGCCTAGAAATCGCTCGGCGTTATTAATAGACGTGCGGCTTGTTCGACGAAATTCGCGAATGGGGGACGTCACTGGACCTACAGATTTTTATAGGTCTCGCCCAATCCAGGGCGTAATAGAGCGAAGGAAAAATTACTGCCTATACCAGTGACGCGTGGCGCCATGGAGAACGAGTTAAGGCACAAGGTTGGCAATAAGCGGAAGTGTGTTTTACGCCAATGTGAAGGCAATAAATTTATTCATTAAACTCATCTTTAAAATAGAATTGCTCTAATATGTGCGAATAGGTGCGGGAATGGCAACACAGTTTGAACGCAGTTCTAATATTCTAGCGGCGATATTTGAGACCGCTGGGTACCCGTCGATGCTGCCCGGCGCTGCAGGGGAAAGTATGCAAAGTACGGCAAAGTGACCCGAACGTCTGCACCATGTCAGGAGTAGTCCACTCGTCATGTACGCTCGTGTTCTACGTTCCGCAGCAAGTCTGCTAGAACTGAAGCCCCACTAAGCCCGTGGCTTGCCATAACTGAGAATAAGAGGCTTGTTGAATGAACTGTCAACGAACGGACATTTTGGCATTTCCTCTTTTCAACACTTCCGCAACGGTTCAACGCCCAGGAGGTGAGCTAGAAGGTCGAAATATGGCCTATTTGTCATCTTGCGTGTTGCGCAGTATCATACGCTTAGGAACATTAAACTCAGCAGTACAAAACCCAGCAACACCAAATTAAGCGACACGGCTCCGCGAAACGTGATAGTCACGCAATCTCACATCATCAGATGGACCTTAGATGCCCCGCAGTTCTTTAGTTAGATGACGTAATCAACGCACTCTTTTTCTGCTGCGTCTTTCTCTAGGAGGCACGGTTTTTGCACATTGAGCCAGTAATGAGTGCAGCGAGCACAAGCCTCGTGGTAATTTTCATCGCAGCTACATCGCGTTTTGCATTCTCCCCTTCTCCCGTCTACGCTATGCATTGTCCTTGCTCTCACCACAGTGCTAATGTGGGCAGAAAAGGGCAGTCATCAATTCTTCTCGATGAGTCGATAAAGGGTTTTCCAGCGCAGCTGAAGGACCCGCGTTGCGGGCGTTGGGGCGCATAGGCGCTAACGTTATTACACGCGCTCGTGTGGTGGCGTTGAATATCATAGCCATTTCGCACAACGCGCGCACTACTTCAGCCACACGCGCGAGGAAGGAGGAAGGGGGGAGGGGGGAATTGTGTTCGCATCGATGACTTTTGGCACGGCACGTCGTTTTGGGCCTGCCACTGCTGTCATGCCCGGACGCGGCTCTCAGCGCGTTTGGCGCCAATATGCGCGGAAAGGGCTCGCGTGCCTGCTCAGCAAGGTCAATGCATCAATGCAAGACGAACGAAGAGAGAAGAACTACGAAAGGGCATTGCGCCGACGTTATTGGGTTTACGGTCGAGTGACCCACAAGTTGGCCGAGGAAGCAAGGATTCATCAGAGTCCTTCAATGCTTTTTGAAGGACTCTGGATTCATTTAGGGCACCGATTCGGCGTAAGGTTCTCCGGGAAACAAAAATACATCAACAGGTCATTCATTAGTTTGAGGAAACCAACTAAAAACAGCTTGAGTATGACCGACTGCTGTTCAGTGGCATCGAGCACTACTAATAGGAGTGCGCACTCCGGCTGGACGCTGTGTGATGAGCCCTTATCCTGGGGGCTATCGCTTATGCCAACAACAATTAACATACTCTAAGCTCTGTTGTTGTGAACTGTTACACCTATTGATTTCAAGGACTTCTTTTCAATTTTTTGCGCTTCATTTTCGGTATTACGTTTCTGTTAAAATTGGTTGCTTTCGCTCGCAATAAAATCCAGGCATCTCGGCTTCAGCATCATAAGGTTTCAACACCTTAGCTGTTGCGGCAGGTCTTTAGTATGAAATGGTGGGACACGTTACGAAAGCAACAAAAAGGGAAAAAAATATAAGTAGTGGAAGACAGAGGGGTCGCAAAGTCATCAATGATAAAGGTCTTCTTTGTTTGAAAGACCAGGGCTGCTGGCGGATACCAGAAGCCCACGCGATTTGCCCTCTATTCTCCTTTTTTCCACTGTAACGAAAAAAATCCTTTACCTCTCACCAGTGCCTTTGCGAGTGTCTCCCTAAACAAGCAAGCTCAGCAAAGCCCGGTGTAAACAGAGCGGAAGGGCATACGTCAATGGGACAGCGTAAACAACAGCGCACACAAGGGCAGCCCCTGGGACACGCCCGCCAGGGCGTGACCGAGAACCAATCATCCTGCCCGCCGTGACAAGGCCCGACTCCCTCCGTTCGGGAACCTTGCCCGCTTTCCACTTCGGCGTCACACTTTTCCCCTCTCTGCTCCTCTTCCATTTCATCCCCCTCTTCATTCCCCCCTTCAACCATGTACCAATCAAAAGAGATCGAAAGTTCGGCAAATCACTTTGTTCCAACGTGAAAGTGTTTTGCTTAGGCGAGGCTCTATTTGCTCTAACCGGGAGGGCCCATCGTGTGGGTTTTCTCCAAGTCAAATATCAATCCGGTTTGTGGAGATAAACCCTGGCTGCGCAAACATTGAAAGTCAGGTAAGGCAGAGGCCGCAGAGGAAAGATAAATGAGCAGAAGGTGTGGTGCGTTGGCGAAGGCTATGCGACTGGCAACGAGCAGAGCACACGACACTCGAGCGGGGTGCAGGGAGCGGGGTACACTCGAGCAGGGTGCAGGGCGATCTGGCCGCCATGCGCGAATAATAAAAAGGTTTTTCCAAGCCTCGTGGTGAAGGGGCTTTGGCTCTCTCGTTTTGATAACGTTGCGGTACGCTTCGATTAACAGTCGATCTCCAAAGATCTTTCAGCTGCATTAAATAGCAGTCTTTCTCTCTCTGGACTCTGCTTCGAGTACGTTTAATCAGTCGCTCAGTAAAGCGCAGAATGGAGGGCTGATAAACAAGTCTGGTCAATCTGTACGGGCAACAAAAGAATTACGCAAGGCGAGGCTTAGCAGAAAAAAAGGACATAAAATGGTTTGTTTATTTGTTTAGTGGTCTTGTTTCAACTCGGAGGTTCCCGCAAAACTTTCACGGCACATATGGGCAACCTGTCGACGGGCAGCAACATGCAGACCGAATAGTTCATCCCTGTGTGGACAAAAGAGTAGGTTCATAAACTGTTTATCCGCTCATTGTGCTACTCTTGAATGCTGCCCTTAGACGTTCGGAAAAACGATAGAGGGAACCTCATAGCCCAAGTGCAAGTCTTTGTGCTTTTTGAGTAGTCGGAGCACGGATATTGATATGCTACCGTTGCCGTAGTTGCATCACGCCTGTTGGAAGGAAGTCTGTGGTTATGTGAAGTGGTTAATTCCAAGTTGGGGACGTCATCGCCAGTTCGATGGCCGTCTGTTCGGCTTCAACAATGAAACCTTCCCGATTGTCGTGAAGGTTGCAAACAGCTTCGCTACCTTCAACTGAGTCTTAGTTGTTACCGTGAGCTTCCTTCATTTTTTATTTACCCACGCACACGTCATGTCGTCTAGGAATGCAGTATTTTGGAAAGAGGGATTACCACGCATATGAAGCCGATTTTTTGACTCGCTTGTAAGTGGCCGACATGCAGTCATAAATTACACCGATGGAGCACAGCACCATCCCCGAAGTAATAACATAGCCACTTGCCATATATCCTACACACGGGTGCATATGGGCTGTGGCCAGGCGTATGATATGACATCTGAGGCCCCAAAACGACGTCAAGGACGTTTGGTTCATGTCAGATACTGCTTCGTCCCCATATATAAATGAATAAACACATTTTTCATTCTTCTGGTCGGCGTTTCCGGAAAAAAATATGTTTCCGGGTTATTACTCTGCTCATTTATTTTTAATCGGCCGCTCACTTGCCTTAGCGTTGCTGTAGCGAGTGTTATACCCAATTTTATTCTTTTTATTCATGCAAGGGCGGGGCTATTGAAAAAGAATTGGAAGAATCGATGCCTATTTTAAAGCAAACTTTGAGCAATTGACCTAGATTATCATAAAAACCGATGAAGTAGGGGCGACTTCCCCGACAATTTTTTTCCCAGCCCTTACTCGGTCGCGCATTTGTTTGTGAGCGATTGGTGGCCGGCGGACGAAGCCACCACAAAGAGACCTGCCTGTGCAATTATTAAGTGCAATGCACTTCTTAAGCGACCCTGAACCTGTGTCCACCGGCGATGTCCGCATCACATACCAACGTGGGGGATTGGCCAGGAATCTCCTCGTCTTCCTTGGCAACGGGGGGGAGATGGGCGCGCGCTGCCTGGCCGCTGACATGGCACATACCCACGTGGGGGATTGGCCAGGAATCGGGCGTGAGAAGGGCTAATGCACCCGCTTAAAGGAGTACTGACACGAAATTTCAAAGCTGAGATCCGCTCTAGCAATCAAGTACAACGACAACACAAATAGGTGTCTGTGAATAAATGCATCTTTCTTTCTTTGTAGTTGTGTGTGTGTGTGTGATCTCTCTTTCGCGAACATTACCGAACCGCGCAAATTCAACTCGTGCATTCGCACTTTCACATTCTTCCCCTCGGGGAAATGCGGGGAATTATTGTTGCGCCTCTCGATCCATTTGGTCGTATTACTTGAGTGATAGCTTGCGTACGACACTAATAAATATTTTTCTGGTACCTTTCCTATTACGTCTAGGGTCGACGTTACGTAGCCTTAAATTTAAGAGTTTTTCAAGCATACTAATTGTTATGGGCGGAAGCTGCACCTTTGGGAGATGGAATTGAGTTCACTGAGTTATCAAAATCTACTTCGCACAAGAAAAAAGTTGTGGTCTGACTTAATTGTCCTTTTAACATTGCCAATGAACCGGTGGTTCCGAATATAATGATTTACAGGATTTTCAGACGTTTTCCGAAGTGGCTGTAGCTGCGTTGTTGAAAAAACGTCCCAGCCTCGTGTGTTCCCCTTCTGCGTAAGATTAGCAAGTAATGTTTGGAATATTGTAACCTTTCTGATAGACGTCAGTCAGGTGTATATGGGCATCGACATTTGCTGAATGCAGCAGATGTGGCAAGAAAAACTTGGCGTGCTTTAGCTAGACAAATGGGATTACTAACAGACATCACCGTTTGAGCTTTCTGCTCCTGCCTCGGATTTTTTACTGCAGTACGGACTAGAAACCCCGACCGCCAGTTCGTATTCACCGCGCATAAGCCATATCAAATAATTTCAAATGTTCTGATACAAAGTTATTACGGAGTTCATCTGCTAAACTGTGCAGTAAGACCCATACTTTTCTTACACTCAGCCGCCCGCCCACACCTGATTGAAACAAGAGGTGGGCGACTTGAACTAACTGGGAGAACACATAAAGGTGGAAACGATAATTAAGGAATGCAATAAGACGTCTGCCTCATAGGGCCACACAGGCGCTTATCCGTGCAGTTGTCATCTTCTTTGGATATAACGAGGAGACAGAAGCCTAAGCGTGTTTCTTGATGTACACCAGGTATACGGGAACGGAAGTCCGCCCTCAGCAAAAAACATACACGAGCACATTCCGCAATAATGATTGGAAGTCAGAAGGTGGGACTTATCTTCAGTGTCATTATTCCCTGTTTTTCTTAGTTGTCCCCAAGCCATTTGTCTTAATTGACCCCCAGCCACTCGAACCCCGTTTCATAAGCCTTCCTTACCGTGTATTATTTTTACTTCACTAGAATGTAGTTGTATTCGTTTCGTCGGCTGCGTCCTAAGAATTAAGAAAACGTTCCAAGAAGCTCGATATGACTTCTTCTCTCCGTGGAAGACGAAGGAACTGGTCGGAGACTTCTTCAGCAATGTGTCATAAAAGTTACGGATTGTCATTCTGATTGATACAGTGGGGTCGGCGCTAGCAGCTGATTCCGGTTGGGTAACAGATGTGTGTTGACAAAATGAATTCCCTTCCTCTCCTCGCTTTCTCTCCTAGCCTCCTCGCCACTCTGCGTTCCCGTACACTTTTACCGAGGCTTCGGACGGGCAATAAAGCCGCTAGATTTTTACAAAATAACACTGCTACTGCCACCACCGTAAAAAAGAGATATACCGAAATTGGGAGATTTCACTATATTTTGCAAATAAGTGGCTGCGAAGGCATCAAGAAATCGGGCAGAGGTTCCTCACTTCCGGCTGCTCGTAGCGTACATTTCTGTGAGTACCTTTTACTCTAAATGTGCAGTTTATGATAACTTGGAGGGATTTCCGATTCAAGTCCTTGACATCGCTCTGTATATTTGCCACCAGTCAGTCGTTTCTTCCTTAGAAAATCTCGCAATTTTACTTTCAGTTGAACCACTCACGCTGCTCAATTCCTTTGCAGGTACCGTTCAGCTTTGAACGCAAAACACAGCCTTTTTTAAAAAAACATTATTTTCCAAAGAGACCACGTAAAACAGTTAGGCATCTTGTTATCAGAAGAGCACCTAGAGGAGATTCATCAAGCGCAGAAAATTGTGCTTATTTCATTTTGTCTGACGCTCGAAATATCTGCTCCCCGATATAAACAAATACTTGCGGAGGCGTCAGTAGAAAAAGGGAAAGTCGCTCTAACCGATAACAGTCCCCACAGTTTCTACCTCTCGTGGTCGTTATAATGTTCCCTGCCGATCGGACCAGCTGTCGTATCTCGAACACCAAAAGCAAGAGACTCGGAGGTTGTGAAATAACTGAGCAGAGATATAGCGTAACTCACAGCTACCTACCCCGCAGGAGCGCGGCACAAAGCTTCACAACCAGGAAGCAATTATCAACGGCACACGACAGGTCCCAGTCGAAACAGCGAGGCGAGCTAACAAATTGCCCTGCAGAGCGGCAGGATCCGTAAGGTAAGACGGCACGAGCCAGCTGGAGTTGACTCGAAATTGCCTTGCAAAGCGGATGTTGGGGCCGCTTGTTCAACTCGAGCTTTTGACAGCGATGCGAGAGAGTTCCTGGAAATAACTGCCGCTACCGGGTCGTACAGCTTAAAATTGGCCTTTTTCTTATGATGGAGTGCTCTATAAAGCTTAAAAAAAAGAAGTACAGCATTACAAAACTCGGGAACCTCTAGGAAATGGGAGTTTTATAAACAAAAAACAGATTTAGAGTCTTCTGGTAGCACTATCCACAATTAGGCTATGGTGTGCACAGTATGTGCAGGTTCACGTTCTAATTTGGGCCATCTAAGCATCTTTAACATGCGCCAAAACCCAGACACACGCGGGGTTTTTGTTTTTCCCCTCCACCAGAGAAATTGACGCCGCGTCCGGGCACAAACCCGCATCCTCGGCGTCTCTGGCAGAAAGCTTCGGCCGCCACTAAGGAACCGCCTCTTTTGAGCAGGAAACCGCAAAGGACCCGCCTCTTTTAGATTTACTATTTTGCATTCAGTGGAAAAATGTGGTATTACTTGCTTGGGGCGTTCCTCGGTCTCTAATCAGCCGGCAAAAAGTTTTTAGGTGCCTAATTAGTCGGTATGCCGAGTAAGCTGGACTGGATGGGTGCCACGGTTAAGCTTTGAAGTTCGAGTGAAAAAGTTTTTGATTGCTACACATGCTCCATTTTTGCTTTTGAAAGTTTATTTAAAAAAAAATGTTTCGCTATTGCAGCCCCGAACAAGCCCCCAACCTCTACGCATAAGAGTGGGCTAAAAAGGCAGAAAGAAATTACGGCAGGTCATTGGAATACCTTTACGCTCAATTCCGACTAACAACCCGGTGTTCTGTAATGAAATTGGGATCTTGCTTGGATAACACGGTAACAATAAAAAAGCTCCTGAAGTCAGAGTAATTGGGATTCCTGGAAGCAAGCGAGCCACTGGCGAATAAAGTTTTTTAGCTCACTCATTTTGCCAATGGCCACCCAAGTTTTCGGGATGTATAACAATTTCGCCTAATTAAACTTCAGTAATGGCAATGTTATTTCTTTTTTGCGAAATAAAACTACCCATACGTTGAGCGCACAGATGGGAACGTCATGATAATATACAACACCGGTATCTCTCTTTGACACCTACATGGTGCAGTGCGTATTCGCCATCGGTGCTGTGAGCAAGTGGTGTTCTGCGCGTGGCATTCATAGTTGCTGCTCGAAAAAAAAAGAACAATTCCAGCTTTGCACAAAAAAATGCAAGGCATCTGTTTACTAGATCGTATAAAGATCTTCGTCGTCAGTTGTTGCAAACATTAAAAATGCGAAGAATAGAATGCAAACATATTATAAAAACAAGAACAATTTCGGCCCGCCTAATAACGCAAACGAGCTGAATGAGGCATGCTTCCGAACCAAAAGCAACTCTGCATTCGATCGTTCCAGATTTTTTCCAGCAGTTTCTTCCGAAGCACTTCTCCGCAATTTGTTCGCATCAGTTTCCACTTGAGCGTGAGATCACGATCGCCCGCCTACTGCAATAAACCGGTGTCTCCGGTTTATCCACGTCTCGAAGATATACCGCGGAACTTCTCAATATCCCAAGTCTTAGACATGCGCCGCTTCAGCGCTCCGCCTTCAAGCAAATTCGTGGTTAAGGATCGCCTTTTCATTAAGCCCGAGCTTGCCCACACCATCTATTAACTCAGATGCAAAATCCTCGAGTGAAACGCATTAGGGATTGAATGCCATCATGCGGCGTTAGGCTCAGCTGAAGCATTTTAGGCCTAAGCTGCGGGCTCACAATCCCGGAACAATAGCGTCCTAGGGATTTCGAAACTTGTTTCGTCTAGAAAACGAGCGCACGGAATGAAAAGAGGGATTTCGATAATCTACCGGCTGCAGGCGAGACTTCAGGCGGGTAGCAATACTGTTGTCGTTATTTCTTTTCTTAGAGGATGCTGTAAGACACGGGAACGACATTTGAATGACCATTTTAAAGGCCTTTCCCAGCTTTTCGAACTTATAGTGGCGTAGATTTCGAAATCAAACGCATGTGCTGAAAAATATCCACTTTGTATGTTGTTCTTAAGATTGCGTCTTACTCTTCCGCAAATGCAGAAGAAAAACTTCTGGTTCTGCTTACACTTACTGTCTGAACGAATAATAAGTGATACTTAGGTGTAGTACGAGCTAGATATTTGTATCATGCGAACCGTGGGGCCGGTAACGACAAACGCGAGAGTCAGGGGTTTCCCCAGGCATCGAATCAAGGGGGGGGTGTCTCAATGGCTCTGGGGGGGGGGGGGGGGGGTCCATAAACTAGAAAAGCTGTTTGTTTATCCCACTAGTTAAATAATAGACGTCTGTTAACCAAACGCTCATCCCCGTGACGTACGTTTTTCATTTTCTATATATATATATATATATATATATATATATATATATATATATACACCTGAGAGGCGGTGCTTTCTATTCAATCTAAGAAAAAAAACAAATTTAGAGAAATTCATTTTTTACCATGAGAGGTCCGTATTCAGTTTAATTTTTCGCCATTTTTTAACGTATAAGGACATTTTCGAACTTGTTACCAGGGCCAGTGACGAAATTTGAGTTCTTGAAACAACGTTTAGGTAGTACACGAATTATGCAGCACTTATAAATCAGGCACCGATTGTACGCTCCCGATTTATTAATACGCCAGGATTAGCCTCCGTAACGCTTTTCGCTACTTCCTGGCTGGTAGCAATGTGCTCGCAGCGTGGTCAGCCTCAAACCACTTTGCCCCTTTCCTTTGAAAGTCTTTTTTGTGTGCACATTCGAACTTGCCACGAGCTGTCGAAAAAAATTGGCCGCGTATCTGCTCCTTTCGTTGCAAATTTCGTTAAAAGACGATAGTCTTTATCGACTTTTTCCAACTAAATGCCTTCCTTCGCTTTCCCGCTCACATCTAATGTAGTTCCTGTTGCGTCGCGCTCCTCCCAAGGTAAAGACGTCAAAGGTTTGCTTCAATCATTTTAAAATTCCCGCGTTCCACTGCTCCAAACCGGGTGTCTCGATGCCAACGCTGCCGTACGGCGAAGACGCGTGTGAATCGAGGCGCCCTACTTCAACGTTTATAGAACCGCGTTTGCCTAGTCCACGTGTGTTCTAAGCAGAACGTGGAACCTATCTAGTGGAACCTTTCGTAACTCTTTCCACTTGATTTCTTCAAATGCCGCCAGAAGCTATATGGCGCGGGTAACAGCAGGCGACGGCGGAGTGATATTTTTTTCTTCAGTTGATGAAGTATTTAATCTCGCCAAAATCAAACATGTACGATTTTTTTTATAAAGGAACGCTGCAAATATCACTTCTGTATTAATTTGTTTTCTTATATATGCGTAATGTCTTGTTGTTTTTCAACAATATTGACAAGTATGAACATTACACCGGACTTAGACGGGCACATTTAGCTGTTGCTATAAAAGACTATTGCGTAGTTGCGCAGGCATTGTTTTACTTTGGCCGGGTGGCTGAATCGAGTCACAGACAGACAGACGGGCAGACAGGCAGACAGACAGACATACAGACAGACCAAAATTTCTGGGTTTAAGTAGCCCAAGAAAGACTATCGTCTTTAAAAAAGGAAATAAATACGTGCAACGCTAACAGCAAGCTCGGGGGGCGCACTTTTGTTTATTTTGCCCGAGGCTACTGCCAGAATAGCAGACGGGCAGCCCGCGCATGCGCAGATCGATACTGAAAAAGGTCCATACAAGGACTGACAAGAGTGAAATTTGGGGATTCAAGGGGGGGTGTCCAGAAAAACTAGGGGGGGTCTACACACCCCCTAGGGGGGGTGTAGGGAAATCACTGGCGAGAGTGCAAGCCTTTGTGTGAGCTCCTGAAACTTGTGGTAAGTGGTTGAAAGGTCCTGGTTGTACGGCCCTGTGCCATGAGACTGTTCGACGGCAGTCAAGAGAAGGTGATCTGCTTCATGCCCCACGCATTCTTGCAGACGATTCATAAACTTGAGAACAAGTTAAAGGTACGAGTTCAGCCTCTTTCTTGACAACAACAGACTTTTCTTGAGAACAAACTCGCGAAATACCTAAGCCTACTTCAGAATGCTGCTTTCATCTTTCACATCTCAGTGAACCCATTATAACATTTTCTGTATTACCTTTGTTATCCTCATTACCTTGAGAAAAAGTGAATGCGGGCTGATACCATTAAGGAACACGCGACCTAGTCTACAGGCTAGGACAAGAGGGCAAAGGCCTTGAAACAGCAAAACACGGATTGAATTTTAAGCGTAAGCCTCATGCCGCCATTTCCACAAGGGGGCTTATAAACATTTGTTACACTTAGTTGCCTTAAGTTATTTTACTAACACTGACGTTGTTTCTGCTCGGCATTCTCGAGCCCGTATTTTATACAAGGACCCGGATATCAAAACTTGGAGATAGTTTTTTTCGTCAATTCTAGGATGCAGCGAAATAACAGGAGGCAGTCTAAGAAGGCTTAAGTTGATATGGACCACTGAAGCCATGGCGACGCGCCTTGTGTGTGCACTAAGCACATCCACGAGAATCAGTAAAGTCCGGTCGACCACATTATGCACAGAAGTGCATTAAAATTGGGCATCCGGTGAACCAGCGAAGAGTACTTGTACAAATACCCGTAATGCTCTCAAACTAAAACAAAACAAAAAAAAACAATCCCGGGCCATTTCCACCAATCTGAAACCTGCGAGGGGCGAAGCGTGCAGTGTATAAGTGTATTCTTGGCGCCTTGGCGTTTTCGCCCACGGAGATGAAACCGATGGGGGGTAGAGGTATACAGCTTTGCTGTAAGTCTCGTGTCTTTGCAGCACGAAACGTTCTAGCGCGAAGCGTTGGAAAACGAGTGTCCCGGTGTGTTCTTTTAGTACGCGTTACGTTCTAGTGGGACGCGTTGAAAGACGAGTGTTCCGGTGTTTGGGTACCGTGGCAACATGATACTACGACGACGACATGAGATGCTGACAGACCGAGCCCCTAAGGGGCTTCGCCCCTAACGCCCCTAAAAAGTACTATTATAGGGGCTCAACTGGCTAATAAACGGATTTCTTATAAGGCAAACGTGGAATCTAAATCAACATCTTAAAAGAATTATAAAAGTGAGAAAGGACGATAAAAAAGTGAACACTTCTTCTATATTCACAAAAAACTTACTTCAGCACAGAATCGCGTGCTATGAAGAAAATCGGCACCGAAATAACAAAAGCATTCTAAGGATTACTACCATGTGCGTAGTAAAAAACAAGCAAATAATATAAATACGAGAATTTTCGGAAGTTGGAGGTAATTCATTTCCAATGTTTGCGTTCGTCCCCTAATCTCTCGTCTTGCGCACTGTTTTTGACGGGGTGCTATAGTTATTGTTTTTTTTTTCTCCAAGAAATAAGAATGGAATCATGAAAGCGCAACAGCAGATTAAACTATGGAGGTCTTTTTAATGATTAGTCTTTGGGAGAACACTGACAGGTGAACGGAGCCTTCGTGAAGATTGCAGCGGGAAACGATTGCGGACAACCGGAAGTCCCCGTTCCTGCGATTCGCGAAGCAATCATTGGAGAAGCCTGTGAAAAGTTTATGGCTTTGATGGAGAGTGCCCGCGAACATCCGTCTTCCCAGATCATTAAAAGCTCCGGTGCAAGATAACCAAGTGACGGATATTCGCATTTCCTGCGTAAAAATGAAGACAGATCAGAGCTTCGAGCGTGTGTTTTTTAAAAGGCCAGTTCTGTGTGGAGGGAACGGCAGCGTAATTGCACAGTCACTGAGTTTAATAACTAAAACATCAGTAAGGCTGTGGACCCCTCAGTATTGTGGAATATAGTTTTGCGATCACGGCAACGGCATAGTTGGGCTATCGTGAGCAATATTTGCCTAAGGAAGATAAAGGTCCGGAATTTAGACAGACAGACAGACAGACAGACAGACAGACAGACAGACAGACAGACAGACAGACAGACAGACAGACAGACAGACAGACAGACAGACAGACAGACAGACAGACAGACAGACAGACACACGCGCGCACGCATGCACGAGCACGCACACGCGCACACGCACGCGCGGACGCGCGCATACGCGCAGAGACACACCCACGTACGCATGCGCGCGGAGGTTGAATTTCTTGTGCACTAAGTACAGCGCACCCCAAGTTCTCGTTTCAGAAAAATTTTGTGAAAGTTTAGGGAATTTTTGGCTGCCCGGTTTAACTCTACCTGGAACGTTCCCCGTCCATGACAAAATCGAAGCGCCCCAGAAAGACGATGGTTACAACAACACGAAGGAAAGTTGCAAAGGATCATGCAAAAACGTTACTCTTTGAGATGTGTAAATCCCCATGTTAAGTGTGCACGACAAAAAAAAAAAGCCCATTTTTGGTTGGTTTCTTTTTTTTTTTTTTCATCACACGCGTCATAAATGAGGATGTCGGTTGTGGCGGTACAATGAAAAGTCCGCATAGGATGTTCGGCGTAATACTAGCGGCAATTTATTGTGCCGTAACTTATGCAATAAGCCAAACAAAGTCAATAATAACCGCGCAGCTTGCAAACGTCAATAGGAAGAACATTGTGACATAGTTTAAAATCCCATTTCAAACAAACAACAAACAATTGCGGTATATTTTTGCAGAGGTCATTAAAGGAGGCCACTTATATTTCTCGTCTTTCTAACATCAGTAACGACTGAAAACTCTAATTCCCCCTGCTCTTCTTTTCCAGGAAGCAGTAAAATGAGTAGAAATGAAGGAATATTTCATGAGCAAAACACAAGATGAAATAAAAGTTTGCTTCTGCCAAACGACACAACGCTGCCCCCCGGAGAGATATTTGAGAAATTCCTTTTATTCCCCGTAATTAAACTCAAACAAGTTACAAGGAAGGCATGTCCAATTTTCCGGATGACCCAAGTTCATTCTCTAAAGCAGAGTCTGATGTGCAGTTCTTAAAGACTTAACAAAAAAAAACTACATTTGAAATGATTCTCAAAATCAAAAATGAAATCAGTTATCCCAGAACTGCTCTCTCTAGGCATGTCTGGTAATTTAATCTCCCGTACTGTGTTCAATAACCTGCAGCTACAACCGATAAATGAATTCGGTGTTTTTTTTTCGTAAACATTGCAGCGGGACTACAACAAGGAAAATAACTACAAACTACAAAATCTGTCGGCTTTTCTGTTTCTGTGTTACTTCCTAAGTTAGTCAAAAATGTAACGCAAACTCGATGTTGCGAACGTTATGTGTAACTCAGCAGAGCCAGTTCGACCCCTACTACTCTAAGTTATGTCACTTATTTTGTTTTTCTTATTTGTGAAACTATCTCTCTTTAAAGAAGCAAGATATGTTACCAGCCATTTTTCGCGCATAAGAAACTATTGTTAAGAAGGAGAACAATTATAAAATATGATGATTAGCTCTCATTTATCCGTCCGTCCGCCCGCCCACCCGCCCGCCCGCTTGCCCTTCCGTCCGTCCATGCGTTCGTCTGTCTGTCTGTCTGTCTGTCTGTCTGTCTGTCTGTCTGTCTGTCTGTCTGTCTGTCTGTCTGTCTGCGTTTGTTTCTCTTTTTTTACAAAATCCAGCGGAACGTCCCTGACATCTGAAACGAACCACCAATGGTTAAAGAGTGTAAATGATTGAGGCCTAACGTCTTTTTGCTTGATTTTCACGCGTTTTTTTAATTATTCCTAATTAGTTTTAATCGTCGAAGCAGTCTTGAAGTTCACGTGCATAATTTGTACTTTTGTGCCAAGCATGCCATTCCAGTAGCACCAATTACACGTTTTCAGATATTTGGCCACAACACCGTATTAGCCTTCAGCGTTCTTTACTTCTTTTTTTTTCTCAGCATAGGTTCACCCGAGGTGAAGTTGGCCTTCCCCGTTTTCCAGCTTGTGTGGCATTAGGATAAAAAAATTACACCATCTTCCCGTAGGGGAACCCTGAGTAGTATGCGAAGCAGCCATGGGGTCGACTGAAGTTCCCACTAGTTTTCAGTTCGTCGCTTCCGTTAACGTTCAGCTTCGCGTGCCTTCGTTGTATCAGTAGCTTCTTGACGTAGTTTGAATGAGTGAAGGACGTAAGGCGCGTTCCTAGCACGCGCTCCCGTTTCGGTTTGTAGCGCAGTGGGAAGAGCGCCACGTACCTCCCGTTGCGGCCCGAGAGTCGTGGGATCGAAACCGGGCACCCCCTAACTATTTCTTTTTATAGTGGACTGCGCTGACATCAACCCAAATGCTGACGGGGCTGAAGAGACGCGCATGCGCTGTAGAGTGCGGATGGTGGACAACGACAACAAGGTAGGAAGGCACACAGCCCAGAGCATGAGATGCTTCGCGTCTAAAAAAGCCTTTTAAATGCGAATGCATTTCTTAGTCGGGGGTTGTCGTGCGTTGGCCGGCGTGCGCCTAGCAACAGCTGTGGCGCGCCTAGCAGCCGGAGCACCTGGTAGCTCGGGCGGGAGTGGCGGAGGGCAAGGGGAGAGGAGGAGCGCGCTCGGCGTGTGAGGGCGCTCGCATCGCGGAGCTCGGGCGGAGTAGCGGAGAGTGAGTGGAGAGGAGGAGCGCGCTCGGGCGTGCGAGGGCGCTCGCATCGCAGAGCTCGGCGGAGAGAGCTCGCGCGCGGGGCGGGCGTGTTGCGCGGGTCTCTCTCTCCTCTCCGCGTACCCTCTCTCCGCTCGCTGCGCTCGGAAAAATATATATAAATGCAGTGGAGCGCGCGCCTCTCTCCGTGATTGCTTGCCGCAGCGCACTCATCGGTGCACCCAATGCATTCGCATTTCCGCACGATCCCCTTCGGGGAGGTGGGGAGAGTTTTTTTCTGTCCTGCCTCTACTGCAGTGGTCGTGACCGAAACAGAAATAAAATTTAAAAAATTAGCAGTGGCTTAGCTCGGCTATGCCAGGATATACGTACCGTGAGCTAAGGTTCAGCTGATTATTCTTAGCTTTCCTGGTTGTCTAGGATTAGCTTGATTACCATGCTTACTGCTGCATCAATGACACACACACACGGTACAGGCATTATGTGACACATGTATATTTATCAAGCGGCTCCGGCGCAGCGTCACCAATCGCCCCAGAGCTAAGCTGGCTCTACAGGCGCACGCCGGTGTTGCTGCGACACACGAACCATTGGTTCCACACCCGGCCACCCCTCGCATGATCATCAAGTGGACGGGGCCGCTACGCGCGGAACGGAGGTCGGCGAAGACGCTGGGCGCGTGGGGTGGGTGAGAGACGCCGGGCAGCGAGTAACGTTCCGTGCGCCGTGTGACGCCAGTACTCCTCGCGCATGCGCAGCACGGCTCTCAGGAGCCACGCGAAACTGCTCAACCTCGGCCAGTGTAGCTCACGCTACAAAACGAAATGCACAGGTTCGCTATATAACACTGAAACGGCGGGGTAATAATGAAGCAGCTCCGACGAAAACAAGTGTTTCAGAGGCAGCTCAAACCAACGCTTTGCAGCCGTACCGTCCACCCCGCATTAGTCGCCGTCAGTGTGCGAGGGAAATTGTTAGCAAACGCCTCGCTTAGGGCCATAGAAGCGCCATACATTCGTAAACTCCTGCGTTAGAAAGTTAGTTAACCCACGACCTCGCAACAAAAGAAACCTGTTTCTCCCTAGGCTATCCGGACCGCGCACGTGCGAAGCCCGTGTGCTGCACTGAAGCTGTTCGGTGGCGTAGTGCAGCGCAAAAATAGTTCAATCTTTTAAATATTTTTTGAGCAGGTGGGAGCGAAGCCGCATCTGGGCTACCAATGCAGCGTAGCCGACGCATCGACAATGGACGCGTTCAGTTCGCTGCGAGGTTCATGCGGCGGGTGCGAATGACTTAATTTGGAGCCGATTGTTCGGTTTAGTGCGGGCCGGCACCGACCACGGACCCCCTCGCTTTCGCGTGCTAACGTATTCAATGGGTTCGCGAGAGCGCCTTTCTCTCGCTACGGTTGCCCGGATAAACTACTTGAACTGGCTTTTCCACTTAGCTGCTACAACTCGCTTTCGACGAGCGAATTATATGAGTTAGAGAAAAGTGGAGGAAGTACAAAAAGTTGCTTCCTAATGAGAAACTTCAGTGGAGCTTTTAGGTCTTTCACTGTGCGATATACTGATGGAAGAATTTGGGATAATGTCCTTTTGCGGTGGCGTTTGCGTACGGCTTCATCGGCGGGAGCCTCTGGATTCGGGCTCATGTACCGATGAGCCACTGCTCAGGCAACTCATTTAGCAGCGGCGACATACGGAGCACTTCCCCCGGTTGCGTCGCTCATTGTTCTCTCTCTCTCTCTCTCTCTCTCTCTCTCTCTCTCTCTCTCTCTCTCTCTCTCTCTCTCTCTCTCTCTCTCTCTCTCTCTCTCTCTCTCTCTCTCTCTCTCTCTCTCTCTCTCTCTCTCTCTCTCTCTCTCACACACACACACACACACACACACACACGCACGCACGCGCACGCACACACGCACGCACACGCACCCACGCACGCACAAAAAAAAAACTGGCTGATATTGCATTAACGAGTCGATAAGGGCTAGTTCGTATGCCATCATGGGAACTAGGTTTAAGTGCCTCGCATGACTTCAGAATAAAGATATTGATAACACGGACTCGTCTCTGTCCTATCAATATTTGTTTCCTGAAGTCGTACTCGGCGATTAAACCTAATTCTTATGATGGCTGATCAGTGATGACGCTGTGAGTAGCGTGGCAGGCTCAAACAATGCGTTCTGGTCACAGTGCAAATTCAGATGAGTGTGGAGCCTGTGCAATCTCGGCGGAGAGCGCGTGTAAGATGCGCGGGCGAGTTTCACAGCGTTTGCCGGAAACCTATCAGATGTCACCTCTTAGAAGGTTGCTGCTGTGGAACACTTTTCGTGCGGCAATCTGCTTCCCTCCTCAATGTTTGTAACGTTGTCCTCCTCCATTCTTCTACTCAAGCCTTCGTTGAATTTTTTTCCGGTTTTTCGCCTCATGCTCTCTTTGGCATCACCGTCTTTATTTTCCGTTCGTTCGCTTTCATCCTCACCTGTGCACCAAGTGCTCCTTGTTCGCTCGGTTACGACAGCGCTCAACCCCACGAACGGGTGCCGAGGAGCTCCGCTCTGAAATAACACCACCATTTCGAGACCCGTGCTATACAAGTGTTAAGTTTTATACAAAAGTGTAAAATGGCTTGGAGCGTACACAGCGAACCAACATTGCTGTATTACGCCGCGGCATCAAAAGTAAACAGGGAATGGAGGAAAATTGTGTTGAAGCAGTGGAGCTGCTGCGGCAGTAAAAGCTCTTAGACCCCCGCCGGGGTGGCTGAATGGCTATAGCGTAGTGCTGCTGAGCCCAAGGGCGTGGGTTCGAGTCCCAGCCACGGCGGCCGCTTTTCTGATGGAGGCGAAAGCAACAACACCCATGTGTACGACATTTCCGCGCACGTTAGATCCCCTGGTGGTAAAAATTCATCCAGAGCTCATCAATACAGCACGTCTCACCGCCTGGGTTGCGTCGGTGCGTTAAATCAATCAATCAATCAATCAATCAATCAATCAATCAATCAATCAATCAATCAATCAATCAATCAATCAATCAATCAATCAATCAATCAATCAATCAATCAATCAATCAATCAATCAATCAATCAATCAATCAATCAATCAATCAATCAATCAATCAAAGGCTCTTCGAGTGCACAAAAAACTAATTCTTTCTTTGTATGCGTAGTCTAGGTATTCCTTTGCGGTCTCATTGTAATTCTGCTCTGATAAAGACAGCCAGAGTTGTCAAGCGATAAGAAGTGTTACTACACAGGCACCCGTTCGTTCTTTCGATAGCCAATGTATCGATTTCTCGATCACTTTACAGCTTTACTCAAGCTACCCAGGTAATAACCTTGACAACAATATGAATGTAGGCAACAATTCGGTGCCGCAGGGAAGGTGTTGCAAACCATAAAGACAACATGATTCGAGCTCATTTTTAGAGGGTAAAAGACACTTTCCGTTGTCCCGTCGGCAAGGTCCCACGGGAACCTGCACTGATCTATTCTGCCCGCGGGGGAAACAGCTTCAACCAGCAGAGCGTTTCCACCTCCTCCTGTCATTTGGAGTTTAACTGTACATGTACAGATAAATATTTTGACCGAGTAGGGATAGCTCTATCTTTACAAATAATCAGACAACTACAGCACGTGGTGCTGCCTTAGCTTCGTTATCACGGTAATAAAAAAATGCTTGTCTTCGTGAGGGTGACAAGGTAATACGGAATTCATCACGGATTGAGTGATGAAGAGGGAAAGAGGGGTGAAGCGGTGCTAGTGAAGGAAAGCACTGCAGGCTGGGTTTGTCACGCCAAATAGGCCTTTTTTTGCTTGCCTTTTCATTGTTTATTCTAAATTCTCACTTGTTGCCGTTTCCATTTACTTTCTGTATTGAAAGTAATAATTTGTATATAACAATGCACATGATAAGTTTGCTGCCATCGTAAAGACACGCCTTCTGGAAGAAACGCCTCGACAAAGCAAGGTACGCCATCGTTGTGTTCTAGTTTTCATTTACTCACTCGGTCCAATCGTTTCACATTGTCTTCTTATTTTCATTCTGGTCATTTATAACTTTTGAAATAGTGGTTTATATTATCAATGCCTTCTAATATTTGCTTTTATTTATGTGTAAATAACGACTAACAAAGTTTTCTTTCACACATCCTTGTGTAGTATCATCCATCTCCAGTTTCAAAGAAATAAAAGCAGATAAAAAAATCACGCCATATCCACGGAATGAATGATGATAAGTGGGGCGAAGCTCGAGAGGAGGAGATCATCGGTAACCGTAACTCTCCCGTGAAAGTTCGCCCATTACATCATTAAGAAAGACGTAAGACTGTGTGCGTACATTGTACAAATCAATTTTTATTTTCGGAGTCAATGCTCCCAGGCCCAGACCTGGTGAAAGACCCCGCGCCATCGAGGACTACCCCGCACCTCCACCACAATTTGTCACGTAGGATGGGACACAACGGTAAAGAAAGAACTTTTATTTAGGGCGAACTTGTGCCAGAACAAAACGAGAGGAAACGAGCAAAGGTCCTTGCGTCTCGTTCGATCTCCGAGAACGACTGCCTGCGTTCGTGGCGTGATCTCTTGCGTGATCTCCTCCTCGCAGTGCACGTGCGCTCGCGCCTCCGTTGGCGAACTCAGACAAGCTCGCGCTCCCGGTGCCGAGTTTGCGCTGCCGGTTGCAGCCGGTTCTTGCGCGTGCAACGCGGCCCACTTTGCGCCATCTCCGAAAGCATGCGGAGGTCACGTACCACGAGACACAAGGTATGGACAGACCCATGGCTTTAGGAGATTCGCCCCTAAAAGATGCAGACCCAAGACCAGCGGAGACAAGACGACGCTGGTTGTTTGCACCCCTGTAGCTGGGTTTATTCTCTTGAAATTATGAACCAACAGGCCCAGTTCTCAACATTGCGTCAATCACCAAACTTTCCACATCAAATGCTGAGATCCTCTGTCAAAGCGTAAAAAGATAACGTTTTCCTATAATTTTAATTGGTTCCACAAGGCGACTTCCTCCTAGGTGTTCTCAGTTTCGTAAAGCAACGGCGTTTACAGCAGCTAAGAAGACATGCGTAAGGATAAGAGTCGTCCGAGCACCATTTGCGCGAACAAATGTAAGCTCTTTGCTGCCAGGAATGTGCTATATATGCGATTGTAAGTGGTGATTTGAGGTATAAAGCCCTGCGCCTGAGTAGAAACCGGGTGATGTGCCGCTGCGTAGCGGACAAATACTACTCAGAAGAACAAAACAGGACACCCTGATGTTTTGTATCGGGTATGCGCATCATCAACCGCGATGCTTATTCGCAGATATTTCAAGCTGAAGCCTTGCCTTGGTAAGAATTCTAGTGGAATGCAGAAACAGTTGCGAAGTCGAAAACACAAAGAACACATTAACCGTGCTAATCTGAGAATCCTTGTCACATGATGTTCCTTGGGTTCACATATTGTACATTCCTGTGGCGCAAAACAGACAAAAGCAAAAACCACCTGTTTGTTACACGATACATCGAATAAATGTACAAAGCGTTCACATTATATAAAACATATACGTAAAATATTGGATCCGGAATGTCGTATGAACGCTATCACACAAAAAAAAAATAATGAAAAGGATAATTTAGGTGAGGGGGGCAAAATATGCCAAACCGTGCCACAGTGTGGGCTCATGCAAATGCCTTGCAATGCGCCCAAGATTTTCACCTCATGTAACGCGACAGAGAGAGAAGACAGCATATCTTGCAACATGTATCACACCGGTCCGCCCTTTGAAGAATTTTGAGAAAGAAAGGCATTCGTAAAAAGAACGTGACGTCTCCAGAGGCGCTGATACGCGTGCACGCGGCAGTAAGCAACATAGACTGCCAGGTTAAAAGACGGATGGCTTGTTTATGCACCCCTCCTGGAAGAAGGTCCTTTTTGTGTTTTAGGCTAAAAACAAAGAAGAAAAGAAAAATGAAACACAAAACTAGTTCACCCGTGGTAGACAACGCGTAGTGTTCCTTGCATCGCAGTGAAGCCAAGTGCTACCAAGCTAAGCGATGTTGACAAAGACGAATGTTTCGAGGGCAGCCGCCGCCCCACATCACGCTAAGAGAATCAACCGCGTTGGATCGCGCACCGGTGCGGTCAAGGATGCGTATAATGCGAGATGACACAGGACGTACACTTTAGGTCGGGTAGCTGTCGTCGATACGCTACATACATAGTATGTCTCTCTCGCTAGTTTTGTTTGTCGTTCTGCTGCAGCGCTACAACCGTGCAAGCAGAAACTCGCTAAAGCAGCTTGTTGCGAGCGTCAAGAACTTACGCATGCCCCACTCGAGGAGGCCCCGTGCAACCGTGTGAGACAACCGTATATAAAATCAGCGTGCGGTACTGTACATACGATAGATACCGCAAAGGAGAGGAGAGAAAAAAAGCATACCACTGTTTACGGTAGATATCTCAAAGAAGAGGGTATAACCCTCCTCGATGCATAAAAAGGATTATTACTCTGCCCCCCGCACATTTTTGCCCTTCCCTAGAGACGGTGCCTGTTCCTTAAGCGGATGACACACCGGGAAGACCACGCTCCCTCCTTTTTGCTCGCTGGAGAAGATCCCAAAGCTCGTTTTGGCATGCAAATAAGCGCGAGGAGAGAAAAAAGCGTCTCGAGACGTGTTTCAGCTTGATTCATCCCCGTCCTTTTCCCCGTGCGACCAGCCAAGCGAAACTTCAAATAAAGTTTGTTTACACAGGCAAGTGAAGATCTAAAAGCGTGCACGCGGTCTCTGGATGACGGAAAAGTGAATCAGCATACTACGCGAAATGCGAACACGAAGGCAAAAAAAAAAAATATTATAAGGGTGTCTCAGCCAGATGTCGCAACGTCAAAACCAGGCGCCTGGATCTCTCGAATGTTTTAGTTTCCTTCAAGCATTCAACTCTGCTGCGAAGCGAGCGTGGCCACGCCCCAAAATGCCCGTGCTCCTAACTTATGTCACCTTATAATATTATTCCGAATGCGGCTCCAGAAATGTTTTTGGTCGACAGAGGTGAGGCCACGAAAAAATAAAATTTGTTTTTCTGCGCCTCGCTTGGAAAAAGTCGATTTGGTGTTCCACAAGTCTGAGAAAAGGAAGTAACTACGAACGTCCGTGTTGAAATATTTTTCCGTCTTTCGCTGTTCCTTTGTCTTAGTTTACATTAAATTTAACCATTCCATTTTCTTATATTCATCGAAGCCGGCATCTGCAAACGAATGAAGCTCCCCTTTAAAAAAATTGCGCAGCCTTCACTAGTGGTGAAAGGATGGAGAAATAGAAGAGCCGGCTGACCCTCTCCCTTTGTGGGAGACTGAGCTCCTCAAAGCCAACGCTACGAATAACCCAAAGGTATTAAGGCTGTGATGATGGCTCAATTGCATAGACGCCGGTTTCACAACGCGAGGGACGCCATGTTCGAGTCCCACCACGGGACGTGTTTTTTTAAAGACGATATTCTTTCTTGAGCTACTTAAACTTAAACCCAGAAATTTCTGTCTGTCTGTCTGTCTGTCTGTCTGTCTGTCTGTCTGTCTGTCTGTCTGTCTGTCTGTCTGTCTGTCTGTCTGTCTGTCTGTCTGTCTGTCTGTCTGTCTGTCTGTCTGTCTGTCTGTCTGTCTGTCTGTCTGTCTGTCTGTCTGTCTGTCTGTCTGTCTGTCTGTCTGTCTGTCTGTCTGTCTGTCTGTCTGTCTGTCTGTCTGTCTGTAACTCGGTTCAGCCACCCGGCCAAAGTAAAATGCTTTCTGCGCAATAGTCTTATATACTCACAGCGAAATGTAAACGTCTAAGCCCAGTTTACATGTTCATACTTGTCAACTTTGTTGAATAAGAACATGACATTACGCAAATATAAGACAGAAAATTTTTTTTTTTCTTTCCAATTGGAGGTTTCCTGTTCGCGTCGGACAACTTGCGGCTGGGGTAAACCGCCCCGCCGTTGAAAAGCTTTTACAATGCGCGTTTGTCTAAATACACTACCACCATGAGAATAAAACATTTATTGTTTATATTCCGTCCGCGGACGAAACAGAGATGCAGGCAGGTAATAATAGGCATATGGTTGTTTTATGTAACTGAAAAAAGCTATCGCGATTTGAGAATACCCCTCGCACCCCCTCTTCCCGACTGGGCAGACTACGCTAAAAACAGTGCCAACAGCGCTCCTTACAGCTTTCTATGCCGGATGATAGACGTAGAAAGATAGGCGTAAACAGGAAAGCCGGTTGTATTATATCTCGATTAAGGAAAGGCTGTCACGCGTCTCAAATACTGATATGCGCTTAATCATCCCAACAAAGATGATGAACAACATGCCTATGAAAGGCTGTTTGCATCTGCGTGTGGCTATGCCTGCACGTAAAAAAGCAGACAAAACTTCGAGATCTACACGCACGGGGAACGTCGACCCGAGAATGTTTCCGCGGTTCTAGGTGGATGTTTGCTTCCTGCATTTAAGAAACAAATAACGACTCGTCCTTGCGCGAAAAAACTCAAGATATAAAAGATTGGATCATATGCCGCTCTCTCATGACTTAAAGCACCCCCGGGATTCTGGAACGTATTCCCGGGAAAAAGGGGTTAGAAATTTCTTGAAGCACGTATTTCCCCCCTGCTCACTTGCAGCCACAGGCGGTTAAAATGCGAGGCTCGTGTCGTCGGCAGTGGCGACCCTAGGGAACGCCGAGGCAAGATTAAAGGCAAACAGTGCCCTCATTTCTCCACGCGCTCAGCGGCTTACGGGGTGTGCGTTTTTTTCCTTCAGGGAGGCGGAGGGCCCAAGGAGTGCTTTTTTCTCTTCCGGCTCCCCGGCCTCGGAAAAGGAGGCCGGCAAATAAACAAGGAAATCATGCTCCGGCAGTTAAGCATATTCTTCACGCCCCTCTTTAATGCAATATTGCACCGGCACACTTCCATCGTGTGCATGCGTCGCTCCTGTCCCCGGTAATCACGTGTATTCATTCCCTGGCAAGACTCCTCCTCCACCTCCACCTTGTCTCTCGCTCTCTTTCTCTCTCTCTGTCCCAGCTTTTACAGCTTATCAGAATTGCATGGTGTGCAATTAACTTACACCCACCAATTAGGCACTCCTCTGAAACCTAGCCACGCGCGCGGTTGAAGACGTATAGCCGCCTTGCAGTTGTAGTTTGCCACGTTAGGTGTCTCAGCATTCTTTGACGTCAAAAACTTAATTCTCCAGATTAGTAATCGGTATTCATGTCTCGCACACCACCGGTCGCGAGCATGGCGGTGTGGAGGAGACGCCCCGCAAGCAGTGCGTCGCAAACGCGTTTCGCTAGGCATGACGCCCACATCCCATCTTCCTTCCTTTGCGGGGAGAGTGAAGCTCTCTCGCCGAGCACTGCTGCATATATGACTTTTTTGCGCATTTTCTATTGAATTATTGCATTTAGTACACGATACGCTGGGCTTCTGAAAACAATATAAAACTTTTTGTACGCATGCGTACAGCTCCTGTCAGCGAGATTGACAGATAAGTTGAGTACTCCTGTCAGCAGACGTTGATAGAGAAAATCCTCGGTTCCGCAAGAATATAATGTGGCAGTGTTACCTGCAGTGCCGCGCTTATGCCCACTCTTTGCCCGGCCAGCGAAGCGTATATGTGAGTGAGCTCATGTATGTATGTATATGTCCGCCTGTCTATCTTTGCATCCATGTACGTTGATGCAGCAACATTTCCTTTTTTTGTAGACACATGCACGAGTGGGTGGCAGCAGAAGTGGAGTACAACAGCAGAAAATAGAACAACAAAACAATGTACATTAAACACAGCACTGGAAAACTATCCATAACATACTGTCACATTCAGAGCACCCGGGTAGCGCACGAAATGCTTGGTAAGACCATATTTATGTAGCCCTGTTACACTGTATTGAACCCAATACCTCTCTAACTCCTCGTGTGACGCAGGTATATCTTCTATGATACATTTCATTTCAGAGTGTTTCCAAATTTTAAATGCAGAGCATTTCAGTAACTCACGATGTCACCCGCGTTGGCGTCCGTAGTCCGCACGCTCACTGCGCATGCGCGTCGAGTCGAGGCGATAGCGAACACTCACGCGAGGGGCATTGGATTGGATTCGAACACTCTCTCGCGAGGGGCATTGGATTGGATTCGATTGGATTGGCATGGATTGAATTGGCTTGGCTTGGCTTGGCTTGGCTCGACTTGGATTGGATTGGATTCGGATTGGATTGGATTAAAGTGGATTGTGTTGGATTGTGTTGCGTCATAGCCGCGGCACGTTGCGTCAGAGCCGCGGCAGACGCGCTGGGGCTGGCGCTTGTGCAGTACTCTCTCTTCCGCGGTTTCCTCTCCTTCGGGCGCGCTGCGCATATAACCGGTGTGCCGTTCTCCGGCGAAGCAACATTCGCTCTTGGCTCAAACACCTAGAGTCCACGCCGCTTTACAAGTACGCCGACGTCGTCGACTGGGACCGGCTTACGCAGTCCCCTCAACGTATATAAGCGGCGGAGCGCGCGTTCGGAATTCAGTCAAGGGCGTCTTTGCTTGGCTTTCGCTTGACGTGACGCTTTGCTTGACTCGAGTAGATGCGACGCATTTACTCGAGTTCCCCCTGTGGGAAGATGCGGGCGGCTTTTTTTAACTGTGTCGCAATAAAAAACCGTTGCTGGTAGTATGTTCGGTTTTTATTGGTTATAAAAAGAGCAGCTGGCATACGACTTAATGTTTAGCTGCATTATACTAACCTTACATTCCCGCGTTCTTTTTCAACCTTTGAATTTTCGGGGAACCCATAGGGCAGCCTTTACGTTAACACGTTTTGAAAGGCAATAAAAACATCCCCAGTGTGTTTGAGAGGACTCCGTTCTTGCACCGAAAGCCAATACAAGCTTCAGTAGGGGGCTCAGTTCGAAAGAAGCACGCGCAAAAAAAAAAAAAAAAAAGCTGTTCTCTTCATCGTCTTGCAATAATGTTCTCTGGCAGAATATCGCAGGGGTCTATATGACGTCTGCACATTCCTTGTCGATTTCGCATAAAACTAGCAGGCGGTCACGTTTATACATATATTTTTAGATTTTGGGTGTTAACACACCAAAACTACTCCTGCGCTATGAGTCACGCCGTAGTGGAGGGCTACGGATTAAATAAAGTAACATTAAAAACGACACACGAGCGTTTTTGCTTTTCGCCTCTATCTGAAAAGCGGATACCGCGGGGGATATCGATCCCGCGTTCGTTGGCACAGTAGCGCAACGCCTTAGACCCTGAGCCACCACGGCGGGTACGTTTACACATTTGTTCATTTATTCGCGCCTATTGGAGCCCCGAGGTCCTACATCAGTGACGAGGGTGTGAACACCAAACACAGCCCCGATTTGCAGACGGAAACACAGTGCGACATAGTTCAATGTACAAAACAAAAACGGAGGACATATAAAACGCCGGAACCGAACACAAGAAATAGCTCATCGTAATGAGAGGCACACGTTTATGCAATCTCCTGTACGCTTAATAAAGGGTAGAAGTTCAGTCAAAGATAGAAGCGGGTAGCGCAGGAAATTGGGTTAGAGTCTTGTGAAGTCCGGAAAACGGATGGCAGGAAAAGGGCAGAACAAGTCTTGGAGCTTTAAGTGAGAGCGGCGTGTGGTTGTATGTGGCTCGGCGAGCGTAATAACATTGTACAGGTAAAAGCGAGAAAAATAAGTATTGCAGAAAAGCAAAGCTTGCTGAACGCTCTGGCGCCCCGAAAGTGGTGCCGAATTAAAAAAAAAAAGAAAGACACGAAGAGAAATTAAAATAACCTTATATTTACTATGCAGATATAAGAGATGAAACCAAAGAACAAAAATAAGGTTTCCTCTTGCTCTCGAAAAAAATATTGCTATATTGTTACCCCGACCTATTTAGCTGAAACCTAACCTAATGATTTCCCCTCAGTACTTGAGGCTGTCAGCTATTGACAGTGAATTAAAATCGAGATGTGGTCATAGTCGGTACCATGAATTGTTTTACACATAAAGCAAAAAAGCGCGGCTTTTCTCCACCAATCCCTATTTTTAAAGCGAAGTTTTGGGGTCCTCACTGATGCCGTTGTACGCCAATCCACCCTGCAGGAAAGCCAACTTTCACGGACGATGACGATGAATGATCCTTGGTGAAGTGAAAGAAAAAAAAAAAAAAACGCTTCCCGTGGCCGAAATCAAACCTGCGTCCCCCGCGTTACGAAGCCGGCGTCCATCCGATTGCTCCATTTCCACATGGTCGAAGCGAAAACCGAGCAGCAGGCACCGATTCGCGCCGTGAACCCGAAACCCAAACGTCAGGCGTATACGGAGTGCGCACCCGAGAGTTGCCGTGCGTGTTCTAGAAAAGGGGTGCGTATACTTTCACATACTCGCAGTGTGGGATTGGCAAACCAAAGAATCCATCACGAGGAAGCTTCACGTTCAGCAGTCGTCGTCGTTAGACGGAGGGGTGCATGCTTTTTTAAGCTTTCCCTCATTTGCCGCCTAATATTATCGCGTGGCGGCAGAAGAAATTAGACGAACCATGGAAGATGCGAGCGATGTATTTACAACTATTCACAAGTCTGCCACCAATGAGCTCGACCTGGGCCATGCGTAACGCAAATCTGTATCCTCGTTGGTGGAGTGTACCACAGCGCTAGGTAACATTTCCTTTTTCGTTTCCCTCTCGTGACAATACAAGCGTCATTCGATTTCTTACAGTCCAAGTTGTCTATTTCTTTATACAGTGCATGACAGTCTGCGAATAGTCTAAAGTATTTTTTGTTAATGAACAATACCAGTCTCCTGAAGTAGGAATAAATCTGGCCCTAACCCCGATCCTGGGGGCAATCAGGGGTAGGGGTAATCTCCAGTTTCAATACCGGAAATCAGCCCCATGACGCTGTTTGGGGAAACAAAAGTACCAAATGTAGTGGATAGGTTCGTAGCCATGGGGATTGTTTCTCCACCACATCTTTGTTTTATAATAATCTTCACTTTTATGACCCAGCGTTGTATCATCTGTGGTATTGAGAGGTTTTTGCCACAATCAGCATTACTATGCAAGAAAAAAAGTTTCGGTTGCAGTTCGGGTGACTCGAAGGCGTAGCAAGGCTCCAGGCTTTTGCTTTAGCCTAGTTTTCCACCCCCGCAACGAATGCTCAGCGTCATCATTTTAGCCCCAAATTATCAGAAAAGAAATGTCGCCAATGGAAATGCGTATACGGTTAGCTGGCTACGAAAGAAAAAGCCGCCCGCATCTTCCCACAGGGGGAACTCGAGTAAATGCGTCGCATCTACTCGAGTCAAGCAAAGCGTCACGTCAAGCGAAAGCCAAGCAAAGACGCCCTTGACTGAATTCCGAACGCGCGCTCCGCCGCTTATATACGTTGAGGGGACTGCGTAAGCCGGTCCCAGTCGACGACGTCGGCGTACTTGTAAAGCGGCGTGGACTCTAGGTGTTTGAGCCAAGAGCGAATGTTGCTTCGCCGGAGAACGGCACACCGGTTATATGCGCAGCGCGCCCGAAGGAGAGGAAACCGCGGAAGAGAGAGTACTGCACAAGCGCCAGCCCCAGCGCGTCTGCCGCGGCTCTGACGCAACGTGCCGCGGCTATGACGCAACACAATCCAACACAATCCACTTTAATCCAATCCAATCCGAATCCAATCCAATCCAAGTCGAGCCAAGCCAAGCCAAGCCAAGCCAAGCCAATTCAATCCATGCCAATCCAATCGAATCCAATCCAATGCCCCTCGCGAGAGAGTGTTCGAATCCAATCCAATGCCCCTCGCGTGAGTGTTCGCTATCGCCTCGACTCGACGCGCATGCGCAGTGAGCGTGCGGACTACGGACGCCAACGCGGGTGACATCGTGAGTTACTGAAATGCTCGGCATTTAAAAATAAATAAACCTGCGGTAGAATTCAATGATTGAACATCAGAAGACGTGCCATGTACTTTGACGCGTCGCATCTTGAAGTCAGGCAACGAGTGCATATGCGTAGGTGACGTTGTATCCGAAGCAGGAAAAATCGCCTGATTGGTTTATTGTTAGCATTTAAAAAGCCCATGTGCCGATTCTATGCCCGTGAACTGCTCTGTTATTCGAGGAAACACCATCGCTTAGACTTCAGTTCAGTGATTTGAACTACGAGAGGAGATATAGGAGCGAGGAGGAAATGGCCCACCTTCGTGAGTTGTTGGGGGCCTATGTATAGCTGTGTCTACTGAACCCTTCTCTAGCCACCGATGTGTGGGTCCACTACAAGGAACGATAGGCGGGCTATTCCTCGGGCTCCTTCAACCAATCATGTTGCTCCGCTCTTATCCGCATGGGTGCAGTAAGACGAGAAGTGGAACCGAGCGGCGGCGTCGGCGAGACGCTGCCAATTTGTTCCCTTTATCCAAAATTAGCGCGAGCCGACTGCAAGTAGAGTAGAAAGCCGGTGAGCCCGTTTCAGCGTCAAGTCTCCTTCAAGTATTTCGAGCTTATTGTGGTGTGGCATACTCACTCGGTCGTGGTCACCCGGGACAGAAATCCCGAATATAGTCTCTCGGAACGCCCCCGCATCCGGATTTTGCCGTCCACAGAAAGGCGTGTGCAGGATTCGATTTTCGCCGCCTCAATGGCATTTCCCAAATTTGATTCTAGCTGCTGCAGATTTCCTTTTCTTTGCTCCGTCAGAAGTCTTCTGAGTTGGGGCGAAAGGGATGTAGGAGCACATCCTTTTTTCTGAAAATTTTTTGGGGAAAGGGAGGACTCAGCTAGTACTCGATAGACGTCGCTGGAAATCTTTGGTAGAGGCCTTCGCCCTGAAGTTGACACAACCAGGCTTATGATATATATATATATATATATATATATATATATATATATATATATATATATATATATATATATATATATTGCAAAGGGGTTTATTGGAAGGAAGACAGAGTCCGCTAGACAGGGATCAAGAGGCAAAACCGTCCAAGGTGAACCAGCCAGAGGATTCGACTCGAGCCGCGCGATCAGGCACCGGTGATGACAGCCGTTGATCCGTGGTACATGCTCATTCGGGGATTGACCGGTGGGTGAAGAGGGATTGGACGGCGAGAGCACTTCAAGCAATCTCCATTACAATTGCCCCCGGTGAAGCAGGAGCCATCCTGGCGACTTACGGCGATGAAACGACTGCGGGGTCGTAGTAGGGCTTCAAGCGACTGACGTGGACGGTTTCGCTGCCACGACAGCGAAGGTCTGTAGAGGGCGTCAGTGGTTCTACTGTGTAGTTCACGGGAGAAGTACACTTGAGGACACGGTAGGGGCCGTGATATTTCGAAAGCAGTTTGGAGGATAGACCCGGTGTTGTAGCGGGGACCCACAGCCACACAAGGTCGCCAGCACGAAAGGAAGATGAGGCGTGGTCGTTGTCGTGAAGATGCTTCCGGCGACCCTGGTCATTTGTTGTCAGTGAGCGGGCGAGCTGGCGGCACTCTTCGGCTTGTCGAGTTAAGTCCGAAATAGGGTGGCACTCAGACGAATCGGGGCTGTACGGTAGTATTGTATCCATTGTGCAAGACGGCTCGCGCCCATAGAGGAGAAAAAATGGTGAAAAGCTAGTAGTGGTCTGTGCGGCGGTTTTGTAAGCAAACGTTACAAAAGGTAGCACCACATCCCAATTTTAATGATCACGAGCGGCGTACATGGTGAGCATGTCTCCGAGTGTGCGGTTGAATCTCTCGGTCAGGCCGTTCGTCTGTGGGTGGTATGCGGACGTAGTGCGGTGAACAATTCTGCGCTGAGCGAGGAGGGATTCAACAACCTCAGAGAGGAATACGCGCCCTCTGTCGCTGAGTAATTCGCGGGGTGCACCATGCCGCAAGACAAGGGACCGCAAGACGAACCCAGCAACATCACGCGCCGTAGCGGCTGGCAGCGCTGCGGTTTCGGCGTAGCGGGTTAGGTAGTCGACCGCAACAATAATCCATCGGTTGCCGGAAGGAGTGCATGGCAAGGGGCCATACAGGTCGATGCCGACACGATCGTAAGGACGATGGGAACATGACAAAGGCTGCAGAGGGCCGGCTGGTTGCGGTGCAGGCGTCTTGCGGCGCTGACAGTCAGTGCAAGCACGAATGTATTTGCGCACGAAGCTGTACATTCCACGCCAATAGTATCGTTGGCGGAGGCGGGTGTACGTTTTAAGAAGGCCAGCGTGAGCGGTTTGGGGATCAGCATGGTAAGCAGCGCATACATCCGCACGTAAACTGCGCGGAATCACAAGAAGCCACTTCCGACCATCGGGCATATAATTGCGGCGATAGAGAAGGTGGTCATCCCGTATGGCGAAGTGGGCGGCTTGGCGTCGAAGAGCCCTGGGCCGCGTAGGAGTCGGTGTAGTGGAGAGAAACTCGATGATCTTCGCAATCCATGGATCACTGCGCTGCCGGGAAGCTATGTCGGTGAAGGTCAATGACGCTACGAGCGTATCGGTTCCCGCAAGACCTTCCGGGTTACCAGGCAGCGGAGAGCGAGACAGTGCATCCGCATCAGAGTGCTTGAGGCCGGATCTATAAACAACTCGAATATCATACTCCTGCAGGCGGAGCGCCCAACGAGCAAGACGTCCCATAGGGTCTTTGAGGGACGACAGCCAGCACAGCGAGTGATGGTCGGTTACCACGTCAAAAGGGTGGCCGTAGAGATAGGGTCGAAATTTGGAAAGAGCCCAGACGATGGCAAGGCATTCTTTCTCGGTAACCGAATAGTTTTGTTCAGCTTTTGTAAGAGTCCGGCTAGCGTACGCGACGACGTACTCTTCGTAGTTAGGCTTGCGTTGAGCGAGCACCGCACCGAGTCCTGCGCCGCTGGCATCAGTATGGACTTCAGTAGGGGCGTTCGGATCGTAGTGCCGCAGTATGGGTGGCGAAATCAACAGACGCCGCAAGGTTGTAAACGCTTGATCGCACTCCTTGGACCACGAGGACAGGCCATTGTCACCACCGAGGAGCTTGGTCAGTGGCGCAATGATAGACGCAAACTTTCGTACAAAGCGCCGAAAGTACGAGCACAGCCCAATGAAGCTGCGGAGGGCTTTCATTGACGTCGGTTTGGGAAAGTCGGCGACAGCACGGAGCTTTTCGGAGAACGGAGCACGGAGCACGGAGCACGGAGCTCCAACCTCGTTTTCCGCCGACCGTCAGATCTTCGAAGGCCGCCGATCGCCGTCACCCCGTCGCCGCTCCCTATCCCCCATGCGCCGCCACTCCGCCCCCACTCCAGAGGGAAACTGATTCGCGCAGTTCCTGAGGCACGAACTGCGTACCCGTCGAAATACCGAAGCCCTCACCTACCTCCGCAAAATGTAATTGACGTGTTAATAGATGGAGTACCTGCGCTGGCGCTTGTTGATACCGGAGCAGCCGTGTCGGTCATAAGTGCTAAACTGTGTCGGTCGCTGAAGAAAGTTACGACGCCACTTCTGGGACTTTCTCTCCAAACTGCAAGCTCAGAACATGTTGCACCTTTGGCTGCGTGTACTGCTCGGGTCGCCATTCAAAATAATCTCTACACGATTGAGTTCGCCGTCTTGCCCATGTGCTCACACGACGTTATTCTTGGGTGGGACTTTTTGTCGAACCAGAACGCCGTAATTGACTGCGCCCGCGCCGAAGTGGAATTCTGTTCGCAAAATCACGCTCCGACCCCCAACGATTCCTCTACTAACGGAGAAAAGCTGACCGTAGACGAAGACGTGGATATCCCGCCGCAAAGCTCAGTTCTCGTCGCCCTTTCAGGCAGTACTCTCGCGGATGGACCTGTTTTATTTACGCCATCAAACGTTTTCGTTGCTCGCAAGGGTTTGCCGCTTCCGTTTGCTGTGCTGACACTCCTATCTGGCCTCACAGCGATGTTTGTTTGCAACCACACGACCCGCCCTTTCAGCTTGCTTCGTGGGGAAACTGTCGGCAATATTGAACCTGTCGAATCCGTCTTCAGCCTCGATGTTTCCGACAACGCACCTTCACAGCAGCTACATTCGCTGAACGCGATTGGTCCCACCGATACGCCCACCTCTGACGACATCTTCCAGAAGTCCATCACTTCCGATTTAGACCCCCCGCAACGCAAAGACCTTCTGGCTCTTCTTAGGAAGTTTCAGTCTTCCTTTGACTTCAAGCAATCTCCATTACAATTTATATATATATATATATATATATATATATATATATATATATATATATATATATATATATATATATATATATTACTGACAGAGCTATGCTTCAAAATCGCCGTACCCGTTCTCCACAGCAGCATGCGCACACCTTCGAGCACGTCATAAATCACTGAGACCACAATCCACACCTCTATCATATGTATTATCTTTTAAACCGCAATTTTCGACAAAGTAACCATTTGAATCAATCAAAAAATAAATCAACTTCTGAAACCGTGTATCGATTCCGACAAGCCACCCGTTGCAGTCAATCAATCCATCAAACAAAGGTTTTGAGAACGTATAATCACACACGTATAAAGCAACAAACGTAATTGAAGAATTCAAAAGGTCAATGCATTTTTCTAACCGCAAAATAAAAGACCTGCTACAGCATGTCCTGCTGGGGACAGTGGGCTGTGACGGCATAAACGTTTCCGCACTGTCCACTTCCGCTCGCAGATCGTTTCATTCACCGCCATACACGTTGTATGATCAGCGTCGGAACAAAGCAATTCAATCTTCTTTCTTGTCATCCTTATTTCTGCGCTTAGGTTACGGCAGAAACCTTTTTGCGAGGCGGAATGACATCAGGGTACGCATTAAGCCCAGCGTAACAAGGCGTGATGGAAATTACTTCCGCTAGATGGCGTTCCTTCGCAGGGGACAGCTTCGCGAACGCTCTCCATACAGTGCCCGCATTGGTTCCACAAAATATCGCCATATGTTAGCTGCCAACGTGCGCTAGCGTAAAGAAGTCGCAACAAACGAGCATGTCCCATCGCAAACCCCTTCCTTACACAAAAGAAGCCTCAGACGTTAGCCTCGACCATACAATTAGGATGCGTTAACACTAGGGCTGTAGCTTACACGTCATGAAGTCCCTGTTTACAGGAGGGTGTCAAGTATTTCACCCTGCTTTTGTGTTTAATAGTGGTTCAATGCAGCCGCAATAGACAGTCTCAGGCCACGTGTCTATTTCTAACCCTCATAATGCAGCAGAAGACTGGGGGAAAGCGGGGGAAAGTTACCCGCTGAAATGGGCACGATCAATACGGCTGGCGAGGTTGTGTTCAGGGATCATTTTGTTGGCCCGGCCATCAAACAATAGATGCCTGGAAAGATGATTACATCATAGTGCGCAGGACGAAAAGAAGAGGACGCTGCAATACCAAAGTGCGCAGTTGCATGACTTGGTTTGGTGTCCGCGGGTAGCAAACAATGTGATTTACGGACAGCCAGCGACCGTAAGGTTTACGAAAGAGCGTTTTGTGTTTGCGCTGTAATGCGTCGAATAGGTGGAGTTAGAAATGGCTTGCTTACGCCACACTTACAATCGGCCCCGTCATGCAATCGCGCTGGGCAACTGCCTCAGCCCTTCAGTAGCTCTATATACGTTGAGAAAAATAAAGCTTGGAAAGAATTATGTCCATTCAAAAGGAATAGACCCTATGCGAAATTGCTTGGTGATCTAGCAACACTGATGTAAACGAGACCGTCGGCCATATTGGTACGGGCGCCGATCGGGAAGTCTCGTATTGTTTACTGTGGAAGAGCAGGTGACGGTAACGCGGTATGGCTCAAACTGGACGGCGTTTGCCGGCTCCCGACCGCGGATTGTGGACGAAGGACTTGTCTGCGTTGCCGACTGTGTCCGAAGACTCATACCACTCGGGGTGCCGTGCCAAAGACCCATCCGAGCGGCAGCGGAGCAGGGCATGCCGCCTAGCCACCGAGGCGCATTGCTCGCCTTCATCGGTGCGGACAAACACGTGCGACTCGCAGTAAGTAAATCCTTCTTCGTTTTTTACTTGACGCGAGTTAACCGGTATGAGCATTTGCATGGCACTTTGTTCACCGTTGTTTACCATGCAAATGCGCAGCGGCGACCCTGTTGCAGTAACTCTGAAAGAGGAAAGCGACAATCGCAAGACCATACCGCTAGTGGGTGGATTAGGTATTTTCAAATGCTGTACATCGAATTTACGGGATGATTTTTGGCGAAGATGTTTACGGAAAGGTTGCGGCCGTTTTCCGTGACGGTCGTCCGCCCGCGCGTTTGCCGCAAAGCAATCATGCTTTGCGGCGAAGTCAACTACAAATGCGCACATACGCCTTGAATTTTCTTTTTTTGTGGGTTTTCATTATTTATTGCGCATGTTCTGCGCAAAAAATCTGTTTGTGTGTCTTTCTTCTCCTTTTTTGGCGGTGGGGTGGTTGTGTTTGTTTCTAAAGCGCATGTTTTTGGTGTGCACGAATAGATAATACAGTAAAACCTCGTTAGCTCGAACTCACTGAACTAGAAGATTTTTTTTAATTCGATGGGTCATCGGTATAGCCCGAATGTTTACCTGTTTATCTCGAAAGATTCTGGAAGTGAGTTCCAGATAATCATATTATTGCTTGCTTAAGTTATGACGAACACGATTATGCGGGTACTGGTATCATTACCCACGCTGAGGTTTATAAATGTTAAACTTCCTTCTCTTGAAAAATGCATTAACAAAGCATGCAGAGATACTTGCACGCTCGAACTTGACAAACAATTTTGACATCATTGCTGTTTGAGGTGTAGATTATTGCCCTTGCAACAGTGCTAAGGAAGACACAAAATCTGGTCATTTTGAGTCTGTTCCTTGCGGCCACTTCTTTCTGCTCAGTCCCTTTACCATAAACTGTAGCGGACTAGTCCTGTTCTTTACTGAGTATTATTTACTGATACTCTCTCTGTTCTTGCAGGTTGGGCCTCATCCATGTGCTCAGCAGCTGCTTTCGCTCCCAGAAGAAAAGTGGCCGGCCCTAAGTTGTGTGCCTCACCTTTGAGACGGACAGTGGGGCGATTGGGGAGGCATCGTGCGAGTGCCCGGCGGGTTGTAGTGGAGCATGGAGTCACATCCTGGCTGCTGTGCACCTACTCGCCCTCTTGCAAGCCGAAGGTTTTAAGAGGCGCCACCAAAGCTTGCGTGCACTGAGCTGCCACAACAGTGGGGACGTCCGAGACAGCAGGGCATCAAGCCAGCGAGTGTCCAAAACATTGACTGGAGAAACCCGCGATAAAATGGCCCCTCCCTTCCCTCGCCAATGCGTCTGTTCGATGCACGTCGAGTACAGGAGCAATGCGAGCAGCAACAAAGTGCCGTGCAGGCGCTTGGGAGAAAACTTGGTAGCCTTGGGAATTAGTTTTTTGCCCCAGTTGTGCTGGCCTCCCGCTCCTCCCCCCTCCCCCCCCCCTTCCGCCAGTGACAGAAACAAGGACTGGCATGGCACCTGAAGGGTCACCTATGAGCTACCAGCAAGCATTCAGGAGCACGCAGAGCACGCAGAGGCTGGGCAACGTCGTGTTTACTAGACCGCGACATGCAGGGGTGCGCGAATGCTTCTTTTTGTTCCATTTATGTCCACAGTTTGCTATACTGCACGCGCTATAAATCAGCGAAGTAGTTTAATTTACTGGGATTTTCACTGTGGATACAAAAAATGCAAAAGCTCTCAAGCTGATGCGCGGCAGCCTGATGCAACTGTGGCCGTTTTCTTTTTGAATAAAACTTGAAAATTGTCTCAGCTACCCACATCAATGGCCACTATCATTACGTCGGAGGTATGCGTGCAGCGTGTGACAAACTAGAGGAGTGAGTGTGTATTTTAGTCGCAAAATATTCGACAGTAAATACATCGTTGCTGGAATGACAATGGGCACCAAGTTAACTTGACGTAACAACAAACCTTTCAGCCCGGAAAATCGGGAACCAAGTGCAAAAGCTCGAATTTTTCACAATTAGATCATCATAAAACAGCGTTCGCCACTTCTGCAACGACACGCGGCTAAATGCAACGTAAAGAAACCAACAACACACTCCCATACCGTGCGCGCCCGCCACAGAGGAAATTTTCAACCGCGCCGTGACGGCGTAGTGCGGCAAGAAAAGTTTGTTTACAGCCCTAGGTAAGATAAAGGCTCGTGTAGGGGCTAAGCGGTACCATTTAACAATGAAATGAAGCGGGCGCAGAGCCACAGGGACGAGTAAAGAAACAGCCTAATTTTGGCAACGTGTGGTACTGTTTTCCCGGTCGAGCGCCGCTGTCAGTCGCGTGAATGGGCGGCGCACGCTCAGGCTTCATTTAGAATACAAAGGCTGGACAAGAGAACTCCAACGCAGCTGTATTTTTCATACGGACAGCGACTACGGAACCCCGCGCTTAGCGAACCAACGACAAATATTCGCTCCAAGCGCACCGCGCCCAGCGTGTCACAAAGGTTGCTCGCGCCGGCACAGTTCGCGTCACAAAGTTCGTTCAAAAGCGTGGAACTTCACGTACCTTTTCTCCATTTGAACCGGTAATTCTGCATTGCGTGCTCTGCGGCACGAAGCAATGCTCCGGCATTGTAGTCCATCACCAAGAGCGGTCAATGCCCGCCTTCTATGTTTTGCTAATTGGTTTCGGTTTCAAACGACCGTACCAAAATGGCGGACCTAGTTACCGGAGTCGACGTGAGATGGCGGGGCGCATTTTGCATAGGGTCTATTATAAGGGTGTTTCGTCCATCTCGGATGACAGTAGCGTCTCCTTTAGAGACGCTTCCATAGCCATTCCAGGCAAAATGTTACATAAATGAGATTGGATGGCAACACTGTTGCTTCGCTCTCTTTGTGGTTTTAAGTGTCCTTGCTTGAAAATTTCTACTTTATTTGCGAGGAAAAAGGGGTGGAGTTGCTTACACACCTGCTAGCCTTTGGTTTCTTTATTCTTCCGCAGCAGCAATTTTTCATATCTTTATCTAACTTGTTCTACCGCGTTCGTGGTGTACAGCTCACGCCAAAGTGTTTTGCGTTTCGTGCGTGCGAGTCCCGACATTATCGACATCAAGGCGCAGAAAATCCCCATCAGATGTGTATTGGCCAATGCTTACCCCCGGCATTTTTCTTTTCGTGTTTGTGCTGGAGAGAGAGGAGGAGGAACGGCAATATTCGACGGCCTGGAATTATGCCTGACGTAACGCTTTGAGGTTGAGCGACGTTAACAGGTACTCACTGCTTTATGTGCGGGGAGTTTGGCGTTGTTTGGTGTGTTGTTAGCGTCAACGTTAAGAATACTCACAAGCGCCAGCGCGTCTGTCGTGCGTTTTATACCCGGCATCCAACCAAATAAGCTGTGTTGCACTCAATCGGCTACCGGTATTATGCACAAGCTTTAAACATGAATACGTGATGAGCTACTTTGCGAATGTAGCTTGCGCAGCATCAATGCAAAGTGTCCTATTTCCGTGTCACTGCAACGTATTCGCGTTCCCCGTGATGCTTGGCTAAATCTGCTCTCGGACATTGCCAAAAGATTTTTACCTAGTGAATTTTATTTAGGATGAATATAATTGCTCAGCCCCGTCATTACCCGCCCAGCTCCCATGTTACCCACGAGCCACACGAATGGCCGCAAAGGAGAACCCCCGGCGCCGAACCCGTGCTCCTATACTTAAATGTTCGGTTCTCCTTCCCCTCTACCTCACAAGGATGGAGGAGATTGTCCTACGAAGGATTCGGTTGGGGGTGGCGCTTACTCTGGCCCGTACGCAAGGATGAAAACACGACTACTGAGCTTAAGGAAATGCCCAAGCTGTTCCGATGCAACGACTCCAGCAGACCTTCAAAATCTAATATGGACATGACGTGAGACCCAGGACATTCGGAGAAAACGTGTGACTGTGACAGGCCTAGATTCGCGGCAAGACATTCACTACCACTGGTGGCTCCATAGTCCTGCCTACAGTGCCTTGTCAGACTATATCCGGGATACTAAACTCGCTTCCTGGATACAGATCGAACTCGCTTCGTATCCACTAAGCCTTGCGGCTGTGAAATAAACGCGAACACAACAAATATGGCACCGCCGGTAATATAGTCAATGTATACTGGCAGAAATAAACTCAATAGCTGCACCCTTCCCTTCAAAATATTGCGCAACCGTCGTGCAATTGAATTGTCACCTCTACGTCACATTCAAGGTTCACATTCACCCCTGGTGATTGCATATTACATCAAAAACGTGCCAATAAAAAGAAAATAGACGATCCTTATTACCGAAAATTGTTAATAAATAATATAGGTTAGGAATACCGCAGGCCTAAAGAAGAAGATAAAATGGTCGCACTGTAGCTTGCAACCTCATTTCAAGAAGTGGAAATTCATTAGGGTATCTTTTCAGTTGTCTGGGAAGCCAAGTACCCGCGAGAGCACAGAACGACAAAGGGTGTGATTGTGCATGTCATTGCGTGCAGCGCGTGTGGGGAAGCGATGTTGCGGGAGGCGGTGCAAGTGATTGCGCCGGATCATAGTGAGCAGTCGGAAAAATTCCCAACGCTCGGTCTTTCTTACAGCAGTACAACAGAAAAAGTGCGTGATAAACTGAAACGCTGTTTCTATTCATCCCAAAAGCCTGTTCTCTCAAAACTAGGTGCTATAAAGTTTCTGCCAACAAGAAACACGTCTCTCCTGTACCGCAAAACCCATTAATCCAAGTGAAACAGGGAATGTAGAGTCTGACGAGGAGCGCAGGACTTGCTACGCGTAAACGCTGTGTCTAGACGTCTAGGAACGCTCAGTTTGCCGTTTATCACACTCACATTTCATTTTCGCCTCGTTAGGGCCTCCAGAACTAACGCTGGCGTAAGTCTTTTCTCGGGGCCCTAGCGTGTACGTATTAGCTGGTGTGTTTTTGCGTGCGTACATGTGCCCGCATCGGTGTCTGGGAGTGTGTGCGCGTGAGTTCTGTGAGTTCGTGTGTGTCTGCGTGCGTGTAGATGTAAGCGAGCGACACAGGAAGATAGATGAATCCACTGTGATTTGCGAGTGGCCAGGAACAAATCCAGCAGCCTTGTAGTTTCTTTCCCTCTCGTTCTTGGCTATCTGCTCGGTTTTTGTGTCTTGTTACCACCCGCGTTGTTTATAGGAGTGACAACGCGCGTCGAAGAATTACTTTTCTCCACAGCGTTATCTGTGAGACAATGCCAACTAGAACCTGAACTAGACCGCACCCGTTTTCGCGGAGTGAGACGACACGTAAACGGCTGAGGTGCTGGCCAATCAAGACCACGCAGCTTCACAGGAAAATACAAAAATGACGTCGGAAACTCTGGTGCGAGTCGCACGAGCATGCAGGCGAGCGGGAGAAATAGAATCGCGGAACGTCCCTTGTAGTTTTCTTTAGTACACCTCGGAATCGATGGTTGCGGTTAAACTGTTGCCGCCCCTTTCGCTCGAACGACGACACGGAGATGTAAGGGTCCGATATCTGCGCCCGCTTTTTTTTTGTAATCTTATTGCCCGTCTTCCTTCGCAAGCATTGCACCACATCAATGTTTTATTTGCTTGGCCTCGGCTTCTCAAATTAACGTCAGCTATCATCTGTCACACCTGTGACGTTCACGCAATGCAATAGCCTTGTTAACTGGGGACTGTTGTTCCCTCGGTACGGCAAACCAAGAAAACTGGCGAGGGAGAGGGCGCCAACGGAAGAGCTGAAGGGTGAGGACAACAGCGTGTCACTGACCTCTAGGCCAGCAGCCCGGCTTCGTCCTGTGTCTGAACGACGACGACGACGACGACGACTCGCGGTCCACGTCGACCTTCCGTCGCGCGGCCCGCCTACGAGTACCTAGGCGCCACCATTAATTCCGCAGCGCTGGCGGCCCCGAGTCCGAACCCCGCGAGTCGTCGGGTGGGCGAAGTAATTTAGCGATTGCACCTGCCTGCGCGTCTGCCTTCTCGGATCGTTTATCGCTGTCCATAGCGCCGCAGGGCAGACGCCTGTCGTCTGCTAGCGTGCTCCGAGAACGCGAAGCCTGATGGCCTGAAACTGGGCGTGCATCGGCCTATGTTATCGTTAGTACCGTCACTTTATTTCATTATGTTTCCGCAGTTCGTGCTCGTCAATCTAGGTTATACGGGACGAAACGCTCCTCTTGATTATATTATCTTCCTTTTTTTTTCTCCTCTTAGTGTTTTTTTTATTATTTTTTTAAGAGAGGTGTTTTTGAACACTTGGTGTGGTCGACAACAAAAAAACTGGGAAAACTTTTTTTGGGCTCAGTGACTGCGTTTTTATGCTTTATTCTAGTGCTTGATAGAGAACGCAATTCCAAAATATGGTATTGACGCAAAAACATTGACAAAAGGTTCGCGAAAAAACGCACTAGGAAAGTGATATTACGGCCAAATAAGATTGCAACAAAAATGTCGGATACGCTTTGTTTAGGCAGCTTTTGGACGAACAGCGTCAGAGTTGCAAGCGTTGAAACCAATTTCTTGTGTGTTTGCTCACACGACGTACATCGCTCTTGTATAAACAGATAGTCATGAAAGCTGCAGCATCTGTGCTTATTTGATACTTACGTCCTCTTTAGTCTCAAGCACCCACATACGCTTACAAACAAACAACAAAAGTTGCACTTTTCGAAAAAAACTTCTTCCTTCAGCTATCTCACGTTCAGGCTGGCGCTATTTATCAACCGTAGGGTTCCTGTTGTGTGCTTGGCTCCTTAGGCCATTGACGGCCGCTCGAAAACAACGAGTTTAAAATTTGCCTGGTTAAACTCACCAAAGGAACCGCATACGTGCGTCCTAACAAAGTAAACATGAATGCCTCTGCGAGTTTTGGGAAGGAAAGGATTGATAAAAAAATTACTGTATCCTTGGAGAAAACCATGCATTCCCAAAGCGTAGGTTAAGAACGCGGGTTTGATCCCGGTCGTAGTGGCAGCTTTTCAGATGGGGGCGAAAAGCGAAATTTCGCCGCACCTTAAATATACCCAGGTGGTCAAAATTAATCCGGAGACCTCCACTACGATGCGCCTCATAGCCCAGGTGTAGCTTCGGCGTGTTAAGCACCGCAAATTTTAAATTTACGGTAGGTTAGGCCCTAGGGAAATTTCAGAGATTTCATTTGAAGGCCGATGGAGCGGGGGAATCGCGGCAGCCACAAAATCATGTATTCTCACTCTCGTTCATCTGGCGACGGCTGAGAAAATTGATGACGTGGATGTCATTAAGCTGACACGGCAGGTACTTCACGCTTTGTTAACTACGATATTGACGTCCAGTATGTGATCCGCTATAACAACCTGATATTGACCGTATAGCAATCACGTTATTGGTGAAACCGCGCGTCAGCAACCAGCCAGACCTCCCGGCAGGAGTGGGTACGCAAAGCAGTTATTGTTGAAAGACTCGGCCTTTTATTTGGCCTCAGGAAGGCATTTCGGGTCTCGCACAGAATTATATGGGGTACCAACGTGCCAGTGATCAGAAACGGAACACTCGGTTCCACCGCCCTAACGTTGCCAGCGAACGAAACAATTTTGCGGAAACCACTGCGCTGGGTGTCTACGATGTGAAAAGCATTGTGTATGAAGACTCGATCACGACGTCACCTTAGGGACAATCTCTGGTTTTTTCACGACACCTGATGGCAGCGTCGTAATTCGGATCTGACCTGAATAAGAGTACATCCAGCATACTTCACCACACTGCAAGCTTGGGTTGTGCGATCTGCTTTGCGTAGCAGGCATCGGCCACAGTGGTAGATGAATACTGCCGTCCAAAGGATTCGCTGGTGCGTCATATCCTACTTTACTGTGGCATATCTCGAATATTCTGAAGTAACGCGTTTCAATCCAGTGTTGAATACTTAAGTGCCACTTCAGAGCAGTGCAAAAGTTGTGACCAAATTACCTCACGCTAAGAAAGGAGAAGACGTTAAGTGCGGAAATTAATTGTTGCTCCAGCCTAGACGGTGAAGTAATGTACGCTTATGCTACGAGGAAGGTGGGAAGAGTTAGCGGCGAGGGAAATGGCCGTCATCATTATCGCTGTCATTATCATCGGCGTCAGCACCACCATCATAACTTTCTCTCATCGTCATAATAGAGAGAGAGAGAGAGAGAGAGAGAAACAGGCATTTAATTATCCTAGAAAAGGCTTCAGAAAAGGATGCCTTGGAATCAGGCCGCATCGACAGCCCTTCCGGTCGGTCGTAGCTGATCCCCCATGGCGGAACTGGCCAACGCTCTCTTCAAAAGCTCTGTGAAAAGGGTTAGGTTATGGGGGAAATTCTAGGGCTTATTTCTTCAGCCGCTCACTATGTTCACCATTAAGCTTTCACTCATCAAGTTGAAAATGTGTTGAAGCGTCTCGGGTTCTCTACAGACGCAGCCACGAGTAGAAGCGAGCCTTTAAAGGGTACTTCACAGCACGCAAACATTTGCTGTGGTGAAACAGTGAGACTCACTTACCTGTGACAAGAATTATTCCGCTGTGCGATAGTTACAATTATCATTATGGAAGTTCTGAGATAGTTTGTACAGGAAGAGCGATATGCTGCAAAGCAAGGCAAGCGGAATAATCGCACTACTTTTATGTGATACTCTGCAATTTTTTTATCGTTTTGATGGTGTTTTCTTCGCTCCACATTTCGCTACCTCATTATTTCTCTTTCATTTATGCTTTCCCACCTTTATTATCTTCCCGTGCCGCATCAGTACGCAGTGACCAATACTACGCTGTTTTTTCGCCATGAAGGTTTTCACTTTTGATTCGGTAAAAACGTCGGCTGTGCGACACCAAAAAAATTGATTGATTGATTGATTGATTGATTGATTGATTGATTGATTGATTGATTGATTGATTGATTGATTGATTGATTGATTGATTGATTGATTGATTGATTGATTGATTGATTGATTGATTGATTGATTGATTGATTGATTGATTGATTGATTGATTGATTGATTGATTGATTGATTGATTGATTGATTGATTGATTGATTGATTGATTGATTGATTGATTGATTGATTGATTGATTGATTGATTGATTGATTGATTGATTGATTGATTGATTGATTGATTGATTGATTGATTGATTGATTGATTGATTGATTGATTGATTGATTGATTGATTGATTGATTGATTGATTGATTGATTGATTGATTGATTGATTGATTGATTGATTGATTGATTGATTGATTGATTGATTGATTGATTGATTGATTGATTGATTGATTGATTGATTGATTGATTGATTGATTGATTGATTGATTGATTGATTGATTGATTGATTGATTGATTGATTGATTGATTGATTGATTGATTGATTGATTGATTGATTGATTGATTGATTGATTGATTGATTGATTGATTGATTGATTGATTGATTGATTGATTGATTGATTGATTGATTGATTGATTGATTGATTGATTGATTGATTGATTGATTGATTGATTGATTGATTGATTGATTGATTGATTGATTGATTGATTGATTGATTGATTGATTGATTGATTGATTGATTGATTGATTGATTGATTGATTGATTGATTGATTGATTGATTGATTGATTGATTGATTGATTGATTGATTGATTGATTGATTGATTGATTGATTGATTGATTGATTGATTGATTGATTGATTGATTGATTGATTGATTGATTGATTGATTGATTGATTGATTGATTGATTGATTGATTGATTGATTGATTGATTGATTGATTGATTGATTGATTGATTGATTGATTGATTGATTGATTGATTGATTGATTGATTGATCGATTGATCGATTGATCGATTGATCGATCGATCGATCGATCGATCGATTGATTGATTGATTGATCGATCGATCGATCGATCGATCGATCGATCGATCGATCGATTGATTGATTGATTGATTGATTGATTGATTGATTGATTGATTGATTGATTGATTGATTGATTGATTGATTGATTGATTGATTGATTGATTGATTGATCGATCGATCGATCGATCGATCGATCGATCGATCGATTGATTGATTGATTGATTGATTGATTGATTGATTGATTGATTGTAGCGTTTAACGCACCGACGCAACGCCGTCGATGATGCGCGCTGTAGTGGGGGGCTCTAGTTTAATTTTGACCACCTGGGGATCTTTAACGTGCGCCGAAATCTCGTACACACGGGCGTTTTTGCTTTTCGCCTCCATCAGAAAAGCGGCCGCCGCGGCCAGGAATGGAACCCGCGACCTCGCGCTCAGCAGCACAACGCCTTAGCCACTGAGCCACCGTGGCGGGTATAAAAAAAAATATGCATAACCGCTAAACGCGCCGTAATGTGGCGCCGTCAATCAACCACCTCATTGAGAAAGCGCCGCGGATTTTATGCCGTCAAGGCGCGGTAGGTTACAGGACACATGGAAATTTTCAAGAAACTGGGAGAATAAAAATACCCATTTAAGATACAAAACGGCCAGAACTAATTTTTCTCCTCTAATAGCTGACCTCCATTTCATTAACGATAACGCACCAAGCCGCTGATATCATCGTTACCTTCCAGCCACAGCTGATCAATACCATTGCCATTGTCACACCAGGAACGATCGTCATCATTGTGATTTACTCAATTTATCCGGTTACCCCTGGCTGAATAAGCACCCCCGTTTGGCATCGGAATACACATACATGCATATCTACACGCATCGAAACATACGTATTCTAAATTGGATTTATGCCGCATCAAACTTCTTGTTGGTGACATCATACAAATTTTGAGATAGGCAGAAACAACATAGGAAACATCAACATTAACGCAATGTGTTACTGTCCCTATGACCGGGTTTTTATAGTAGCGTTAAGCTGAACGCAGCAGAAGCCTTCGTTTTGCACATAATTGGTGAATTGTTTACGCCGTCCGAAGGTCACTCGGAATTTCAAAAAATCGTACTGAGACTGCGTTTTTACATGTCGAAAACAAAATTTCTATGTACCCTCACAAGTGGCGACATTTTGTCAAGGCAATCTCAAATACCTGCACGGCATTCCATCGATTGCGCCGCAAAGGTACGCCACTACTCTGCGCCGACATTCCTAATACATTTTTAACACACGCCCTCGGGAACTCGAAGCGGTGGGTCAGGAACAAACAAAACCTGATGGGGGCCGAAAAACACTCCCAGCGGCGTGACATGTTTCTCTTCCGTTCTTTCGCCCCCCAACCTCGCACGCGTCTCTTGCGAAAACGAGAAACGTATTGCTTTCCCGCACGCAAGGAACCAATAAATAACCACCGACAGATGCAAATGGTGGGTTGAAGGTCGGAAGGAACTGCGAAATAATACGGCGAGCTAAAACCGCTCCGGAAAGAAACTACCAATCTAAGGCAGAAAGGGATAACATGCCCGAAAATGTATACCAGGACTCCAAGCAATTTTCCACTCGTTTTGCTCCATCATCACCGCATGCACGACGCAGGGGGGCGAGGGGGGGGGGGACAAAGTGAGGGAGAAAGGTCATAAAATAATCAGCCACAGAAAACACACGAGCACCTGCCGCGGCACAGGCAGTTCTGCCGGGGGCAGTAGTGCATGCGAAATAGTGGCACCGTGTATAAGGTGCGTAATAGTACGCTGTAACCCTTGTGCTTGTGAAAGTAAAGTTCTGCCCGCAGGGCAGGTCTGTACGAAGTAGTCAGGGCTTCGATTTCTAGCAAGATAACCTCACCTAGCAACCAATGCTGCTCCTGCATCTTGTCTCCCTCGCGTTTCTGCGTTGCTGAGACACACTCGCCAGTGTTTCAAAGCCACCGAGGCAGCCATCGAAGCGAAGATTGGGGAAGGCCTAGGAAATAAAGTAAAACTGCATGTATAGCATCGCATGGGCGCGGAAAGCCTGTAAGCGAAACTAAAAAAAAAAGTGGAGGTGAAACAAACATTGATGGGAGAGCATCGAGGCAGAGGAATAGAAAGTTTGAGGGGAGGGCGGGGAAGCTCTCGGCTGAGAACCATGCCACCTGCTTAGAACAGAAAGCGCCTTCCTTTACACGTCAGTGGCGCTGCCTTCGTGCCAAGAGATGTCCCACCACTGCTGCCGCCACGCACGATTCTCTGACAGCCCCTTGTGCGCTGACATTATTTATTTCACTCAATCCCCCTGGACCGTGTATTTGCACGAGCGTTCATTGCTGTCAGTCCATTTACCTCTCCAGACGTCCCGTATCCACAATAAATTTTCCTGTTTTTTTTTTTTTTACCGGCAGCTTACTTTTTGCGCCTGCCTTTTTGCCCAATTTTTCTGGATCAACGGCGGCTATTTTCTTGCACTGAAGATTCGAAGGGAGTTTTATGGGTGGATATAACGTGTACGTGTTATTATTTCTTAGTTTTTTGTTATTGAATGGTCCTTCCACGCTACGTTTAAATTATCGTGAAGCAGCTCCCTGTAGTCTGTTCAGAGCGTTTGTGTTTTTAACCTGATCATTTCGAATGTCTGGGAGAATGCTCAGGGAAGCCTCGCTTGGTGGTTAGTGCAGTGCGGCCGAGATTAATGAGGACGGTACGACCGGTTGGCACAAGTGCGACACGGTGACGAAACCCCGCAAAATGGCGAGAAGAAGTAAAGACTATTCGGTGCGAAGCTTGGCGCAAATAGACACCACCGTACGGATAGTGCGAGTTCTCTTTTCGAAAGCTATCGGACCTTGTATCTAGGCTCCATACTATTTCCTTTTGCAACCGCGGCTCCGGTCTTTTCGGTACAGGACGTTTCGGTACAGGACGTTTCGGTACAGGGCGTTTCGGTAGGGTCTTTTCGGTGCACGGACCTTTCGGGACACGGGCGTTTTGGGACACGGGCGTTTCGGGACACGGGCGTTTCGGGACTGGGACCTTTCTGGACACGGGTGTTTCGGTACAAAGACGAATTCCGGCGAGCGCTTCAGGCTGCGCGCGTTGTCGACGGGGTGGTTGCAAGCACACAATTCGTACCTATTTATTACTAATGTTCTTGTTTGCGCTTCTGCGTTATTTTAGGCAAGGAAATGGTTATACGGGCTTGCCAGAAAAAAAAAAGTGCGTTTATGTATTAAATACTAGCTGGGATATTTATAGCATTTAGACAACGTAATTGTTCATTAGTTTGTTTTTAGCGACTTATTATCACCAGCATTTTATATAACAAATCAGAGACAGTATCATTGTGTTTTTCACTCGTTTTTGACGACTTATTATCACCTGTTTTTTTTCCCCCAAAAACCGTGTGATCAACTATTTTGTTATCACTTTGTGCAGTCCCGACGACAACAGCTGCGTAAATAAGTGCCACCGCACGGGGAAAGGAACCTGCGAAGCATGGGTGCGAGAGGGACTGCAGGGCCAGGATATTTTGTTCACGGGTTCCCCGAAAGCCAAACATTTTCGGGGGCGTGCGTTACTGCCAGTTTAGGTTCGCCGTGGCGACTGCTAGGAGGACCAGTACTGGAAAAAGGTTCATAGCAAAGTTTTGCCTATTTTCGGCAAAAAGCAAAAGTTTCTAAGCTGCAAGGTGCAAAATTATCGATGTCTAAAATCTTGATTAGTGCCCCTTCGCTGATCGTAACTGCAGATATCGAAGCATTTCAGTTGGCGAGCACAGTAATGTGGCTGAGCTAACGCAGTAAACCGTTCATCGGGTAAACTTCATTGAAATATGATTGATTGATTGTAGGGTTCAACGCGCCGACGCAACGCAGGTGATGAGGCGCGCGGGAGTGGAGGGCTGCGGATTAATTTTGACCACCTGGGGATCTTTAACGTGCGCCGAAACCTCGTACACACGGGCGTTTTTGCATTTCGCCTCCATCAGAAAAGCGGCCGCCGCGGCCGGGAATCGAACCCGTGACCTCGTGCTCAGCAGCGCAACGCCTTAACCACTGAGCCACCGCGGCGGGTTCATTGAAATATGGGTAAATTTTTTAGCGTGATGCACCAGTACAGGTCTATGTTGAGTGACGGTCAGCAGTATCGGCCCACTCGCATTTTAGATAATTTACATAACCTAAATAATAACGTCACTGTAAATAAACTTACCGCGCAGGCTCAAGTGGGAGTCGCTTCCGAAGCGTCAATAAACCATTATATCCGCCCGAGTATTCCGCGTCAACAAGGTTAATCAAAGCCACAGCTGCGGCTGCGTTGCTCTGCGGGGCCTGCTAAATGCACACAGGCTTTGATTGAAAAGTTCGCCGCTGGTATGCGTGACACTCGGAATTAAAAAAAATGACGAGCAAATTAAGCACAGGAGGACATACACGTGCGAGAAATATGGGGTGTTTGTATACAGCATTTAACTCGCTTGAATCGATATATTTAGCACTTCGAGTATTTGGGTGGGAGTAGATGAGTATATAGATCGTCAGGGAAAGTGGCAACACTTAATACCTGAGCTTGAACCGATACGTCCTGCACCGAAAAGACCGGCGCATCCCCTGGGGACGAAGCGAGAAAAAAACGAACCCGGGCCCGAGCCGCGGCGCTAGCGCAGGGGAGGGGGGGGGGTTGTACGCAGAGCGGAATGACAGATCCGCTGCTTTTACGGCCCCAATACGTTTCAAGTACCCGCGAATGTATGAAGCGAGCAAATCAACCCAACACAACGCGTTAATCAACAACATGTTTATAAAATGCTACCTATAATCGTATCGTTCAACTTCTGCATTAACTTTGTCTGGGCGGCTGAATCGAGGGACGGACGGACAGGCGGACAGGCAGACAAACAGACATACAGAGAGACCAAAATTTCCGCGTTTCGTGAGCCCAAGAAAGACTATCGTCGTTGAAAAATACTGATGGCGGGGATATTCAGGTGCCATTTATGTCTGATAGGAATAAAACACCACCAAATTATGGCAAGTATAATTTCTGGCAGAACGTTGAAAATCACAAGCGAACAGTCCTGGCAAAAATATATTGATGTAGGTTGCAGAAAACATTGCAGATAGCTTTCAATATTATACCAGAGCCTTTTCAACTTCCAAATTACAAACACAGTAAACCCAGCATAGTAACTGCTAGCGACGATAACGCCGGGACGGAAGCGTGCGACAAGGTATAACAGGTGCCTTCCGGAATGAGTTGATAATGAATCGGTATGTGCATTGCATTATCAGGAGAAAGCAACGCCCACAAATACGGAATGCCAAAATATTGCAAGATCTTCATCGTCATTACGTAACAAACACCTTCCTTAGCCTCTGCGGTGGCGCTTAATTACGCAGCTGCTAGTGTAGTTTCTGGAAACTGGAAAAAATAGTTACTGCCGCAATATTTTTATTAAAAAACGAGAGAAAATACATGATGATACTACCCTTAAAGAAACGAAGTAATGAACGAGCTATACTTTTTCTGCCTACTGTTACGCAAATAGATAGGCATTTTTTGGCAAGGCCGCATAAATTTTTATTACGAGCAACAACAGTTGTAATAAACACGTTCGATTTGCGTGCTTCCAACTCCCATGTTAACAACGCGCGCGAATTTTGCTGCCTCAAACGCTCGCTCGAATTCGTTTTCGTACCGAAACGACCTGTACCGGACCGCCCTGTACCGAAATGTCCTGTACCGAAACGCCCGTGTCCCGAAACACCCGTGTCCCGAAACGCCCGTGTCCCGAAACGTCCGTGTACCGAAAAGACCGTACCGAAACGCCCTGTACCGAAACGTCCTGTACCAAAAAGACCTAGACCCTTGCAACCGTGATAAGATGTAATCAAAACGGCGGAATTTTCGTTTCACAATTTAACAACATGGCGTTTTCCTCTTCTCAGGGGTGGTTGCTCCCAGGAGGAGGGTGCAGCGAAAATAGAGTAGTTGGAGGGGAATGGTTGGGAAATCATTATCGACAAAAGCGAGCCCGGCCTCACGTCGCAGCTTGTCATTCGGAGGAGCCCATGACCGGCAGCCCAAGAAGAACGGCAAAGCCATAAGAGAGAACAGCCAGGCGCACGCACGTGCCAATCTTTTGTCTCCTGTCGTGCAGCTGGCGAGGGGCGCCGCACCGCAGATTGTCATACAGCGTGACACGCACTTTGGCACAGGCATGAAACCGGTATGTAGGCCCCGAGCGCAACACAGCGGCTCTATCCATAAGTAAGCGTTCCAATAGCGCCCGTTAAGCCTCCCTCCTGGTCCCGCCCCCGTGACGGGCCGACCCAAACGCTAGGCCCGTGTCAGCATCTGAAACGCCTCGGGCTTCTTTCTTTCTGCGGTAGCATTCACGCATGCGGGCCGCGCGAAGCTCATACGTTTTCTTTTTTGTTTTGTTTTTTCGCGCTCTCTTTCTCACTGCTCCGTTTCCTGCGCGAGAGACGTGATGTTATCTTTGGAAGCGAACAGGCACGCCCCCTTCTCAGCTCCAGGCGACGGGGCCGCTGTTTGTCGGGCTTGGTGATGACGTAAAAAGAAAACTGAAACCGGAAGGGAAATGCGGAAGAGAGAAGATGCAGGAACGTGCCAACCAGCGCGTGCGTAACAAAGAGTGCCAGCGCTGCAACGTTTGCGTTGGATTTATCGGCGAAAAAAAAAAATCCCTGTGGCTCACGTTCAGTTTTATGAGCAAAAAAATACCTACGGAACAAAAAAAATCGAGCGTAGTACAACAACATATAAGGAATGGACGGAAACGCCAAACAGGATAGGTTAGAGCGGAGGCGTACAAATGGAAAAGTTTTATGGGCTTCGTTGGATTTCCGCGGAACAGGGAGCGCTTAAAGAAACAAAAGTGCCGGGCAAACATTTCAATTCAGCGTCACCGTTTCTGCTTCACTGTCCATAAGCACAGGCGCCCAAAGAGGGGAAGGTAAATTTAAAGCGAGAGAGAGGCGGAGAGAGAGCGGGAAATTGGAGAAAAGGGGTTACAGTCGTACGTTGCCTGAAGAGGGCTAGAAACCAGTGCGGACGAAAATGCGGAAAAGACATGCTAAGGAAAGCGGTCTTAAAGCTTTGTGTCTAAAGCAGACTCACCTTCACTTACACCCACGGGCAAGCGAAAACCAACGAAACTTTTAGAACGACCACATAAGTGATGTTTGGAGAAGCAAAAGCGCGTAGGCTTAATAAGCGTGCACAAATTATGAGTAATAATTTGCGTCTTATTCGGCGGTAAAAGATAAATTTAGTACTCGGGTCTCGTGGTACACACTCCGTAACAACAACATTAGTCAATTTACTGAATGCTATATTACCAATAGCAGTGACTTTAGTGACTGCGGCTGCTACATTTAAGCGCTCACTTATAACTAGCGCCTCAAAAATTGGAACATTGTTTTATTCGCACAGTTTATTCTCCAAATAACCTTTGTTGCCACATTTAGGGCTTCAGAAAATACCAAATGCTTCACTCAGCGACGACAGAAGAATAATTGTTAGCAGGTAAATACGAATTTCTCTTAAAAAGTGCGGAACGCGGCGGGCCTTTGTAGCTCAGTATCGCGACTTCACCCGTACATCTGTCAATATTCACCCAAAGAGCACGCAAAAGCATGGCACCCCATTTTTAATTTTATAGACTGCTTCACAAATGCAAAGCCAAAATAAAGAATTCTCTGAAAAAACAATTTGGTGCATGGTTTTTGACACGTCCGAACACTTCGCAATTTGCTGCGAGAAATACACGTCGCAAAATAAAAAAAAAACATTTCTTTATGCGAAAAGACGAAAAACGTCAGCAGGCACGGGTAATTACGCGCTTCGTTAAACCCTGTCCTGAGTTTCAGCGCAATAAATTATGTTTTCGAGTCGATTTTTTTTACAGAAAATTGGCAGTTTTCAGTCATCATTTTTCGTTAGAAAACCTTACGTGACGGGCCACAATTCTGCTGGAACAACCCTTTACTCCCTCCTGCCCGAGCGTGTTATCACGCCCACTTTTCTTGCACTTCAAAAGCATGTTTTCAGTTTTTGAAAGCTTTCCCTGTACTAGACATTCCGCCTCCTTAAGAAACAACGGTGGAGCAATGTTCTGGAATGTAATTGATAATTTTACAGATCACGCAGTACTGCCTGTAAAGATAGCGGCGTGCAGCTACAGTTTTGCATAATAAATGTTGCTTCCTGTTGATTTGCGCAGACTTTCTTTGTTCTCACTGAACTTCCGAGCACTTCGTGCAAGACATTGACGTTGCTCTTTGACAAACCATGCGCGGACTGTCGCTTTTACAGTGAAGTTGCGCATGGCTACGATGGCAGGGTTTTTTGTGCCCACGACCAAAAACATCCTGTTGGCACTTTTTCTTTGTCTTTATTATACCCTCGGCATAGGTTGGCTCATATTTACCTGATACATTAGGAGGAGAGGGCCCTAGAAATAATGAACAATCATTAGAATAGTTAAAATTATTGGGAGAATATTGGAATGAAGCATTATTAATAGAAAATGAAGACCCATTTTAGTCAGTGACAGTAAATTATCGGCGAAGCTATTAGACATCACACGAAGCAAGACAATCGTGCATCTATTAATTTTCATTATTTGGTCGCAGCAGATAGCTTTGGGATTACTGTTTTATGCAGTAATTGGCTTGGTTGCAACCTCGAACAAACCCTTGGGCCACAGTTACATCTCTGAACGACGGATGAGGAACTTGCAAACTTCGTGGACCGTTTTCTGTCTGCTTTTGAAATGTCCTCAGCGAAAGTCCCCAACGCTGATCACAGGTGTATTGATTTACAGTACTGCTGTAAAACAAATTCCACGGTAGGATTTCAACTAGCACTACCTAACTACGCGTAACTCCAGACTGATGCGCCATCAACTCAGGAGTTCACAAGATGAGTACGCCTTTCCAAAACGAAGCTTATAAAGCTTCCATATACCCTTTACCATATAGCGTTCCGAATTGTTAAACTTCACCATTTCTTACCGCTAATCTCAGATATTAGCGGTAAGCGGTAACCCATGTAACCTATGCGGTAACACACGTTGTTCGACAATCTCCAGCGAATTCTTTATTTATCGCAGGGCTCCGGCTTAACCCCAAAGGACACCGCACAATACACTACAGAATCTAAACCTCCCAAGAGTGTTAACTGGGCGATTTCGCGTTATTTTCCGCCTTCCGATACGATGACATGAAGAAATGCGTTGTCTTTTTTTTATTTTTAGTTAACACAGAGAAGCACATTAAATATTTAATGCGATTGTTTGGCAACAACTGTTAGTGAATATTCGACGTTGGAATTATTTACGAATGGGGGACATCTAAGGAAACTATATTTTAATAACATTTAACAGTACTAAACCGATCCTGCACTGCGGGTGCAGATGGACTTCAATGACCACGAGCCCACTGGTTACTACAAAATACTGACGCGTACAGCAAATCTGCGTTTGGGGGTGACCTTAAGGATTTGCTAATAACAGGAGCGGCGGTGAAGAACGGTCTCCGCCGACGAGCGCTCGAGCTGCGAGATCAAGCCACTTGCACGCGAGTTTGTTAGTTGGCTGGCTGGTTGGTTGGTTGGTTGGAGCCATAACAAGAAGGCAATACCCACTCTGGGCGATTGGCCAAGTCTGACTGTGATCTAATTGTTAAAGAAGCTTACGAATTAAAACTAAGGAAAAATAAAAGTCGGATAATAGCAGGTAAAGTGATGCTAACAATTTGAGTACCTAAAAAACAAAAAAATTAATACTGCTATAACAACACGTATTTTAATAAACGATTAGAAAAAAAAACAATGGCTGATGCGATTGACTAACAAGGTAAGCAACTTGATTTGGCAATAAAAGAGTGAAGAGCGCGACAAACATCCCCTTTGCACCAACCAAGCCCCACTGCCCCAACTGACAATAAATTAGGTACCGACAAGGCGAGATCCAGGTGCCGGAGGGAGAGAGAGATAATAGTCTTTAATGATACTGGTGAGGTTAGCCTGGCCAAAGCGCTTGTAACCTCCAGGTAACGATTTCGGAGGGAGGAGAACCGCCGGCAAGACAACAAGAAATGGTCAATTGTTTCCTCCTCTTGACAGAAACCGCACATGGCCGATGGCGCTATGATGATGCGTTCCGAGTAGCGCACGTTCGTCGTCGTCGTCTTGGCTGCGGTGTGTCATACCAAAAGTTTAGTAACATGCATTTCGTTTTCGCGATCTCCGACCTTTGGCGTCACAAAATTACGTGACAGTAGTCAATCCCGGAACTCAGAACATAGCAAAAAGCAATATATGAAAACGACCTAGTTTCGTCCTCATCGTCAGCTATGTCTATCCAAGTTGTTTTGATACTCGACCCTAGCTTATAAGGGCGATTGCCAACAAACTTCGAACGTTAGGAAAGACTACCCTTTTTTCGTTCTAAACATCTGTATGGTCAACGTTTTTGCCTTATTCTTAGTTTCGAACTTCCCGCGCTTCGCTCTTACTCCAGTGATGGAGCGTGATAAATGACGGCTTAGAGGCGAGCAAGAACGGACCGTGTTGTTTCGAAACCCTATTCTTCGCTTCTTCGCCCTTACTCGAGGCTCTGCGGCCGGCCCGAGAAATTCGCGCGGGACCTCATCAGTGGCCTGATGGACGACATCCCGACGCCGCTGATGCTTTGACGGAGAAGAATGACGTCTGTACCCGTCGATACAGCGAGCCAGCAGGCCAGCGACTGGGGGAGTACGTTCTATACCGACTTCGCGATGCTTGGAACGCGGTCAGCCCACGTGGTGGCCTTTTGACCCTCATTCGAAGGTCCAGCGATTGGCCATAGGTCATACGCTTAGGGGTAAGCACTTTGCGTGGAGAGAGAGAGAGAGAGAGAGAGAGAGAGAGAGAGAGAGAGAGAGAGAGAGAGAGAGAGAGAGAGAGAGAGAGAGAGAGAGAGAGAGAGAGAGAGAGAGAGAGAGAGAGAGAGAGAGAGAGAGAGAGAGACGTTTATTTGAGCTTTCTGAAACGGGAGTGGGATAATATGAGGTAGAGTTCCGGGTTGTGAACAAAATTGGCATTCAGCTGAGTATTGATTTGGAAATATACGATGCAGGCGAACTGGGTGAGGAAAGGTATTAGTTTGTAGTCTGCGGAGCAGCGATTCTTCTTCCTTGGAGAGTGCAGGGTGAGGGGGAGGAAAGTGTTGCCTGTCGGACCGGTAATATTGCGTTATGTCTTGATATGTTACAAGCAGTATTGATGATGTGGTCACCTTGGAAGCCTGGAGAGAGGGGGCGCAGGCTTGCTGATGAGCAAAGCTGTTGCCCGTCAGTGAGGACTCCAGATGATAGTAACTTTACGGCGGGGTTGATGTGGCGAGAGTATCTTTAATGTTGAAGGGGCCTCCCTCCCGGCTAAGAAGCTTCTGCAGGCAGCTTGGGAATCCGTGATAATGATTGGGTACTTCGTATGTATGAGGGCTAAGGCGATAGCTAACTCTTCCGCAACCCAAGTTGACGATGTCTTGATTGATGCACAAGTGATGAGGGCGCCCTTTGTGGTGACTGTGGCTACTTTGTGTTGACCATTAGGGTAGGTACTGGCACACGTATATGCGACATCTGTTATTTTTCCATATTCTCATGCGCCTGGCTTCGGGCTTGTCGGCGGCCGGAATGGAGGTCAGGGTGCATATTTTTGGGTAAAGGGCGAACCCGGGTGTGACTTCTGTAATGGTCCGGGAGGGGCTGACAGACAGTAGATTGCGGGCATGCGATATGGACACTGTTTAGGAGCCCTGCAGGTCGCATGGTCTCAAAATACAAGGAGACGGAATAGATAGCTTCTATTCTTTTGGTGTGGATGGCCCTTGACGGTGATGTATACTACGGAATACGGTGGATCCGGTAAATTACAGAATGAAGGTTTTATCCATTACGGAAAGACGTGTTGTTTGAAACGGAATGTTTGTTTTATTATGGTCTTTCCGTACTACGAAAGTGGGTTCTTAAAATTCTCTCCAGTTTTAAAATTACGGAAATTTGTCTGGCAACATTTCACCAGCAGCTTTCTCCGTGAAATGGGCCATTTTTTTACAGTGCTGCAGATTCCTGTTTGAATGCCGGGGGCGGCGCCTTCACTCAGGCTGCCAGCGAGTATCTTCATCTAAGCACCGTCATTAGGAAAATTGGTATTTGTATCCCAGATACCTGTGTTCTACTACCCGAGGCAACCGTCCGACGAAGCCGACGGCAGCATCAATGAAAAGCACGCCGGGGCGACAGCCACAAGGAAAAAAATTATGGCGCGTATCTGCTTTGTTCGTTGCAATTGTCGTCGAAGGACTATCTTCTGCCGCCTCTTCCACGTAAATGCCTCTCCTCTTTCTTTCGCCCACCTCTCATTCTCTTCCCTTCCAGTCTTCCTCCTCCCAAGATAAACACGGTGGATGTTTGCTAACGTCAATTTAATTTCCCCGCGTACCCGTGCTTGCGCGCCATCTACTGGAACCTTCAGTTACTGCTGGGCGTGAAATGCTGCCACGAAGTATACAGGCTCGGGCGCGAGCTCTTTTTGTACTTTTGGGTCGCAATGTTGTCTTCGGCGCTTCTTTTTTTTTTACTCCGGCAAATATCAAGTACTTTTTCTTCTTTCAATTAAATGAACACAACCTAGTATCAGTTATGTATACTGACGTTTTGCCTCAAATATGCCCAATGTTTTCTTTTTAGTCAACATTTTGACCAGCCAAAGTGAAGTGTCTCACCAGGGGCGGCATTCTCGTGTTTTGTCCGTTTTGTGTCCGTTTCAAAAGTTTCCGTTTTGAGCAAGCCCTGATTGGCTAAAAGCGAACACCCTGATGTGACGCCGTGCAAGGACGGCAGAGCTATGGGCGGCGGCTTCTAGGAGCAGACGATTAGGAGCAGACGATTTTTCGTCGCCTTGTTGGTTCGCTGGCGGAACAATAAACACATAAAATATAGTTAAAAATAGTTTTAGTCGTTTAAAATGCGTTTACAAGAACGGTTCCGCAATAGTCAATCCAAAGCCCGCCTACAACTGGAAGTACGTCACAATAAAACGGACGCAAAACGGACGTTTTCAATACGGACAAACACGAGAATACCGCCCCAGATCTAGTTGTTTGGGATGGTTTTTCCAATATCACCTTTTCGTTTCAGAATTCTTTGATCTTTGGACCGGGTGGCTCAATCAAGGGACACACAGGCAGGCAGGCCAAAATTATTTTGGCTTTAAGTAGCATAAATTAAGAAAGACCATCTATCGTCTTAAAAACAAAGTTGTACGTGGTCAGACTGGTCATTTCTAGGCCCCATCGGAGCTTGATGTCTAGGCGCAGCTGAGCTTTGCGGCTAAAGTTGGCTAGTTCTCTCTGTACTTTCCCACTGTTCGTGGGAAGCATTGTTGATTGGGTGAACTTTTGGGTTTGCGCTGCAGGCCTCAGCAAGTGATTGAGTGTGCAGACCTCATGGTAGTGCGAACAGGTGGAGCTCTCGAGGGCAGGATTGATGGAGCGAAGTTAAGATAGAGCCTGCTTTTCAACCCCGCACGTTCAAGGCAAACACCTAAAGCGAGAAACCTGACCTTATCTTGTGTTTGTTCCTGAAGTTGCCTTTGTTTTGCTCTGCCCTTAAAGGTGTTCTCAGTTTAAGTGCGCTATTTTTGCCGCACAGAATTTTCTACATCAGTCATGAAGTACAGTTGTCAACCTATGTTGGAAATACTCCTATCTTCACGCAAAAAAGAAACCTCCTCGGCTCGATAAACAAATAATACGACAAAAAAACCAAGTAAAGAAATACATAAACTGGTCAGTCTTTGTTCTTTGCTGCTTTCAACTCCGTTCTAATTTCCACAAACATATTGCATGCTTGTTGGGTTAACAAAAAAGCAGCTTTATCCCCAAGGCCTGTTGATTGGTGCCTATTTCATTTTATTTTTAAGGTTTTTAATTTTACCTAATTGAAAAGAAAGTGCACTGACAAAAAAAGGCAGTATCAAAGGAAGAATGAAAGAAGGAAATAAGAAGAAAGAATGGAAGAAAATAAAGAAAGCGAAGGGAGGGAGGGAAGGATATAAACGAGAGCAAAGAAGGGGCAGATAGAAAAAGAAAGAAAATAAAAGATTGTGTTATTTAAGTGTTAACAGCTCGTCCTAAATTTCATCAACGTCAGAGGTAGAACTCCTCACGAGTTGTCTGTGCTTTGTGGGGAATTGTACTTTAGGGCACTACTTGCCCAGAAGTTCGCAAACACCGACGTGCGCAACTGGAATAACGCAGTCCGTTTTCTGTGAGACCGCCACGGACACTTGCACGGAAAGCACCCCGTGGCGTTTTTCTTCGACAACAATAGCCACTACAGACCAGGCCGCTGCGATGAAATGGTGCCCCCACAAGAGTGGCGGGTATGCGAGGAAGGAGGGAGCGGGTGCGCGTGCTGGGGCGCCAATAAATCCCAGAGAGGCTTAGCTCGCTGGCTGAATCTCGGCCCCACGTACTCCGAAGAGAGCTTTGCTTTTCACAAGGAACACACGAAAGAGGTTCCTGGAAGCCGACAAAAGAACCACAAATTCTCATTTCCACATGCCGCCATTTTTTAAACGGGCTTGGATAAGGCCCACAACAACACGAAAGCCGGAAGGGTGTGAGGGAATGACAAACAGGGTGCTGACAACAGACCCGAGAGAACTCGAGCGCGGGGCACAGGAGCGCAGTTCGAGCGAAGCGGCGGGTTTTCTCGACGCAGTGAGGGCTGACGCAAGAGGTGGCGAAACACAAACTAAACCGAAATCGCAGTCCAGAAATGCCGCCCGTAATCCTCGTCTGTGATTTCCGGAAAAAAAGCGCGTATGCAAATGCTGTCATTCACAAGAGTTGCGCCCTTTAACACAACCTAAAAGTAATGAAAAAAAAGTTAGGTCCCCATTGTACGCCCGTCTTGGCAAGAGCGACGAGAAGGCATCTCGAGATCCAAATGCGCTGTCGTGGTTCGCGAAAGGCCACCTGCCCCGCTCTTGGCGTTTGTGCCGAGGAAAAGCCATAGAAGTGCGGCTCCTTCAATGATGTTTTTAAGGGAAGCCCAAGAAACAATCAGTACATTTTAGCACTGCAAAAATAGGTGAACGATTACTAGGAAACACACGCGCACGTTTGCGTGTACGCCAGCTTCTGCGTATGCTTATTCACGCTTGGTCGTCAACAGCCGAAGCACGCGGTTTATTATTAGATTTCAGGGTTCTTTGTCTGCATTCGAAATTATTTCTCTGCACATTTTTTCGTCCCAGCTTGGTTTTATGGGGACCAGAAGCGACACGCATTGTGGTCCACAATCCACCAGTTACGCCTGTGTACTCGTTTACTACGTTAGTCTGTAATGTACTTCTGTACGTGAACTGTCAAGTATGCATCTGTTCCCGCAGCAGCGCAACCTGATAGATGCAGATTCGACTCTCTTGCCGATATTTTAATTCCATGGTTATTGCTTGAAGTGTCCACTCTTCCCTTATAATACTGACGTAAACGGGGAAAGCATTTACGTCAATAGAAAAGTATTGATTGATTGATTGATTGATTGATTGATTGATTGATTGATTGATTGATTGATTGATTGATTGATTGATTGATTGATTGATTGATTGATTGATTGATTGATTGATTGATTGATTGATTGATTGTGAGGCGTAACGCACCGGTGCTACACAGGCGATGAGGCGCGATTTAGTGGAGGGCTCCGGATTAAGTTTGACCACCTGGAGATCTTTAACGTGCATCGATATTTCGAACACACGGGCGTTTGCGCTTGTCAATAAAAAATATGTTATCAATATTAACAAAGTATGTTATTAAAATGGCCGCTCGGAGTTTCCTTCAGTCATTCCGAAAGAAGGTGCTGGAAGCGCTCCGGAAATGTCGTTTTTTTTTAAACTATTACCTTAGTGTTTTTGGCTGAAGCATTCAGCTTTACGTCAGTGTTTAACCACTTCAAATTATTCTAGCGCTGTTTTTGTTTTTTCGCCGTCATGTCGGGCGAGTTTAGTTCAGTGGCCATTACGGCGGAGTCGATCGGGCTAAGACATGAAGGTGCGTCACGTCGCTGGCAGGTGGCGATGAAGGCGGCTGTCTACCCAAGATAAAAGTTGACACATTGAGTGTATTTCCAAAGGCTAGTTCTTTCAATAAAATGAAGTTGTATGTTGCCTTCATAGCAATTCAGCGATTCATATACGACAAGTACAAGGGAACTCACAATATAAAAAAAAAGAACGATACCTTGCTAACAGTGGACACGTCTACGGAATCGCTTCGTTTCCTTAGCTTAGATCGACTTCCGACGGGGCTGACGAGTGCATGTTGACGTGTGTATGTGTGAACTCAACTACATTGCACTAGTCACTCTGATTTTCTTGAGTACTTTATACATGTTACGTCCAGAAATATCAACCTGCGTTCCACTGTCTTCAATGCGCAGTTTTAGTGCATGGATTCCTTTGCTAAAGGGCGGTATCTTGAAACTTTTATGAATTCTCTCATGTTTCAGCTAGTTTAATGCTGTACGGACAGATTTCGGGATTGTAGAGCTGAAATTGTTGCAATTTATTTACTTTTTTAAGGGCGAAGCACCCTAGGTGCCTGGCTGTCGGCGTCTGCTGTCGGCGTCGTCTCATGTAGTCACGGTACTGATACACCGGGACACTCGTTCTTCAACGCCTCGCGCTAGAACGTGACGCGTAAGTGTGTAATGGAGAGACCGGTTCAAAATAAACTAACATGAATTAAAGATTTGTGGAACGCTCCCTTCCCGCTTCAGCAATCGCCAAGAACACTCAGAATCTGTTTGTAGACGGGTTATAATTTATGTTACACTCAAGGGCCCAGCGGCTCTCGACGCTAGGCCTGATTGGGTCGGGTGGTCGGTCGAAGACTCGAAGCAAGAAATGGCTTAACATGCTGGTGCCGGGGCCTCGTTGATCACCGAGGACAAAACCTCAAGGTGAGGCGCGGCAATCGCACTGCGCTCGCATTGAACTTTGGCACTACCCCAATCTGAGCTAGATTGTGCATGAAAATTGTTTAAATCGGGTTCAACGAAAGAGAGGGCGCCACCGCCTCATCAAGCGCGCGATCGCTCCTCCCACCGGCGCTTCTCCGGCGCCCAATCAGAGCGCGCCGTAGGCAAGACAGAGACTTACAATCTTTGAGTACACTTATACACTGCATGCTTCGCCCCTCCCCAAGTTTCAGGTTAGTGGAGATGGCCCGAATTTTTTTAAGTGCGAAGCACTTCTTAGTCGGGCCTACTCCTGCTTCCACCGCCATCCTCCGTCCGCAGCCTAGCAACGGAGCTAGCTACCGTGCCTAGCAACGGCGCCGGATTTCCGACGCGTGAGGGCGCTCGCATAGCACCTCCTCTCCCCCCTCGCTACTCTCCTAAAGCCCCTTTACTACTCTCCAGCTCGCAACACCCTCTCTCGGCGCGCCAGCCAGGCCACTACACTATATAAAAAAAAAACAGCATCCGGCGCCAGGTTTCGATCCGAGGAATTTGCGGCCGCAGCGCGACGCTCTACCGACTAAGCCACGGACGCGACGCTGATATCAGTGTTAGTAACGCGCCTTATATCTTTAACGCATTCAGTCGTCAGCGGCGTGCGTTGGCGACTCAGCGGCGTTATAGCGGCTGCAACAACCCTTAACGGTCCACTTTAGCGACCACAAGGCGGTCGTAATGACCGTCGCATACAACGACAACACAAACAAGTGCTGAAATAAATACTGTCGTTTCACTTTACTTTGCGTGTGTGTGTGTGTGATTACATTCCCTCTCGAACATCTCTCGAACATACACGTTAATTCACCAAGATTTCCGCAGAGGGACAAACGAGGCGTGTTAAGCCGAACGTGATCACGAGGGGGTGTTAATGTAACTAACGGGCAAAATGCCACCAAACTTCAACAAACTCCCCCTCATAGCATCACCCCGTGCTTCGCACTTACTCATACTCCCCTTCGGAAAAATGCGGGGGAATTTTTTTTCTTCAGTGCCACTCAATCCACCTCACTTCGCTGCGTTTTTAAGCGGTAAGTTCTGCCTTTTCTTTGTTTTTTGCTGAAGCCAACTATTGGTGCACCATGCAATGCCCGCTAGCGAGTCTGGCTTCTAGTTTTTCTTCCCCTTATCCCCTCCTGCTTTTCAATGAAGTCCGTATCATCTTTAAATTACTATCATTGTTATTATCTTTATACATAGCACAAGTCAACACTATACCAACGGGTAATACTCGGAGAACTCGGAGGTTGTCGAAGCGTTCCTGTACTGAACCGAAGGCTCATATTGCTTCCAGAATACTGCATATAAGAAGGCTTGAGTTGCTTCTTGTAAAGAAAATTTACGCTCTGAACATGTGCACTAAACAACAGGCAGGAAAAAAAGCTCCCAAAAGCGTGGAGAAAACAGAAAAAAAGCTAAAATGCACCTCCAAGCCATTATTTTCTGCTACCGTGCAAGTTGATGCTCTGTTTTGTGTTAGTATGTTTTTTTTTCTGAAATCAAAGATGGGATCGTCGCTTCTTGAAATATCGCCTTTTCCGCGCCTTTTACGATTCACGGAAAATGTGCAAGAACGACTGATATGAACGATTTCTCCTTACTCCGCTTTGCTTTGGGTTCGTTTCTAAAGTCGTTCGGGCTTCCAACAATTCAGGCACTCAATACTAAGCTGCAGAGAAAAGGAGAGATATCCGGGCGAAGACGCGACAGCTTTTTATTAAAAATATTATGCACAAATACGGGTGAAAACACCCCGTCAGCTCATGCAGTCGGTGATAACGGACAAAGGAATGAGTTTGAGATGAGGTGCCATAAAATAGAGCGCGGTGGCTCATGATCCGTTTTTGTCGCCGGGGCTGCCATTACTTTTTTTTTCTTAGTTTCTTGGCATAATCGGAACATTTCGTTATATTCACCGAGTGGAAAATCAACCGTTCTTTTTCTGTGTTTTTTTTTTAAGCTGTTAGAATCAACTCTGTTGCAAAAACGAAAATTTCATAGTCATGGATTAAAAGGTTCTTTTCGGATACGTCGCCTGGACGTTTCCACAAAATTTCTGAGATATGCGTTGGGAGTTTGGAAACTTACCAGACCAAAGTATTGAACCGTATTTCTCCTTTTTCCGCTCTGAAATACACTCTGAAACATAAAAAATGATACTCTGTCTTTGATACATTCCATGAATGATTGACTTGGCACGGGGCGCAGCATTTAACGGAAGAAGCAAGTCCTCTATTTAATAAAATGAATATCTCCCCTTTCAATAGTGAAAAAAAAATAGCAACACGATGACAAGATATCAGGCGAGTTAATAAATGGCAGTAGACAGGTACGACTAACTATTTTCGATTCATTTTGCATGAATTTTTTATGGCCATAGCTCCACCCCCACCGACACACACGATGACTGCTCCCACAGCAGGGAGCTTCACCCCACACCACCGCCGAGCCGTTCATCTACCCACAACAGATCGGCTCCCTTAGCCACCCAAGAACTCCTCAAGACGTCCACATGCAATACTACGCGCGACCTTCACCTGATGTTAGCAGCTCATCTGGTGTGGCCCCACCCCTTCCCTTTCCAAATTACTCGGACAAAAACTGTTAACCACGGTCTTCGGATGACAAAGCTTCATGGGCCTTACTAACCTCACCCACCTGTACAAGCAGTGAACAAAACTGACCGGGTTAGTAGACCCCGGTCGCTGCTTGTGCTCAGTCTTGTTGCAAAACTGAGCGTCAGTGACATATCCAAGCACCCTTTGCCCACGCACCAACTTGACCCAACTGCACCAAACCCATAATTCGCCGACATGGCTTCTCACGCGAAACGTGTCCTACCCACCACCCAGTTACATTTCCTCTCAAATTTTCAGTCACCATTCCCATTGAAATCAACCTGTCTCGCTATCAATCAAATACGTCAGGAGGCATTTTTGAAATTGACCTCAGCTAAGGAATAAAGAAACCTTCAAGTGGCTCCGATGCAAACAAGCCAGCATCATAGCGGGCTAAAGCCTCGAAGCCTCAGGAGAGCAGTCTTAACTTGCGGCGCCACAACTCCCCCAAATATGGGAAAATACTACGCAGATATAATCACAAGGTGTGATGATGTTTGCATAGTGTTATACTGCGTAGTATTTTACTGACCCCTGGACTTTAACTTAGGGTATGAAAGTATCTCCATATCAACGGTGCCGTAAGGTCTGTCGCAAGCTGCAGCTACCATAGCATCAGACCCATGGCTCGATATTCTCCTTCCTCAAGTCTTGCCAAAACTCTGAAAATATTTGTCCCGCCAAAACAGTTTGCGGAAGCCCCATTTACGTTGGCGTTTACGACGAGTTGGGTCACATAGCACTAAATCCTACCAGCGTCAGCAAAGTTCCCTAGAGGCTGGATGGCCCTCCCGCCAAGGACAATGCAGAAGGCTCAACAACAAACTGTAACAAAGCATTAATACGGGCCATTTGGTGCATAGTGCTTAAACTGAAAATAGCGCTCGAACAGAACTGAAAAGGACGAGACACCACACGGCAGTGCGTGGTGTCCGTTCTTCGCTAGTCCCGTGTGTGCGCAGTTTCACAACGAAGCTGTCTTGTGCCAGGTTTTGACCAAAATGGCATGCGTCTGTAGGGTCACGCCGACAAAGAATCGCCCTCTCATCTATACGTACGTACCTAGGAAATGACATACTGAAATTGGCCGCTAAGACTATATCATTACGCCGCGTTTTATTCGCTTGTCGTGATTAGTTACTTCACAGTGAAGTTGTAAACGTACCAGAGTTCCCGTCTGCTGTCAATACATGCCGTCTACGGAGGGAGAATGGCTGCAGAAAGCTGCTGTAATGTTTCTAATCAAAACAATCCCAAAACAAATTATATCATAACTGGTTGGTTCGTCGGTTATGAGGTTTAACGCGCACGCGCTACACGGACGATGAGGCGCGCCGAAGTGGAGGACTCCGGACTAATCTTTAACGTGCGCCGAAATCTCGAACATGAGGGCGTTTTCGATTTTCGCCTCCATCAAAAAGGCCGCCGCCGCGGCCAGGAATCGAACCCGTGTGCTTGGGCTCAGCAGCACAACGCCTTAGCCACTGAGCCACCGCGGCGGGTAATTATACAAAAATTACTTCATGATCAATCATAAGAAAGTTATGAGTATGTGTCTTTATTCGGTCAATTTTGTAAGTCCCCACACGCGACTGCATATAATAGAGCTTCGCTGCCTCTGCGTCTGTTCAACAATGCGCGCATTAGCAGCGCAACGCCTTTCTTTCGTACCTCTTTACTCTTTACAAAAACGAAGCTACGCGCCAATATTAATGATGCGATAACGTAATTGAAAAACTCTTGCTGCGTGTGCCTAAATAATTCAGTCGTAAAGACAGTCTTCCTATAAATGCTGGGGTGATGCTGAACTCTCCATATTTCTTAACCTGTGGAGTTCCCCCTTCTTTATTTAGTGGATTTAGGTTTTCTGGAGAATCATTGCGTACATCTTCCTGGCGTGTCCGCAACTCCCGCGCCTCACGAATTGTGCCGTGCCTTTCACATTCATTGCGTGCGGGCACGACGAACACGTAGCGGGCGCGGCAAATGACGCACGCTTTTCCGGGCCGTCTCGTATCGATCGACATAACGAAAGGCCGGTGCAGCTAACAATGACCCACGATTCGTTTTTTTAATGTATTTTTTTCCTTGGCAGACTGGGAATGCTGGCGGGGCAATAACCGCGAAGTGCACAAGAGCTAGCGCCAGGATTTGTGATTTTGTCATAACAATGGCATTTCGCCCGGAATAGCTAATCGCCTGGTCGTTCTCATTTGCGGTTAAAGCATTCTGCTTAAGTACCACGGAACATGATCTACTAAATTTAAAAACAGAAAGGATAAAAAAAAACGAGAACTGAACGAGAATGTTTTTTCTGGCTCATTAGTGCACTAAAATTACACTTTTATTTTTTTGTTAGTCTTCTCTTCCATGTATTCTTGATATTCATCTTGTTCCTATACTTCATTATGGATGAATATCTAAAACCGTGCTAACGGAGGTATAAAATGCCTAAGCAGCCGACTCCGAGATTGTGGGCTTGTCTAAGTGAATCTGTTTCTTTATATTTTAAACCGAAGCTTCTCTGGTCTCACTATTGGTGGTGCCGTAACCAACACGCACTGCAGTAAACCGAACTTTACACGACGGGAGGGCACATGATTATGATGATGATGACAAGAAACAAACGCTTCCAGTAGTCGGAATCGAACCTAGGTCTGTGTCGTTATAAAGTCGACGTATATACGATTGCGCTATTCAGTCGCGGTCGGCGATTGGTTGGAGGGAGGGCAGGGGCGCCCAGCTTTCTCGTGAGGGATTTGTTTGCTGTCGTCTGATTTTGGACTTAGATGCGCAGGCAGTTTACACTTTCGTCGTTGGGGCCCGGACTTTGATTGCAGCGGCTCGACTTTGGCACTTCGCCATTTGACTTTCGTTCTCAAGAAAGCTTCGCGTTTGAACCATCATTGTCGTTACACGGAGGGGATGTGATTTTTTGTTCTTAACGATACGAAAATTTTAGTTAGGTTATCCTCAACTCGTTGCTTTGTATATACAAGTGCTGGAATTTGACAAGAAGCTAAGTGAAGCTGATAATCGCTTTTTTTTTTTTTTGAATCGCGTAACGCGCTCAAACAGCAATCGCCGATATAGGCTTACACTGCGATTTCTCTGTCCCTTTTGTCACTTCCGCCTTCTGCTGTGTATATTCCTTCAGTGGGAACGGGATGGCGTAATCATAGTAACTGTGAGTCGCAGCAGCGACATGCAGTGTTCCGGACCGCCAAAGCCTCGTCGGCTCTTCTAGTTGCGCCCACTCGTTCCGCCAGCCCCTCAAACATTTTTGCGCACGTACGCCACAACTTATTCATCCCTTAGGAATAGGCCATAAAGAGGGCACTAGGTGTAGAGGTCATTTATAAGAAGCGTATGGCTGAGCCTTCAGCTTACGCGATTTTTCCGCTTAAAATAGTAGGTAGGGAACTTCGGACAACACCAAGTAATCTTAAAGGTGCAAATAAATCTGGTTTTCCACTGGCTCCTCTTCGCCGGCCCCTCTTCCCACTTCGCCCCCTCCGTCTGACGTCTATGGGTCCACACGTTCGCCTGGCTCCTTCGGCACCCCGTACCGACGTGCACGATTCCTTCCATAGTCATTTCGCTTCACGCTTCGGCCAGAACAATGCTCGTACTCCGCCTAGATTAATCCTACGACCACGTCCAAATCAGAGTGGCTCGGGTATATTTTTGGCTGGGCGGGCAGAGCACGCACGTTTTCCGCTTTCTCACACGCCTGCTCCCCGACTTTTTTGTTGTAGCCTTTACTTCCAGTGATTTTCTTTCTACTCTCTTTTTTCTCTCTTCGGCATAAAGAATGGTCCCCTTCCGTAAATTACTTGTGTTATTGCCTACCTGTACTGACCGTAGGGCCTCTAGACCTTCCATCAAAACACACAAAAAAGCTCTCCTGGCTGTCTCATAGGACGATCAACAACAATAAAAATAAAAACTATTTCTGTCCTCAGGAGAAAACTTAATAACCTCCTTAGTGGTGTTTTCCGCAGCGCCCGTCGTCAGATACGGCCTTTTGTAGTTGTATGGGTAGCGATTTGCAACTGCATATTGAAAACAGTAACTACGGAGAAAACTACGCTTAACGACATTTAATATTGGTTCTCTGTCAATGGCCAGTAAACTACAAACATTTAACCTTTCGAATATCACGTGCGTCATGTGTCGCCTCTGTTTCCTAAATACGCCAGAGAACTACGCCGTGGTGTTTCGGAAACAATAACAACTACATATTTGTTTTGCTGATCTCTCATCGTATCTTTTCGGAACCGGTTACCTCCATTTCTACGTATGTCATTAACGTGAGTATCGCAAAGCCGTAAAACTGTAAAGTCCTTTCCAAGTAACGCGGGAATTTTAAACTTGATAACGAGGTTGTGTTCAGCGCATAAACGAGGAATTGTATGAACGGGGCGTGGTTGACAAACGTGTATATACCGCAGAGCTTTTCAGAATTATGTTAGGACTGCAAGCATAGGGAACGTTAAAAATGTTATTTATGCTTTCGAAACCTCATATCAGTGCATCCAGAAAGTTTGATATCTTTATTTAGCATTAACATCTCGAACGGTTTAGAAGTGCTTCTTCTTTTCGTGCGGAAAATCTACCAGACATTTTGTTCTTTAAAAAAAGCACGAAGTTAACAGGCAATATTGCTCTATTCGAGAGATTTGGCAGGTCATCCCTTAATGCATTTCTTTCTTTTTTTTTGGCGAGAAATGATTGCTCCAGGGTAAATTATTAGTATTAAAAACAATTTCCAGATAGTCCGCGCGTTTTCTAACCTCTACAACTCACTGGAAGTATCCGTGACGCACCTCTACGAGCAGAGAAAAACGTAGACGGAGTGCTGGCTACATGTTGAAACCGCCGTGAGGCGTCAATCGGAAATCGGGCTGTGGCCGCTCTGTTTATTAATACCTAGCAGGGCATTTCGCCAGCGAAATTTGCATGCTTGTTCGGGACGATGAAACAATAAATATGCATGAATATGTATGCTTGTTCGGGACAATGAGACATCAAGCTCTCATTTATATTCGTCTAAAGGTTGGCAGTTTAATACCACCTTAGCTTTCAACGTGCCAGTAAGCAAACGGGCGACTTCCTGAGATTTCTTCCGGTTTTGGCAGCGTCAGATTGTTAGAGGGGGGTGTAAGCCCGCTCGTCACATGGCGTTTCGTCATAGGCCGGTTCGAAATAGGCCGTTTGGTCACATAGGATTATTTGTCATAGGACATTTTGTCACTTAGGAAAGTTCGTCACAGGAACTGTAAAACAAAATTTGCAGTGTGTTTTTAGACGTAAGCGGTGATAAGGCATCACACATTATCGTTTGTGCATCTTGCGTAATGGTTGCTGAGTAAGAAAGTCTAATTATAACTAATTAATTTTCACACGTTGTTCTCACAAACCGCGCGATTCTCACAATCCTTTTTCAGCAATGTGGAGTTAAAAGGTGTTGTACTATATCTTTCCCTACCCGTGTGACACATTTATTTTGGAAGGAGAAGTAAGACGAGAAAGATATAGCGTGTTAAAATAAAAAATTAATTTCAACCACCACCTGCAAAAAAGAAAAAGGGAAAGTCAAACCACCAAATGTCAAACGCACAACCTGGTATGAATTATCAGAGTTGAAGCCGCTAACAACACCCCCCCCCCCCTTTTCGAGATCAGCTCAAAATTATACTTCCAGACGAAATTTCCGAGAATGAAAAGCTCGGTGTTACCACTTTCCCCAGTACGGGAGCACTTAGACATATGCATATGCCTCTTTGAACAGTTTTCCCATGATGAATCGACTGTGAGGAGTTGGTCTCATGGAGGGTGCCAAGCCGGCCGCAACACTGAAAAAGGGGCGCAGTTTCTTCTTTGTGGCCCGTCTTCCAAGAACTTTATTAGGATCCGTCTTTGCCTGACCTTTCTGTCGAGGGTGGTTGAACTCCTATCTATATTCTTAATCAACCCAGGTCACCCAACTTGCCTCCTCTGGCTTGCATCCCTTGCTGAACTTTCCGAGATGTACGGCCAAAAAGAGAGAACAAAAAAAAAAACATGTGCCCCACTATTCTCTTTTGAGTCGCACCATCTTACCTACTTCGGTGGGACCCACATGCGCTCAAAAAAAAAAAAGACATTCGTTTTCTGCACCTATGACGAACTTTCCCATTTGTCGAACCGGCCTATAACAAATGACCCTATGTGACCAAACGACCTATTATGAACCGGCCTATAACGAAACGCCATGTGATGAACGGGCCGTATCCCGTTAGAGGGGCCACAGGAAATGACGCAGAGTCCTTAGAGTCGGTAAAAACGCTGACATTTTCCGCACCAAATCACTGTTGATTATCCCTACGTTTTGCCCCGAGGCAAGAAGTTAATTTTCGTATGCGTATAAGTTATGAGCCAAACGCCCGAAACTTGGTGCTACTCCAAATGCGCGGTTGTCCCTCGATTCCTGTACAAAACACGATGTAGCAGTGAACAAGTATATCGTAAGCATCACAAACGAAGGGATAATCAGGTAACGACAGCAGATTTAAGGGCACCGGGCAATATTTCTCTACCGGCGTCGATTGAATCGCGTATCTTCACCGCTTTAGGAAACGGCAATCGGTGCCGACCAGACAGATAAACGCGCAGCGACGGCATTTGCACAACAGCGTCTCAAGTCAACAAAATGCCTACCGAAAATATGAGCCCGTTTCTGTTCTCTGACTGAGACAGTTTGAGCAGCTTGTAGATGGTCTGAGCCCAGTGTGGATTCTTTTGCGCGTACTTACCTAATTTCGTTACATTTCCATTTTTAGTTTAAATTATACGTATTTGTTGTAAGGGAGCTAGCCCAGCCCAGCGTGTAAAGCAGGTTGAAAAAATTGGCCGCGCATCTGCTCATTTCGTTGCAAATGTCGTCAAGAGACGATAGTCTTTGTAGAGATTTGCCAAGGAAATGCCCCCCTTTGCTTTCCCGCTCACCTCTCATGCTGTTCGTGTACCGTCGCGCTCATCCCAAGGTAAACACACTAAAGGTTTGCTCAAGGCGATTTGAATTTACCGCGTTCCACTGCTACAGGCCAGGTTTATCGATGCCAGCGCTGCAGTACGGCGGAGACGCGCGTGAATCGAGGCGGCCGACCAACCTCCTTGATAGAACCGCGTGGCCGTGCTCCAAGTGCGTTCTAAGCAGAACGTGGAACCTAGCTTGTGGAACCTTTCGTTGCTGTTGCCGCGTGATTTTTCATATGCCACCAGGAGGTGGCGCGGGCAACAGCAGGCGGCGGTTTTCTGCAGTAGATGTAGAATATCATTTGCTATCGAAAAACCAAGCATCCATTAAGGGAACACTATAAATATCCCTTGTGTACTAATTTCCTGTCTTATATTTGCGTAATGTCTTGTTCTTGTTCAACAAAGTTGACAAGTATGAACATATAAGCCGGGCTTAGACGTTTACATTTGGCTGTAAGTATATAAGACTATTGCGCAATATTTATTTTACTTTGGCCGCGTGGCTGAATCGAGTCACAGACTGACAGACAGACAGACCAAAATTTCTGGGTTTAAGTAGCCCAAGAAAGACTATCGTCTTCAAAATGGGCATTCATTAGCATTCGCCTTGTAAGAACAGCGGTTCAGTGCGCCGCATAGACTGCCCTCGCTACCGGCCATAAAGCATTACGCATGCGGAAAAGCGAAGCGTTGTATGTACATGCTGCAGTCCGTTTGGGTACGGAGCAGGCACTGCTGTAAGGCTGGAAGAAACGTTTTTGTAAGTGCGTGCAAGTGTATCAACCACGCAATCGACAAAGCCTCAGAGACGACTATCTAAACTTCACATGCCCTATCTCGGCAACAGTAACTTTAGTTGTAACTATTAAACCGCTCGTTTACGTTTCTAACATATAGATAACAGTCAGAAACACCAACGTCTGTTCCACCAAAGTTTCGATATCTTCAAAAAACCTAATTCTAACCCCCAGCGATAGCTACGGAGGTTAGGGAATAGCGCAGTCTTAGTTTGGGCAAAATTCATATTTTATTTGCTCATGTTAACCCCAATGTATTCGACTTTCTGGTAGATAACAGATACTGTCCCCTGCTCGCACATGGGCCGCATCTTACGCAATCCTAATCTATAAGTAGTTAAAGATACGCGAGCGAACCCGACAGAATCTACGAAATAACCCATACCAGACACAAACGGCGTGCAAAAGTTATTGTTAGACGACGATGCACTGATGCAATGCATAGCCCCTAACGCAACTTCGAAGTTTTAAATTTTCAAATGGCCTTTCCCGTGCGAGTACTGTGGAGAGTTCGTATATGCGTAAGTAAACAAGCATCAACTGTGGAAACAAGCAATCTTTCCTGGAATGAGTCAATCTAGGTTGACATTTTTTTAGAGGGGGAGGGGGATAGCGTGCTCCGCAGGTCTGCAGTAACCGTTGGGTAGGAGATTGGGTGGCTGTCGCTTCCATAAGCTCCTGCACCCTTTTCTTGCAAACAGGTATTACCTAGACATGCAGTTGCATCATTGTCTGAGTCATGACACTGCACCGAAGCAACTACGTGTCTGCAGTCACTTTAAAATAAAAATGAACGGATACGCTTGCGAGGCTTTTTTTATTTCCGTGTAAAACTTTTTAGCGAGGTTATCTATCTTATCTGCCTGTATTTCCAGATGCCTAGTCAGTTTGAGGTGAAGGTTTTTCTGCGCGTGTTGTCGTTTTTATGTGTCCCCAACTTGAGTACAGGGGAAACAGGCTATAGTCGGCAGCAACAACCTTGAGCCAATTTGATAGAAAGCAGGAAAAGGGAGGGGCTGGAGGTGATGAAAATAAAATGAACGTCGCTGGCAGGCGCCCCATCAACTCTCCCCGAACTCTTGACAAACTCCTTTTAATCAGCCGGAAATGTCGACGCATTAACAACAAAAAAATGCCGCCCCACCCTTTTCCTCGAAGCCGAAGAAAAAATCAAAGCTATTAACAGGGAAAAAGCAGGGAAAGACTGTTCCTCCTCTAACGCCTTTCCAGCGGTGAGGACGCTGCGCTACGACAAAGGATGCGCATGCGCCCCAGGCGCTCATTTCCTCTCTTTCACTCTAAGCAGAGACAGGGATTAGAGGAGAAAGGCCGCTCCTTCCATCGCCAAAGGCCGCTGGGAAGCATGGGGGATGGTGCCGATGCAACCGCTTCCTGGTACAATTCCCTGAAATTTCGCCATATGCCTCCTTTTTAGCTCACTTTGCTGGCCCCCATTTCTTGGCCACGCTGTTGCTCTGTCGTCTCGGTCAATCATATGGCAGTGATCGGTGCGATTAACCTTGACATGAGCTCAGGCCCACCATCATTGGTTTTTGTTTGTTTGTTTTTGCCTCGATAGGTGCGCCGCAATGCGTGAAAGCCCATTGCCTACGGGCTTTGCCCGGAACATCTCTTCTATCCTTTCTATCTTCCCCCTTTTCCGGGGGGAAGACGTGCCCGGCAGCACAGTCGTGTAAGGCCCACAGCCTTTCACGTCACTGTCCTCCCGGCCGACGTTTCCCAATTAACGGGAGGAGTTTCTTAATTCCGGGAACACTGGTTTCTTCCGTCTCGGCGCCCCTTCGCACTCTGGCTTCATTTCCTTGCTGTACCTTTTGTTCTTTTCTTCTCCCCCCCCCCCCTCTCTTTTCCCGTCCAAGGTGCACCGATCGCACGACGCTGGCAGCCTCAATCCCGGCCTGACGGCATGTGAGTGCCGACTACCAAAGAAGGCTCGGCTTCGACCGCCTGAATTGCGGCTTTCGCTGGCTCGTCTGGGAAATACGAGGCGTGCAGCGTCAGGGCAGCCAACAAGCGGCCCCAAGGGTCGAAATGAGCTCGGGATGTCCCTTCTCTCACGGCGGGAGCGAAAGAATTGGAGCTTTCATGAGGCTGCTCTGGGTGCATTATGCTTGCAGTTCATTTCCATTTCGGAAAGAGAAGATGCCGAATCTGAATGCCCACACCCGACAAAACTTGGCCTCCTTTTGCAGTTGATGCTTGTGCAATTAATGAATAAAAACAGTACCTTCAATATGAAAAAAATATTGTGCTTACATTTCGTTCGAAGTGCTTTGGAATACAAAAAAATATCTAATAATGGTTTTCAAACAGAAAGGTCCTTCCTCTGTTAAAGTTTGTACTTGGGGCAATTTGTTTCCTAATTCCTAAATCATAGTAAGAAAATAAAGCAGTTGCACTCAACGTGAAAGCTGTCGGAAATGCAGAGCAGAGATTCGCCATACAGGCTGAGGCGTCGTTCTTCACTCGAACACCTCTCACGCGTTTCCACTGTCTGTCTCACTCCTCTCTCGATGAATTGAACAGAGGGTTGTTCAATGCAATTAAATTTTTCCTCCTTCGCAGTGCTCCCGCGCCTTCTTTGGGGGCAGCTCGCGTCTTTTTATTTACCACTTCTTTCTTGTTCTAACTGGAACCGCACAAACGGGAGTCCTGTTCTTTTTGTGCTTGGTTTATCTTTTCCCACGTGCTGGAGCCTTTCTGCGCCATTTTTGACATGTCACGTTTTTTTTCTTCGGCGGCCGCTTTTTTTCTCTCGCTTACTATAATAAAAACCAACCCAATGAGCATACCCAACAAACTGGATCCAGTGGCTGCCGCTTAAATACGTATATTTTGCCCCCAATGTACCTGCAGTTTTATGTCCGCTAAATAATGGGGACATGGATGACAAATTCCAGCGGTTCCAGGAGTTTCGAATGCTTTTGCTTACATAAACCTCTTGACTCTTGGCGGGAAGGCTGAATCGAAGGACAAGCGGGTATTTTTTCGAAGCCTCTGTTCGGGTGCGTGACACCGTGGGACTCTGGGTACGTGACGCCGCATGACTGCGGAGGCTAGATATATCGTGAACGCGGACGAGCTACGACGACAAGCCAAGCCCGTAAACCGCTCTGCACTTAAAATAGGTCTCACAAACACAATAATTTACGCGGTGGTAACTGCTAACTGGAATTTTAAAGGGGCCACGCAGACAAAACACGTCTAATTAATTCGAAAGGTTACCTCATTAGAATCATACTCACACCACTTTTAACGTCAACTTCGCTCAAATAAGCTGTATAATTAGGGGGAAATAAAACGGCCATGTGACCCACAGCTTATTTCCCACAACAGAACATGTGATGTCATATACGGCAGCTGTGCTATTGGCTGAGGCCGCTAAAAGCAAACGCTAATTAGGCAGGGCTTGCAAGCTTGCTGGACGAGCTATTCGCGCTTAAATTAAGGGCACATTCTTTTTATAGCAGTAAGAATGGTGGGGTAAACGGTGGAAGTTACAAAATACCCGTAAAAACTGAAGTACCAATGTGTACTGCTGTAGGTACTGCGCGCACTATGCTTATTTTAGCTGCACAGCACTGAGGCGCTTCGGGGTTGTCTCAGACGACACTGACCGATTGGAGTAAGCGACAGTGTCTTACGTTACCATATTTGTCAAGCTAGCACCACATTTCACGAAACGAATATTTTCTACCTTAACAAAAACAAAGCACAGGCAGGAAACGGCCCTTTGCGGCATGGTGGCGCCGTCTTGGTTGAGTAACGGTAAACGAGGCTCCGCAATCGGCCGGAGAACGGTTTTTGTGATATCATTGCCGACGTCGAGCAAACACACGATTTGGCGGGAGAATCAAGATTTTAACGTAAATTGATTACTTTATTAGTGAATAAAGCATCGCTTGCTTCCGTACAAGCGCTGGGGGCACTATAAAACGAAATCTTTCGAATGAAACAAACTTGTATTTTGTCTGCATGGCCCCTTTAATGCAGAAAAGGGGTTTTAAATACACGCATGCTTGACACCAGAATAATTTTTTTCTCACAAGCTGATTACAAGGCTGATTCCGAAAAAGTTAACCGTATAAGGGTTCAGAGCGTATGCAATGAGTGAATCCTCCAAGTTGAACTTTCCAACAAAAATCTGTAAAATAATTAATGTGTTGAGGACTTCTTCGTGGTCCTTTGAAATATTTAATATTCAATAAGTGAGAGTCGTCAGTGAGCGTGTGCGGGTAAAGTTGGTGAAATCTTTCCACTCGCGAATTATTCCGCGGTAATAACAAAGAAAAAAATGAACAAGCATCCGGTACTGCTGACGAAATATGTGGAGTAGTAATAAAGTAAGTATATGGAATTTTTTTTTATTTTTGCGTCCCAGAATCTCTAGCAGCCACACACGCTTCAACAAGGGTTCTATGTTTTTCTTTTTCTTTTAGAAGGCGCACAGCGAGGTAAGATGCGCTAAACTTGGCAAACACGCCTCCAGCGGCAAAGTCGGACGTGATATGTCGCACCAAATTCTCCGCCCGCACTTGAGGGACCGCTCTTGTTTGTTTAGTAGGAAACTTCGGAACAATACATCCCGCCTTCCACGCTAATCCGAATTCCCTTGGCTTACCGTCTGTCGTCACTGTAACAAAAGGCCCTGATTAAAATTCCGCCCGTTGCCGGGTTCGAACCAAGGACTGCGTGAACAGGACCATCTTGAGGCTTCCCTTACCTAACGGCATTTTCTGCCGGCAACTTTTGCTTCTCCATTTCTTTTTCGTTAGTCGCATGTCAAAAGCGTTCCCGTGGTCCCCCCTCAACAAAACGCCGCAGAAACATACTAGAAACACTTGCTTCGCACCTCACTGTTTCGAGGAACCCAACTTTCCACATATACTTTTTTTTACTTCACAATTACTTTTTTACTTTCACATATACTTTTTTTTTTTACATGGGTAGTCCGTGTATTTTGTGAGGCAGTTTAGTTCTGAAGTACGGAGCAGATCGGATAATGAGTGATAACATGTTAAATCTTCGAGGATATAGATTCGCAGAGTCCAGACATTTTTTATTGCTTTATGTACTTGGTTGATATTATTGCCAGATGGTGGCTCAAGCATCAGGCATATTACAAACTTCCCCGCCCGTTTAGGCAATAATTTAATCGAGCTGGCGCAAATTTTTCACACCCAATTTTCACACTGTTGTACTAGCTACCCGAACCGTGGTTTAGGGCCGCATATTTAATACCCGAGTACATTGTACATGTCATGATTGCAAAGGAAAGGGAGAGCGGGAGATCAGCCTATTTATGCCAAAACTACGCTGAGAGGTATGCCTGTATATGAACGCCAACATGGAGTTCTGCGTGGAGGGGAGGGGGGATATCATAAATATGTGCAAAAAAAAATGGCGAAGCTTCCACTTTCGCGCGAGGTTTGAACCATAGCGAAGCTGGAGGATTTCTTTCTATTTAAGCACTGGAGGACACACTACCAGCGTTGCATTAGGTTTGAAATCGTTTATTTACATATTCCGTCGCCGCTTTTTATTGTCGTAGAGCCATGGTCATATCCATCTATATCGTCGCCTTCCTCATGCATGACTGGCGGACCCGTATTGTTTTGTCACCAGGCTTCCGCATTTCTCCCAAAGTGGAACGCATCAGCGCGCGCTCGAACCGACGGCAGCGAGCTTTGCTAACTGGGCGTCTGCAGCGCGAGCTGTCTTGTGCTTTCCCCTTGGGGTGCGGATGAAAACGTGAACTGTTTTCTTGGTATTTTTTGCGGGCGCCTTGCGAAAGCCTGGACGTCGACGGGCGCTCCTTGTGAGTTGCTTTCTTACGTACGCGGTTAACAGTTGGAGCAACTATCACCAAGTTTTCCTATGACGCCGCACACCCCACACATTACGGCCTGTAACAACAGCTTCGCGGCCAGCAACAACAAAAAGCAGCGGAGCAATATAACAGATAAAAGAAATGAGTGAACGTTTAGTTTAGATGTCTTCCCATTAAATCCCGTGTGACCACACTTAGAAGGTTGCGACATTGCCGTAAAACATCCCAGTGACAGCGATATTTTCCAGACAATAAAAAAAGCTCGCACTTCTTTACGCTCACAATTTTTACCAAGAGACAGTGTCTTGCCTCTGTAAAAGTGAAGCCGTTCTAGCAGTTTGTGCTTCACTGTTTCCGGCGAGCCGCAGTTGTCGCAGTTAGGTTCATGGCCTGACCTGAACGAGATAAGTGAGACTTCGCGAGACTTGAGCTGAAACAGAACGGTCGTTGTGTGATGGTCGGTATTCTCAACGTGTCCCTGGGTCCACACTGGGCATGAGGAGATGGAGGCACAGACACATGGAAAATTTTACATAATATTTAATAGGATCAACTGGCTCGACCTTGCTTACGGCTGGGCTTCTCTGGGCTGCTTTGGCGTGGTGCGGCACGGGCTTGTAAGAAGGGCCTGGTCGTTCACCACGGTGGCTCGGGCTCGAACGAAGGGTCCGCCGCGATGAGGCTGCTGCTGCGCGGGCTCAAACGAAGAGGTGGCGTACGCAGCGATGAGGCTTCTCCGGCTCGGGCTCGAACGAAGGGCCCGCCGCGATGAGGCTGCTTTCACTCGGTCTCGTACGATGGCTGAACGTGGTTGGCTTAAGTGTGAAGACGGGTGGTCAGACGTGGCACTCGACCGATGGCTAGACTCCGGAGTCCTAAGGTTGTGATCTTGTACAGGGCCGTGTATGTGTGTGTGTGTGTGTGTGCATTGAACTTCCAAAGATGGGCGACGGGACCCTTCCGAAAAACAGTCCATCGGGCCACACGGGGACGCCGTCACCGGGCCAGCGATGCGCCAATGTCTCACAGTGCAGAGGGTGCCTTGGTACCGTCTTGGAGACGCGCTCTAAACTCCCCGAGAATAACTCCTTTTGTGACAACCTAAGTGGCTCATTATGCTCCCGCCGGACACGAAGGGACAGCGCTCATTGATGGCGTGGGAGAAGGAGTGGAAGAACGAAAGATTCGAACGGGAGATAGAGAAATAATGGGTGCAAATTTACCTAGTGAGAGTGCAGTAGTTTGGAAGAGCTGGAACGAAACAGACAGAGGAGGAAGGATGAGGCAGAACAAGACTGTGAGGTGCAGTCAAGGAGCTAAGGAAAGTTTCAGCCAGGGCTGAAAGAAAACGACGGTGAAGTGCAGTCAAACAGATGAGGAGTGTGAGTGGGTGTTCGACGGAAACAACTGCGAGGCGCAGTTAAAGAGCCAAGGAAAGTTTGTGCAGAAAGGCTGATTTCTTTTGTTTTGCTTTCCAACTTACTTTCGCTTTTGTAAATATGTAAATATTTTTTCTTGTTTGTTCGAAAACTGTACATAGTGTGAATAATCCCAACGTACGCCACCTCTTCGTTCGAGCCCGCGCAGCAGCAGCCTCATCGCGGCGGACCCTTCGTTCGAGCCCGAACCACCGCGGCGAACGACGAGGCCCTTCCTACAAGCCCGTGCCGCATCACGCCGAAGCAGCCCAGCGACGTCGAGCGGTAAGTGAGATCGAGCCAGTTGATCCTATTAAATATCATGTAAAATCTTCCATTTGTCTGTGCCTCCATCTCCTCATGCCCAGTGTGGACCCAGGGTCACGTTGAGAATGCCGACCATCACAGTTGTAAGGACTCCAGTCGGCGCGGAAGTCGCTCTGGCAGCCTCACTCTACAAGGGTAAGGCGCCACGATGGTACCTTGTAATGGTCCAAATGAGGTCCCTTCAAAAACGGTCCAGAGACATGGCGGCAAAAGTCGTCTCTAGGTTGAGCCACCAACACTCGAAGCAGCAATTTTTTAAACATCCCCATTGAAATTTATCGCTCGTCTATTGTGGACTCGGACCTAAGTTAGTGTGCAGAAGGCAAAGTTGGGCCCTTTCGAGCAATAATGGTGGAACAACACTGTCCATGAAACGCATGATGTGTTAAAACATAGGTACTATTGCAACACAATCTGCTCCATTACACTTTCGTGATGGCAGTAAAGCCAATATGTAAACGGAAATCAATAATTACGGTTGCTTTCGCGATTGGTCTGAAAACTGGGGCCTCAAAAAGTCAGATATCTGCGCGACAGCTCTCAGGGTAGGTAACAGCACATCAACGTGGCTTATGGCTGATAACATTTTCATTTTATCCAATTTTTCCCCGCCAGACGGAAAAGCATAAACTCGAGGACAGCTTGCCTGGTAGAGCGAACGCGAATTGCAGTTCATGGCAGCCATTTAACGGCCGTTGCGCACACACTGCTTCAGAACACCACGAGGCAACCACGCAGGGCACGGGTAAGGAAGGCACGCCATCCGGCTGCGCTTTAACGTTGCCGATACCTCTCCCAGGGATGAACAAGGGAAAAGGGCAAAGAAACTACGTCGTCTAGCACACGCTCAAGTACGCCGTTCATCGTTCCAAGGCCTCTTAAAAGGTGCCTCGTAAAAGGGGTTACACTTGACTCCGAGCTACGCAGTTACCGAGGCTCTGCTTCATCCCGAGACGACGGCTCTGTTGAGCCCCGCTACGCTAGCGTGAAATCAACACGCTGACCTTTAAACGGGAAGGCAGGAAGTTGTGCTGTGTTAACGAGGGTAACCGCGTGCGTTAATTCCAGCATTTTCACTTGCTCCTCTTTCTGTGTGCATTTTTGTATCTTGTATTACGGCCGTCATATATTGCTTCAAGTATCAGCACTGGCGGCCGTATAATAACGCCACGAAGAGCGGCTAAGCAGCCGAGCGGAAGGGCGAGCGGGCCGGTGTCCCCTGGGGTCGGCCCCGCGTGTTATGACGTGTCTATGCTCCCTCGTGTCGGCGGCTCATCTGTTTTGGTGTAGGCTCGCCACAGCGTGTCGCAGTTCGGCTTTGTGTTGCTATACCATGAAACTCTACAGCACGTTCATTAATCATGAACACCTTCGTAAAAGATGCCACGGTTAGGTTGCCGTTTATGTCTTCCTTTGTGGGCGATATATCGCGCGCTTGTTAAAGGGACCATGAAGACAGCGCCAAATTCGCGATCACAGAATTTCAGTAAGATAGGGCCTTCTCTCTCTTTTCATTGCTTATGTCAAAGAGGCATTCATAGTGGATTAAAAAATGTGTCGAGTTTGCTGTCAACTGTATTTAATTACTCTACACTCTTAGGCAAAAAGGACTAAAATAGGGACTAAAATACAGCCGTTAGTCTTCGCGGGCGACCGTTCATCTTCAAAGGGAGTATCTGCGGCAGAGTACGTGCCGTGTGCATAAATTCGGACTAACTGTTCGTCCCCGCCGATCTATAAGGAGTAACGGGAAGACGAAACGCATGCAGTTAGTCTCTTTGCTGCGTCGTTAATCCCCTAATGGCGTCGTCGTTGCCCTTTCGCGCATATGTCTGCGAACAGTTTTATATTTCCAAAACACAAGGCATTGCAGTCACTGGGTGCTTTAGATGGTGCCACGGGAGAAAATATTGATGTTAGTTATAAGAAAATCGCCTAGGGTTAGTAGAGCGGCGGGTAATGGCAAGGAGCGGCGAAGCGCGATTGTCATACGCTTCTCGGCGAGGTTATGTTGATACGCTGTGTTGCATTCGATTCGTGCGAGATAATAACGGCCAATGAAAGCTTTCAAGCGCCTTAACAGTAACTCAAAAATTAGTGATAGTAGCAAAAGTGGATTCCTGAGCGTAATGAATATGTATATGTTTAACAGACTAGAAAAAACGCATGTTGCTTATGACAACTGCAAAACAAAAATGCTCGCTACAGGTAAGCGTCTCGAAGTTATCTTTTACACTCGGTACATAATTGCCTTGGGCACCAAAGCTATGACAATGCTGCAACTGCTGTAAAACCCGCTTGCATTTCGCAGTCGCAATCGTCTAGCGACGCGAATTTTAAGAATTCAGGCTAAGCAACACCAAATTCGCTTTCGCCGATGCAGGAAAATATGGCATGTTTCCTTATTCTGACACTCACACAGACGACACCTTTCACATACGTTACATAGAGCACTTAACATATCTATCGAACACTAAGAAAGCACTTAGCTTGCGCTAATTTGTGCGGAAACAAATGAGTCGTCCGATCGCCCAGCTACCTATCTCAACTAGGCGACGACGAGTTGATTGTTATTTACGAAAAAACTATCGTTGTGAGGCTCTACTTCGAATCGAACTGAGCAATAGTCCCTAAACCTAGCAAAGCGCTAAGCGCAAGGCGCAAAACGCGGTCACGTTCGCTTGCACAGATAGAAATACGGGCACCAGTTGCAATGGATCTGTTGCGTTATGCACGGAACTACACCCTGTACACTTGAATATTATCTGCCGCAGGAACCATCCGGTGGCGTGGTCTAGCGGGTAGCGCGTCGGGTTCCTAGTGTATAATTCCGGGCGTCAGGGGCTCGATCCCTGCCGGTGATGGCGTTTTTTTTCTTTTTTCTGCACTCTACGCAGTTCGTCCTTGGGGAGTATCGGAACGGACCATCCGGGTGGGGGACTAACCGTTCGTCCCCTCGCAGTTAGTCCCCAAAGGGACTAATGATTGTGGCAGAGGCCGTTAGTCCCCGAAAGGACGAACTTTTAGTCCTTTTTGCCTAAGAGTGTAGATTATAGGAAATCCAAGGTAAGGGTGGGGTGGCGTGCGTTGGGGCAATCGAGCATTTATTTAAACTCCATTGTTGACGTCAAAATGCTACGTTATCGAAAGAGCTGTACGGACTGGTTAACTACGTTGATTCTGCTAAAAAAAATTCCCCCGCACCTCCCCGAAGGGAATCGTGTAGAAATGCGAATGCTTTGGGTGCACTGATGAGTGTGTTGCGAGTAATGGCGTAATTAATGACGAGAGTATGAACGTAATCATTTATTCATCAGCACCTGTTTGTGTTATCGTTGTACCTGACGCCCACAATCACTGCCTTGTGATCGCTAAAGTGCACGGTCAAAGGGTCTTTGAGAAGCATACGCGCGTCACAGTTTCGCGTAAAGACCAGATCAATGCAACTCCCGTGAATGGTAGTGGGGCACGTGTCGAAGCCGGCAGAGAGACAATGCATAGAGTGCCTGGTCTGCATGCACTCGACCAGCCACTCGCCACTCTTCTTGCGCACGTCAACGTTGAAGTCGCCAACCAAGACTATGGGGTCAGAGGGTTTGGAGCGCACGCGCACACTTTCCATAGCAGCGTCCAGCTGCGCGGCAACGGCGTCTCGAGCCCCCGACTAAGAAATGCATTCGCATTTACGACGACGACGACGACGAAGGCAGAACTACGAGGCGCGCGCTCACGTGCGCTCGCGCTGGAGGAATGCAGGCGCACATTCGCACTTACGACGACGACGACGACGAAGGCAGAACCACGAGGCGCGCGCTCACGTGCGCTCGCGCTGGAGGAATGCAGGCGCACGCCGGCCAACGGAGCAAGACAACCCCCGGCTAATAAATGCATTCGCTTTTAAAACAAATGCAGGTCTGAAACATTGTTCTAGGAACGTTGCGCCACACTTTTGTAGCGTATAGGGCGACACGAAAGTGCCCCATCACTTTTCTCCGGCCGTTGGCTGTCAAAATTACAAGACATGAACGTAACCCAAAATGCTCGTTTTCTCATTCTAACGTAGAGAATCAATCCAGTCGGGCCCAGGTTTTCTATAGTTCAAGCTAAATATTAACCTGCGCTCGAGCTCCATAGTCTGAAGCAAGCACAGTCCTATGGTCGCGCTATTACACAGCTCAAATTATTTATTAACATGAAAGTGTTTTATTCCCGGGTACACGAAGATTTCGCTGACGTCATATCCGTCACGGAAGTGACGCCAGTACAACTAGAGTTCCTGTATATAGCTCCCCTAGGGGAGCAGAGGTGCGCGTCCATCCGCCATCTTGAGTTGCAGGTCATGCGGGAAAGCCACCCGTCTCGCATGTAGGAGCTGCCGCCGGGCCGCCGCGTCAGCGGCACCATCGAGGAGGAGTGGCGAGGAGCGGCACGGAAAGAAACTGGCGCACGATAGTGTGCTGCTTATCAGCTGAGCGACCACCGCGGACGCCGTTACCGCAACTGCCGATGCTCAGTCGAGCAGAACTGACTGAATACGGGGTTTTGTGCGCAGCACTGAAATCGGGCTTTCCTGTCGAACTGGAACCCGCGGCATGTGGCAATCAGAGGCGCAACTCTTTCGCTACGCTTTATACAGGAACTCCAAGTACAATGGAGCAAGCGGGCTGTAAACGGTGCTCCCCTGCACACAAGGTATTCTTGCGGGGAAGCAACCTTTTGTACTAAAGAGTACGTTATACTAAGGGTTGTTCGTTTTCATATTTTATAATTTAACACGAAAGTGTTTTATGCAGCGATACCCCAAGATTTCACTGAAGTCATACCCGTCACGGAAATGACGCCATTACACCTTTGCCGAAGCGACCCGAAACAGGACGTCGCTCGCCAAGCACACCCGCAAGACAGCCACCGACCCGCAAATCATGCTCAGCTGCAGATTTCGCTGCACATTTCAGTTTCGTGTTTTACCGATTCTTATGACAGAGGAATCAACCATAGGTTTTGTGCTAACAATGTCACACGGCTATACTGCATTATTGGAGTCGTAGTCAGCGTACCGACGCTTCACCAAGAAAATTGCAAAACCTGGTGGTGCGCCATGACTAATAAGATTATTAAGAAGGTGGTAGTTTGATACGTGTACTTTTAGATACAACCGTCATTTGTAATGGAAGCGTCGCTTCGTGCCAAACAAAACTGTATCGAGGTGTTAACGGCATGACCATCCGAATAAGCAAAAGTTTGAAGTTTTTTGTGGTTTCTCAATGAAAAAGTGCTCTGACATTCTAGATGTTAGCTCGGCTTGTGTTTTCTGAAGACTGATACAGCTGGTCTTTCACAGCAAGTCAGAACACCTCCTCTCCATCGCTGGGACAGGCCCGAATGGTCTACATTGTCATGCCTGCCTTTAGCTACAAGGATCACACCATGATCCTCTTGTGAGACCTCGCAGATTTGTCCCCTCGTACGTCCATCATATCTTTTCGCAGCTCCGGACAGGACCAACTGTTTACGGGTAAGCGCAGTTTTAATGCGCCCAGAGGGGAGCCTGAACCATTCTCTAAGATGCCGGCTATCTACCGTGACTGTACCGAGGGTTCGGCCCCATGACTTTGCTCGCGTTAAGTAAGGAGTTGGTTACTCGCAACAGCTCCTTCGTACATGCCGCGTTCCGTTTCACGTATGGAACTCTTCTGCGCCTACTTCTACGGCGCTTGTTTGCCGTGGCTACATGATTCCTGCAATCTTTCCGCAAATATTGCGAGCATGATTAGCCCCCTTCATTCAAGGAAACGACGTCACCGTCCGAAGAAAATGGTTCCATTTTTTTTTTTTTGAAGCATTAACTGCCCTTCCGTGATGTCACACTGCCCCTGCCTGTTTGCTGCGATGAGTCGACTGGGTTGCAGCCCTAAACGCGGCGCAGGTAGATAGCCTTTAAGTGACCGTAAAACACCCTTGAGCTCCGCAGGTGTGGGTGAGTTAGTCAAAACGAAGCAACATTTTTACGGCGTTGCAGTTAAATAGCTCGCACAACAAACTTTCCCTTTCGCTTCAGTGTTCCAAAGAATGTTCGTCTGCAATACGCAGAGCAACACATAGCAGCAAATGAGTGTTCGCCAACGCATACCCGCAGGTTGCTTCTCTTCTTGGTAGTCCCAAAACTCGCAATCTAAATACCTGCAAAGAAGCGCGGCATACACGCAGAGGTGTAGTAACGAATGCTTTCCCAGGGATTTCCGCGTCGTGGGATTCGATACTAACCCGCCGCGGTGGCTCAGTGGCTGTGGAATTGTGCTGCTGAGCCGAAGGCAGCAAAAACGCCAGTGTGTTCGAGATTTTAACGCACGATAAAGATCCCCAGGTGGTCAAAATTAATCCGGGGTCCTCCACTACGGTGCGCCTCATCACCTGTTAAGCGTCCGCGCGTTAAACCTCCCAATCAATCAATCAATCAATCAATCAATCAATCAATCAATCAATCAATCAATCAATCAATCAATCAATCAATCAAGTCAGATTCGATACAAAGGCTGTTCGACTGCCTTCGCAGCAGGAATTTGCCACAAATGTTTGTGTAACAAAGAATAAAGTGAGTGAGTGAGTGAGTGAGTGAGTGAGTGAGTGAGTGAGTGAGTGAGTGAGTGAGTGAGTGAGTGAGTGAGTGAGTGAGTGAGTGAGTGAGTGAGTGAGTGAGTGAGTGAGTGAGTGAGTGAGTGAGTGAGTGAGTGAGTGAGTGAAAAATTGCAGGATATTGGCTTTCTACGCTTGTAGTACCCCATAGCAATACGACGTGAGCAGCCCCAAGAAATACACATATATACAACCCCCTGTATATTTCGTCTAGATACAGCAGGGACTTGCGGTCAACACAATTTATTCCATTAAATGTGTGAGATAAACTAATGTACTGGTAATTGCAGGCAAATTCGGGGCGTCAATACCGCACTTTTAGGCTGAGAACATCGATAACTGAATGAGTAAACACGTCTATGGCTTGATCTTCCCTTTACGCCCTTGTGCGGGTGAGGCGTAGGGAAGGAACTGCTTTTAATCTATACTTATCTGCCTTTTCTGCTTTGCGAGCCTGTCCTGTCTTCTTCTGCCTGTCCCATTTAGACAGCCGAGTAAAGTCGACAAAAGTTTCTGATTAGAGTCGGCTCGGGACGCGCGAAGAGAATGGGAGCAAGTTTTTCAGGGCGATCCTCCCTAATTTCCTTCGAAGGAGACAGGCTTTCTTCCCTTTCGAGTTGAAGCACTTTGCGATGGCTCTAGCAAGTAAGTGGTTGCCATGGGTTGTCAGCGCTAAGCTGCGCTTTGGAAGCTAGGTCTAGGAGACGAAACCTGCACGCATGGCCGGAGGCCGGGGTTGCGAAAGAGCTAATAACGGTAACGTGTTGCAGCCCAAGCAAAGCCTGTGGAATGTGAAGGGGGAATTAAACGACGCGATAAGAACGACGATCTCGTCATGGGGTGTCCTCAAGACACAGTGACGTCAGCGTGCGCGGTTGTGGGCTTAGCCGTAACTGGCAGGGCAGGAGGGAGCCTTTAGGCGACGTTAAATAAAAGTTACCAGCAGTCCCATCGAACAGTGCATACGACACGTTTTTAGGTGTTGTTACTACGTCACAGTCTCATAAAATTCACATTCTGAAGATATCAGGGAAGCTTCTTAAAATAAACAGGTTTCGACGAGAGCAAGAGCGGCACTATTTTAGCACGCGACCAATTTCAAGCTACTGTTCGCTTAAATAATGGCTGAGTATTCAAAAGGAAAAAAACGTGTTTGGTTCTGATACGTTAGAGGTAAGAGGGTTGTATAAAAATATTGAGAATAGACTATTTCAGGCTTCTTTATCCGGCTAAACGACATATTCATGCGTCCTCTGGCCACTCACCAAGTCAGTTAAGCAGTGTTTTCCGCTGAAATCCCGCTACATTCAGCAGCGCATAAACGTATGCCTAATAATAAATTGCGGCATAACGAAATGACGGTGCAGTGAAGGACATATGCATAAATAGCAGACACACAAAAATAGGGCTATTGGAGAATAAAACTCATTTTATGGGACATTATACCAAAGTATGATCCTACCTCAGTTTTTTTGTTTTTGTTATCTCACATAATCTGTATTTTGGACGCATTTTACTAAATTGATTGATTGATTGTGGGGGTTTAACGCGCCGACGCAACGCAGGCGATGAGGCGCGCCGTAGTGGAGGGCTCCGGATTAATTTTGACCACCTGGGGATCTTTAACGTGCGCCGAAATCTCGTACACACGGGCGTTTTTGCTTTTCGCCTCCATCAGAAAAGCGGCCGCCGCGGCCGGGAATCGAACCCGCGACCTGCATTTTACTAAATTATAACAGACAGCGAAGTACGTGCTTGAGTTGGAGCAATTATACAACAAAACGTTGGCTTAATCTCGGAAGCTTATCTTGCATGCAAATATAGAGTGAAGTGTCGTTTACTGCTCACACAGCAGCATCGTAACGGTGGTACGTAACCGACCTTTTCCCTCTTTAAGGTTATCGGGGTGCCCGAACGGCATGCGGCGAAGAAAAGACAGAAATATGTCACGCAAATTATACTTTCCGTCCTCCGATTGTGAAAAGCGTTCTGTTATGCATCACTAAACACTAATCATTCTTCACTCTGGTGTGTCTCTGTTGCTTCTCTTGTTCCCAACAATGCCTTCTCACTTTGGCCATCTTCCTCAGAACTTTAGTTAAATCTACAAGCATTGGCAAGCTGAACTGAGCTTGGCGCAAATGTGGCCAACTAATTTTGGTATATAACTGTTGATTTCTTTAAGTAAACCCCACGCCTATTTCCTGGGTAAAACCAGTTTGATGCCACGCCCCTTCTCTACCACTTGGAGTAACGTATACGCGAGAAGAAAAAAAACGCTACGATCGTTACAATTCCAGCCTTGTGCCGCTTACGGTAAGAAATAGCGACACCACCTGATGTAATAGACCGTGGTGATCCGTTATGTCTCCGATCGACGCAGAAAGCCAGATGAAAAACAAAATTGTAATATTGCTCATCACGTGGTATGCAGACGCGGTGCAGACGCACGCTCAAGTGCAGGCAACACCCAGACAACAAATGTTTGATCAATAAATTGGTATACTTCCAATCCTAACAAAAAAGAGCACGAGCTGCCTCAACTGCGTACGCTTGTCATGGCGCCTTAATGGAAGAGCGACCTCCCAGTAGTACGCGGACAAGTTTTATTGTTACGAATTCCAGCGGAGCCATTTCGTTTCAAGAAGCTGGAAAACGTTTGAAATCTTTGCCACAAGCTTCCTATTCGGGACCAGGCTTCCGGAAGTTCCCAAGATTAATAAAACGTCGCTTCTTGTTGTCCCTAGGGTCACTACCGAACCAAGTAAAAACTACGTTTTATGAAGATGATGGATAGGCATTACACCGGGGGTTGCCGGCAGTAGATAGTAACTATAAATAGTCCGGAAAGAAATGTTATGAATACACGGAAGGCCAAACACGAAGGCATGGGCGTAAGCAAAACTACCTTTTCGTGGCAGCTGTATGCGCTGTTACCGTATCTCTAAGAGCCGGTCAAACAAAAGGCACTTGTCCAACACAGCCACGCCGGTCGCTGAGTACTTTGGCGTCCACTTCGCGTGCATTATGCTCTTGACATGAGTGAACGTGCGCATTACACAACGTAAAACTCCATCATATGCAGGACACAGGGCCATTGTCGGCTGCCCGGTAACATATGCTATGCATAGGTTATGACCAGCGCCCGTGAATACGGCGGAAGTGTCCAGGATGTAAGGTGGGGCGGGAGTGTGCGTTTGTGTGGAGGAGGGAAAAGACCTTATGGCGATGTATATATCCACCCCTACGTAGCAATGTTTCATTGGTTTCTTCAAGCAGAAGAGTGTCCTAAAAGGAAATTAAACCTGCGCATATTTTAAGTCGCAGGTGTCCGACTCAAGTTATATTAAGCACAACTTAATACTTTATTGGTGTTATTTATAAGGTAAAAAAGGTCGTGGGATGGATAAAAAAAAGAAAAACTCAGCTACGGCCGGCTATAATTCAATGACGATGATTATGATGAATAAATCTTTATTTGTCAAGCTGGTGCAGATGTTAGGGCACCCGCCCAGTGTGGGGCTTCCCTATTCCGGGATACCCTGATCTCGGCTGGCGGTCCAGGCCCTCTTCACCAGTTCCCGCTGGATCCCAAGGACCGGGCTCGTCAGGCGGTTCACCCACTGCTTGTAGGAGGGGGAGGTTATTGGGGCAAGGCCTGGGGTCTTCTGGCACTCCCAAATCTGGTGGTACAGTGTACCGGGAGTTGGACAGAAATTGCAGGTAGACGGGTATTGGGTAGGGTAAATCGCATGGAGTAGGGTTCTGTGGGGGTACGTATTTGTCTGTAGTCTTCGAAGGGTGGTGGCTTCTGTTCTTGTTAATTAATGAATTTCCGTATTATTGTATTTGTAAAGAATATATTTTTTCCGAATAAAACATCCATCTTGTGCTCATGTATGCGTGTTTATGCAACCACGACGACAACATGCTTATCTATCAAGCTGGGCGGGCTGAATCTGGTAAGCCTGTTACGTCGCACTCCTTTAACACGTCAGTTCAATATCCGCATAGCGATATGAAGTTATGAAGTGGTTTCAAGGATTTTAGCAGTAGTACCCTAAGTGCCACATATACGGGTTCCTTCTCTCTCTCTCTCTCTCTCTCTCTCTCTCTCTCTCTCTCTCTCTCTCTCTCTCTCTCTTTGCCGTCTTTTTTTTTTTTTGCTCACGATCCGCCGTGAGCTTCCGATACGGGGGTATAGCCGAATCTAGAGGGGATAACGATGCACCCAACACACAAAATTGCCATAAATTCAAAAAATGTGTCCATGCACTCCTCAAAGATGGTTAACCAGTGCAGCTGTAACGTGCAGCCGATGTTTTACGTATAACGCGTAGCCTACCCATTTCAAAGTAGCATGTAGCCATTGTTTGCCATTGCCACGTTGACACTGCTTCGCCCGTACCAGCCCCCCCCCCCTCCACCCCTTGCCCACCATCTTCGCTTAAGCAGTGCTTCACGCTGTAGAACGCTGCGCACGCGCTCTGCTGCGAGACCATTTTCGCTCCTTCGTATGTGCCATTCCCTTTTACCAGTGTCGGTAGATGCGAGAGGGTAGCTACGTCACCTATAAACCCATCCAACATCTGTTCCCTTACTTCTGACTCTTCTCCAACCTGGTTTTTCCGCGCAGGCAAATGAAATTGCGCCGGGGAAGTTTTGTGCCTACATGAGACCGCTTAATTTTACTTTCTTTTGCCCATAGAAAGCTTCTCCTTAAAATTAAACCTCGGTCGCGCAGCCGGTCGTTTTAACTGCTGCAAGAGGGAGAGGAAAACATTTTATTCCTGGCCAGGTTTAGTAGGGACGGTTGAGCCGCGGAAGCACATCTTTTAAACAGACTTGATGTTGCCACCTCAACAGCTTTGAGGTTGATGCCATCCTTCACCCCCAACTCTCCTTTCCTCTTCCGCACTCTGTAATCATAATACTTTGAAATCAATAGCACTCATTTTCCATAAAACGGGCAGAAGCAATATCAGCGTTATCACGCACTGCATAGAGGATTGTTCAGGATTAATGTCGTGTTCACAGAGGATTTAGTCTTCATGGTCTTAAGGGGACCATCAAGACCAAATACAACTTTGTACAACTTTGTTTAAAAAAATAAACTATCCTGTAGTACCTCAAACAGCTCCATTCTAGCCATGAACGAAGTTTTTAGACCCAAAAACGCGATCAGTACTGCAAAATCTTAAAATTTTGTGCTACAGTGATGTTTATGAGTAGGAGTGACGTCATTTGAGAAAGTACTAAAAACATGGCTGTCAGTTTGTTAACTGGACGTTAGCATTAATCTGCTAAAATCAAACGGAACTAGGGGCCCCACTAAATTCGCCCAGGAATGTTTCTTCGCGATGGTTTAGATCAGCGGACGCCAGTCCAAGAAACAAGTAGCTCAGGAGTCACCACTGCGTCGTTATTTTTTTGCGGTGGACGTAGGGCAATTACCCCAATGAAGAAGAGGACGTCTGATCGTGCAGCGTTCGTGTGAAGAGAAAAAAGGAAGAAGACGATGATCGGAAACGGTGTACATTCATAGCGGTCTTATGTAAATAGTTTTTCCTTCCTTTGCTGTGGTTTGGACTCCTTTTTTCCAGAGCTAATGGCGCCTGGAAACCCGGGAAGGAAGAAGTCGGGGCCACCAAGCTGGCGGAACGGGTCTTCTTCTTTGGTGGGGTTTTTTGGCGCAAGGGCATCTAAGGCCAAGAGCGCCATTTCTATGATGAGGTAAAAATGTGCTAATGAAATGAGTGCAAATAGTGCATAAAATTACTTCGGTGTAAAGGGCCGGATCCAAAAGATGAGTGAGGAGCGTGATGAGGCATGGAATGAGCTAACGGTGTATAGGGCCATGGTAAATAGAACCCTACGGATGAACAAGGTGGACGAGAATGCTACTTTCTAAAACAAACCTGCTTTAAAAAACCGATAGCATCAAGGTATTCCAAAACTCTGCTGAACTCGAACACAGGACAGTCTGATAAAAACATTGCAATGTGCCGTGGCATATTCTTACGGTACATTTCCGGGAAATAGCGTCTCCTTTCTGGTTCCATGGCCGAGCACTCAACCAAAACATGGAGGACTGAAAGACCCTCACCACATCTGGCACAGTTTGGAGGCTGGTCACCAGTCAGGAGGTAGGAATGCGTGCCATGTGTGTGTCCTATTCGTAGTCTGCATCGCCAGACCTCAAAGGCCCTGTTTTTTTCCCTGGCAGCTGATCGGCCGATTATAGGTTGTACCAAGCGAAGCTTGTTGTTGACTTCTCCGTCCCATTCTTTCTGCCAGAGCTGAAGGAGTATGTGTTTTACTGCTGGTTTCATATCGAGGTAAGGTACTTGCGTGATGTCAATACTGGTTCTTTCAGCTGCTCTGGCAGCAGCCTGGTCGGCTTCCTCGTTGCCAGCTATGCCACAATGGCCAGGAACCCAGCACACTATAATTTCTAAATTTAGCTGGTGTGCTTTGTACAGAGCTTTAAGAAGGGCAGTAAATGTGGGATTCTTGGTTCCCTTTCCTGTGGACAGGGCTGTGACAACGCTGAGTGAGTCTGTGAAAATAACAGACTTTTGTGTTCTGCTTGTGATAATGTGGTCCACAGCCAGATATACTCCGTGTGCTTCTGCTGTAAATATGGTTGTGTTTTTATGCATTGTTTTTGCTATTGAAAGATGCTGTACAACAACTGCACAGGCCACAGCCGATTTGGTTTTTGATGCATCAGTGAAAAACTGAGCAGCGTTGTACTTGTCTTGGAGGTATGCGAAGTGCTGTTTGACTTCCAATAGTGAGCCTTTCCTGTCTACTTGTCTAAATGAGGTATCGCATGTTATGATGCTTGTATCCCAGGGTGCCACGCATTCATCTGGAGTCATTTTGAGGGTGTCATCAAACGAGATCGATAGTTTTGTAGAGATGGAATTGATCAGCAGTTGAAACGGTTGAGCTAAGGAAGGTCGATTTGAAAAGAGCAGCATTCTTGAGTTATCTCTAATCAGGGAGTCACACGGGTGCTCGGGCTGTGACGTAACCTTCAGGGCATAAATAATACCAATGAAAGTTCGCTGGTACTCCAGAGACGAACAGTCTGATTCAGCATAGAGACTCAGTACTGGACTAGTGCGGAAGGCCCCTGTGGCCAACCTGATGCCCAGATTGTGGATAGGATCAAGCATTTTCAGTGCAGTGCTAGAGGCTGACCCATAAACTACACATCCATAATCTAGGCGGGACAAAACAAGACTTTTGTACAGGTGTAGTAAACACTTCTTGTCAGTGCCCCATTTCATGTGTGCTAGTATCTTAAGCACATTCATTGCCTTCAAACACTTCAGTTTCAGATGCTTCAGGTGGGGGGTGAACGAGAGTCTCGTGTCGAAAATCAATCCGAGAAACTTATGTTCTGTTTTAACAGGAAGCAGCTGTCCATTTAAGTAGATTTCTGGTGGAGGGGCAATGCCCCTTTTTTTCGAGAACAGTACACAGGCACTTTTTGAGGGGTTAAACTTGAAGCCATTCTCATCTGCCCATTTGGAGAGCTTATTCACTGATAGCTGAATTTGGCGTTCACAAAAGGAGAGATTGCAGGACTTGAAGCCGATCTGCACATCGTCAACATACACTGAGTAAAACATGGTTGGCGGAAGTACAGTGCGTAGGGAATTCATTTTTACAATGAAAAGTGTGCAGCTCAGCACACCTCCCTGCGGCACCCCTGTCTCTTGTGTGAATGGTTTAGACAGAGTACTGCCTATCCTTACATGAAATGTCCTATCAGAGAGGTAGCTTTCAATTGTTTTTAGCATATTTCCTTGTATCCCAAGGGCACAAAGATCTCTCAATATACCAAACCGCCAAGTAGTATCATAGGCCTTTTCAAGGTCAAAGAATACAGACAGGAAGTACTGTTTATGCGCGAACGCATATCTTATTAGGGACTCCAAGCGCACAAGTTGGTCAAGCGTGGATCTTTGTTCTCGAAAGCCACACTGGAATGGATCCAGGAGCCTGTTTGCTTCTAGAAAATGCATTAATCTTCGGTTGATCGTTTTTTCAAATACTTTGCACAAACAGCTAGTCAGAGCTATAGGTCTGTAGCTAGATGCAACTGCTGGGTCCTTCCCTTCCTTCAATACTGGAACAACAATGGCCTCTTTCAGCCTTGGAGGGATATATCCATTGTTCCAGATCCTATTAAAAAGTGATAGTAATGCAAGTTGAGTTTCTGGGTGCAAGTTCTTGATCATTTCATAGTGAATATTGTCAGGTCCAGGTGCTGCTTTACCAAGTGTGTTTAGGCAAGCTTCGAACTCAGCAATAGAGAACTCAGCATTATATGCCTCACTTGGAGGTGATTTACGATGAAGTTGCAGTTTTTCTTCCTTACGTTTCAATTTAAGAAACTTCGCTGAGTAGTGCGCTGCACTTGAAACCGACTCAAAGTATGCTCCCAGTGCATCCGCCTGATCTTCCAGAGTGCCACCAGCATTATCAACTAGAGGACGGGGGCAAGTCTGCTGCCCTTGCAGCTTGCGTATCCTATTCCATACTTTATTTTGGTCGGTGTAAGAGTTAATACCCTCTATGTACTTCTCCCAACTCTCACTTTTTGCTATCCGTCTCACTCTTCTCGATTGGGATTTGATGCGTTTGAAGTTTATGTAGTTTTCAGTCGTGGGAGAGTCACGGAAGAGGCGCCATGCTGCATTTTGTTTTTTCCTAGCACTTTGGCAGTCCTCATTCCACCAAGGAATCGGCTTTCTTTTTGGGTTACCAGAACGTTGTGGGATACATTCACTAGCGGCTTTAATTATGTGCTTTTCGATAAAGGAAAGTGCGCTGTGGATGTCCAGTGAATCTAGATAGTCACGTGGAAGACAGGTTAGCTGTCGAAACTTTTTCCAGTCAGCAGACCCCATCCTCCATCGTGGTACACTGTTCTGCCCATGTGTCGACACTACCTTTTCTTTCAGCACGATTGGAAAGTGGTCGCTTCCATAAGGGTCATCCAGGACGTGCCAGTCCAGTAGTGGGAAGAGAGTAGCAGTGCAGAGAGCTAAGTCAACTGATGAGGATGTTTTGTGTGTGGGACTAAAGTATGTGGGCTTCTTTTTGTTCAATATGCAAGCTCCAGTGGAGACTAATAATTTTTCTATCATTCGCCCTCTTGAATCGTAGTTTTCACAGCCCCAGAGCGGATGATGGGCATTGTAGTCTCCTGCTATTATGTACGGCTCTGGGAGCTGGTCCATTAGATTTTCAAATTCAGATTTCTGTAGTCGCTTGTCTGGGGGAATGTAAATGGAGCAAATTGTTATTAGTCGCTGCAACCATATAACTCTCACAGCTACAGCCTCTAGTTCAGTCCTGAGTTTAACTTCCTTAGCTGTGGTTGACCTTTGAAGGATAATAGCCACACCACCCGATGGTTGGTTGGTGTTTTGCCTGTCCTTTCTGTGTGTGATGTACTGGGGTAAAAAGTCTGTGTGTTTGCTGCTTAAGTGGGTTTCTTGGAGACACACTGCCAGAGGTGCATGCTCCCAGAGCAGCTCTTTAACATCATCCAAGTTTTTCAGAAGCCCCCTGCAGTTCCACTGCAGTACAGTACAAAAAGCCATTACTAGTATTGAGACGTTTGTCACTAAAGACATCAGAGCCTTTTCCAGTAGGAGACACCTTAGGGAGCTCTGCTTTTTTTATCAGTTCCTGGGAGTTCGTACGTTCCAGAGGTTTGTGGCGATCCTTCAGCGTGATTGACGCAGAGGATGGCTCACTTGTGTCCATAGCCTCCAAAGAAGGCTTCTTTGTTGACGGTTTGAGACCAGGGGCCTTGGCTGGCCTTCAGTTCTCCTGTGAGGTTACAACCGTCTCAGTGGTGTTAGTCAGCTGTGCAGGCCGCGAGGCTGCAGCTGACACATTGGCCGTTTTCGGGCCACCATTTCCTTGAGGTGCAGCAGGTGTCGCTGTTTGCACCTGGGCGGCTGAAGATGTCTCCTCAGGCCCTCTCAACGAGGTCCCTGATTGGACAGTTGCCGCACGTGGCGCTGCCCCCTGACGCGCCACGTCGGCGTATGCTATCTTATGCGTGATAGCAAGACGCCTGCGTGCTTCGGGGTAAGAGATGTTTTCTTTTACTTTCAACGCGATGATTTCTTTTTCTTTTTTCCATTGCTGGCATGAGCGTGAGTATGCAGCATGGTCACCGCTGCAGTTGACACAGTGTGGTGGGGCAGTGCAGCTTTCCGACACATGGTCGGTTTTGCTGCATTATGCACATGTCTGCTTACCCCTGCAACTCTGTGATCCGTGGCCGAATTTCTGACATGTATAGCACCGGCGCGGGTTGGGGATGTAAGGTCTGACTCGGATTTTCACGTAGCCAGCTTCTACGGTCTCCGGGAGAACCGTTGTGCCAAAGGTGAGAACAATGTGCTTGGTGGGGATTTCTTTGTTGTCGCGGCGGATGACTATCCGCTGAACTTTGATGACATTTTGCTCATGGAAGCCTTCAAGGAGTTCATTTTCAGTAAGATCTAGGAGGTCTGCTTCACTTATAACACCACGCACGGTGTTCATGGAGCGGTGAGGACTGACAGTAACAGCGGTGTCACCAATTTTGTCAACTTTGAGGAGCTTGTCACATTACCCGCCGCGGTGGCTCAGTGGCTAAGGCGTTGCGCTGCTGAGCACGAGGTCGCGGGTTCGATTCCCGGCCGCGGCGGCCGCTTTTCTGATGGAGGCGAAAAGCAAAAACGCCCGTGTGTACGAGATTTCGGCGCACGTTAAAGATCCCCAGGTGGTCAAAATTAATCCGGAGCACTCCACTACGGCGCGCCTCATCGCCTGCGTTGCGTCGGCGCGGTAAACCCTACAATCCAGCTTGTCACATTGAGTCTTATCTTTAACTTCAATCAGCAGGTCGCTATTGGACATTTTTTGTGCCTTGTAGCCAGCCCCAATGAGGTTCGACAGACATTTGGACACAAAAAATGGTGACATCTTTCTCATTGTTGTGTTCTCATTTTCCGAGTGCATCACGTGGAAGCGTGGAAAACACTCTTGCCTCTTTGAAAGAAAAAATTCAAAGGTGGTTGCCTTGGTGCGCCCCCTTTTAAGAGAGCGATTCATGGAAAAGGGATTTGAAGATGCCATACAACAAGTATGTGTTCGGTGGCAAGGCTGGTCGCCCACCACCGAGCCCAACAAGGGAACGTGGCTTCTTCATGAAAAGCACACGCTAACCGTACCTTGCCACTATAACCCTATGCTTGAAATCAAAAGTGATGTCTTTGCACAGGGTTAACCCTCGCCGCCTGGAGAAGCATGGAAGCAAAGAAGGAAGGAGATGACAGGACAGGGTTAGGAAAGACGATAGGAAAGCAAAAGAATGAAGAAGAGGACAGGAAAAGGCGACTGGCTGATTCCCCCCAGGTCGGGTCAGACTGGGGGCACCGTCTACGGGAAGCGGGGGCCGAAGTGGTGTGTTGCCTCTGCCAGGGGGCCATGAAGGTCCAAAACAACCCTGGCTTTGGCTCAACCACCAGGATTCCCTTTTCCCCGGACACGGCAAAGCCAGCTGGCGGAACGGGTACCAACCAAACTGAAAGCGGCGGCTTCGGACTCCTTTCTTCATCATCTTATGGTCGGAAGGATGGCAAGAATGAATCCCACATGCACACACCAATTACCAAAACCCCAAGAAAGACGCGGATGGTACCAAACAACTCGTCTGAGGCCCCTGGGAATATATTTGAAAAATTCGCATCAGAGTTCAGGACCGTAGAAGACGGGATGCGAGTTGCAAACTGGATACGGCGTCTGCACCGAAACTCCCGTCGTGTGCGCAAAAGACGCGCTCTTGCAGCACTCTATTTATCTGACTGCTTCAGCGGATTTGACAGGAATGGCTTTAATGTATACCGTGCTCGGCGCCTGTGCGGTCGCTTACCTGACAGACACTCGTAGGACCTTAGGGTTCGAATATTCAAGGGTAACTGGTTAATTTCATTTATCTGTGAGGCGGGGAGGAGATGTTACATTTTGTTGATTGGATGAACGCTCAGAAGACCTGGGAGTCATGGTTTTCAGGGGAGAATTGCTAATTCCATTTTTTGTGCCGGGGTGGGAGGATGTTATATTTTTGCGCTGGACGTAGGGCAATCACCCCAATGAAGAAGAGGATGTCTGATCGTGCAGCGTTCGTGTGAAGAGAAAAAAGGAAGAAGACGATGATCGGAAACGGTGTACATTCATAGCGGTCTCATGTAAATAGTTTTTCTTTCCTTTGCTGTGGTTTGGACTCCTTTTTTCCACATGCGTGACATGTTTTATTGAATACCTCTGTTACTTTATTGAAGTTTGCGCTAAAATTTGTATCATTGTTATGGAGAGCAAGCAAACTTCTTAATGAACTCAACTAGTATTTTTTCTTCATAGCACCCTTAAGCCCCATCTATAACAGGCGCGCCTCCACAACCGCACCTGAGAACTGGCGTGCTTCGGAAAACGTGTTACCTGCGGCATGTCGCGATAAAGTTCGACAGATTTGTTCTTATGTGTGATTAACTGGTTATATGCATCCAACCTTGCACTAAGCGGGAAGTCACGAGGAATCTTAGGAGTTGTTCCTGCAGATGGAAGGCAAGCAAGAAGCAGCGATACAGAGCTGCGTCCCCCGAGGATCGGGTGCGTGACGGTAGCTTTTACGCCGACATTCAGCGTGTTCTTGCATTGAAGGATAACTTTTACTTCGGATTCCGTAAGCGTCAATTTTGAAACCATGCGCGTAGCTCCCACGCAAATGACGCCACACTCATACTCTGCAGTTTGGCTTTGCCACGTGCAGCCGTTCAATGTGGTGCTGCACGCTTTAGAGGATGCAAACAGTGGTCGTTCATCACGCACGTCCCTTTACCAGCATCGTGCTGCTCGGTAAAGTTAGTTTTCAGCGAAGATTTTATGAGTAGAGTTGCATGAATTTTTCATGCCTGCGTACAAAAACTGGCGAGTCTCCACGTACATTTGAAACGCGAGGCGTTATATAGGACGAGGCATTCGAAAACGACCGTCCCTGTGTGCGTGCTTTATACACGAGGTCACTACCAAAGTCGCTCGCCGTTCAAAACATGATCTGGACTTCATACTTATGCGTCTCATCCGTTGTATGTGCACCTTGTGCAGATTAGTTAACGATAGACATTATTAGCAGGATCAAAACAGGACTTAGAACTCGAGCTTATCGGCGATCTCTCTACTTGAATACGCATTTGAGTACCAGTTATCAAAAGGTGCCATTTTGAAGGACATCAGGATCAAAATAAAAGTGTGTGCGCACATGTGGCGGGTATGTTTGTTAGGGATGACTACCGTCAACACGCAATAGAAACAAAATTCGCGCATCCCTTTTACCTAACGTCCGTGTCACCTGTATGACGTGTGGTAAAAGCTTCGCTGCTTATCCACCTTCACAGAGTGTAATGATCTGACTGATTGTATGGTTTAACGTGCCGCCGCAACGCAGGCGATGAGGCGCGCCGTAGTGGAGGGCTTCACATTAATTTTGATCACCTAGGGATCTTTAACATGCGCCGAAATCTCGCACACACAGGCATTTTCGCTTTCCGCCTCCATCAGAAAAGCGGCCACCACGGCCGGGAATTGAACCCCCGTTTTTTTAAATACTGTTTAAGGAGCTAGGTAAACGCTAGAATGTTAGCGTTTCCCTCCCCTCCCCCCTTCCCACTCAGACATCAGATATTGTAAGGAAAGAAAACGTCAGCTTTTAGTGGCAGTCACAGGTGAATCTGTACACTGGTTGGTCACTGCGCTATTGCGGTTCTGTGGTCGCACTAGTGGCCAACCCGTGATGAACCATCACTGATGGTTGACAATGGTGGTTTATTGGTTGCCCACCAGTAACCCATCGCGCAACCATGAGGTGCCACATGTGGATGGCCAGCAGAGTCGCTTGTAAGTCAAAGTTCCGGTTCCCACAACAAGCAAAATGCAACAAACAAAACGTTTAACATGTGAAACACGAACAATACCATCCTCGTACAACAAAGAAACAGTTTAGTCTATAGATCGATCAGCCCCTATTGTTTCCTTAGACGAACGTGTGAAATAAAATGAAAAAGGGACCCCTGCGGCTTGTTTCCAAACGCTTCGCTGCACAGAACACCCACGTGACATGTGTGATATCCCTACGTGCGCTATTCTTTTGCCATCGTTCGGGCTCTGTAGCCTCCAAATAGAGCACTAAGTACTGGCGCTGACGGCTTGGGTTCGAGCCCCGGCTATCTTTGTTTTTTTCATTGCCTAATTCTTTTCTATTTTTTTAAATTCAGAACTCAAATCTACGTGTTGTTTTCATTAATCATGGCGATTTGGTATGTTTTAGGTCACTTTAGGTTCGGGGCGCAGCCAATCACCACGTTGAATTATCGTTCTCCATCGCGCAAACAGACATGTCACGTGGGTGCTCTGTGCAGCGAAGCTTTTGGAAATACGCGACCCTGAAACACTCTTTTAAGCATTTTTTAAAAAATCTTCACTGCTTTAAGAACGTAGTCAAAAAACACAACCAGTACTCATAAAGCACCTCAGCCATAAATGTTTGCTCTGTGGCCCTCAGATAACAACTGCCTCAAAAGAACTTTCCTTCCTTGTCTTGACGTCCTTCAAACGCTCGAATGAGGTCATTACAAGGGTTTAGCGGCTATTGGTCAACTTTCTTTCAGTGTGGCAGTAAATGCATTCGATAGCCACTTGAAAAAAGCCACAAAAACAAATCAGAAACGAAAGGTCGGTCTGCTGCGACGAGCAAATCACGATGTGCCGCGCAGTGCTGGCGATAACTATAGCATTAGCAGTGCTTCCAGACGTGAAGGAAACAGTGAAAGCGTTTGCGGGAAGTGTTGCAGACTAGTCCTTTTTAACATGGTCAACCTACGTTGCAAACTACGCAACAGGAGACCAAAGAGTACTACATTTAAAGGAGTACTGACACGAAATTTTCGTGTTACGTTGTTTTCGCTGCTATGGGTGCCTATTAGCCCACTCATCATAGGATGGCACATCAGAGGGTCGATCGCGGCGTAAACAATCATTTACGGCGTCGCTTATTCGTGTCAGTTTCGGTTTCGACAAAACGAACGCCGAGCGGCCGCTATGACAGGAGGTAGCACCTGACGTCACCAGTGTCGTGAGCACCGCTGCCGGTCTAAACGCGCGCGCGAGCGAGCGCACGCGCTCGCCTAGACTGGCCGAGGTCTTCACCATCCCCGCGCGCCCGGGCAGCATGACGTCAGTCCCAAAGCCATGATGTGTACACACGGTGTAGCAGCGCGCACCAACCGCAACCAGCGCGTCGGCTACGTCACGGGAGCCCCGACGTCGGCAGTTTGGGGCAAGTAGCAGATGATGTCATGCTGGCCCGCTCTGGGCGTTCTCGTGCGGGCAGAGATAAAAATGGATTTAAAATATGTTATACTGAACGGCTACTGTTGAAACTTGCTGGGAGATATCTCCCGATAAGAAAAAAAAGCATTTTACATAGTTATCCCAGCTTTGAAATTTCGTGTCACTACTCCTTTAAAGAATATTTTATGAATCGTTTATTTCCACGAACTCTTAGTCGTATTTTTCGTCATCCTCCCGCCTCCGACGTCATCAAGTTGTCTTTTCTTTCAGTTTTGTTTCCCAACAAGCAATGTGCTTGGCAATGAGCAAGGCCTTATCTCGTGCCAAGGTCTGATCCCATGCCGAGATGGCCGCCCGCAGAGCCCGGCGTGTGCACGTGCCGTGAAGCGCCGTGGCGGCCGCCACCGCTGGGAGCAGCGCGGCGCGAAATGATTATCAGCTCTGCAGTCCGTGTAGCAGTGAACTGGTAGCCGGACTAACGAGCGCTGGGGCCTCTGCCCGCCCCTGCGAACGCGCCGGCAGCCGCTCGGCAAAGGCGACGCTACGAACGCGTGACAGCTGGGAGCCTGAAGCAGCCTTCCATCTGTAAAGGGAGGCCCCGTAGTAATCGCTCCCGGCACTCCCTAAGCCGCTGTTCTACACGGGCGAAGAACATTCCGTCGGGTTGTCACCGCGGCTTTGTTGACTGGCGCTCGTGTTTTGTATATGTCGGTGCACTGGATTCGGCGCGTTTTCTCTATCCGTGCGAAGGTAGTTTTAGGAGCGTTGGCTTGGAATGGTGCATAAGAGCAAAACTGAAAAAAAAAATGTACTTATAAACATACCTGAACACGGTATAAAGCTCAATCGTTAAAACTGTGTTCAACCAGCTAGCCTGAAACCAAATTTTGTGTACGCGAACGTTAAGAGACCTCTTGTGCTGGCACTCTATGCGGGGCGTCTGTTAAGCCAGTGACAATCGGTGGAAATAAGAAAGTAGGTTGATTGCTTGAACTACTTGCTAACAACGTCTATGCAAGTAGTTCATGCCTTTGTAATCATTGCAGCGACTAATGAGAATCTAGCTACGTTCCGTGCCTGCTACTCACAACTTACAGTTAAAATCCTTTTGTCAGCATGGTTGCCTCTTTGAACACAGATTGAGGATGCAAAGACAAAGCCTTATACATGAACGCTTCAAAAATGTCTATATATGTAAAATAACCACTTTGAAAATACCCGCTTTGAAAGTTTTTGTTTTCCCAGTTTTCTGCATGTCAGCAAGCCTTTTCTTTATTATTTGAGTGCACGTTGCTACACTTGTTTCATCGCTCCAATTTCAGATACGATTCGGTATTACTTTCTGTTTACCTTTGTTGCTGTTTTTGTTGTTGTTTTTGACGACCGCCCTGTTTTTACAGGAAGTCTGTACACGCCTTGCTTGATTCCCTCATTGAGCCTGTATGGTATCATAAAAAAACAAGTAAATAAAATGCGAGTGCGAAACAATACGCCATGGCCGCCAGACACAATACTATGGAATTGTAGGTCGGAAAAGGTTGGCCTTGCCTGTGATTGGCACGCTCACGTAGCGAAGTTCAAGCAGCCTTACAGCGGATTGCGAAACAGAAACCAACTTATTTAGTGGTATTTTCTGAGATGATGTGGCGCAACCATTTTCCCCTTTTGGACACCACCGTCCCAAAATTCACGCGTAGCTTTAAAACTGATCTCACACCTTCAATTCTCGAAGCAAAGGGATAGCGAAGCTGTAAGATTCCTAGAAATAAAACTGTTTTTGTAGAAAGTCAAAAAACAAAGCGTGGAAATCTTTCGCCTATTGTGAAGTAAGCGTGAATAGAAAGCCGTTCCGAATCGATAGCTTCAATCCAGATCGAGGTCATTCCCTTAGAAATGGAATGATAAAACAGGAAACTCGATTTTCGTAGCGTATTGCACAGCTTGCAAGGAATATGTGAAGTGAGTACGTTCGAACGACAGATAGATTGGATCTCCACTTTTTCCGTGATTTGTTCATTTACAAGATGCAAGCTGGTTCATATGTCCTTTTTTCTTGGGCCCGAGGAACGCAGTAAAGAAATCCGAAATCCCGTTTGAGACGATAGCAGACGAAAAATACAATTCCAAGCTGTGGCGCTGAAATGACTTCGCGCTTTCAATTGCCGAAGGATACCTAAACCAAACTTAGTCAGCGGGAGTCGGCTGACACATTCGTCTCGACTCGAGGAATCAGAGTAGCTGAGTACGCATGCTAGTAGCGCTGTGTCATCAACACGCTTCTGACATTCACTGAGCGTTTCGCTCGTGAGATTAGGGCTTGTATCAACGGTTGCATTGTTCGCCGTCACATATACCAAGCAGAACCCTGCGATGGTTCGGTTTGTTAATCAATCGACGGTTCCTGCACATAGTGAAGAATCTGTAAAAAGGCGTAATTTTCTCACAAATGTAGATTTCCTTCATTAGGTGTTTCGAGCAAACCCTGGAATTACTTTCTAGATATTGATAGCGTTACATATATGGGTAAGAACCTAATGGGCCGGCGAGATGTTCAAAAATTGCCGAAAAGTCGGAAAAAAGAAAACACTTCAGCTTTTTACACTCCTTTAAGAAGCAATTAAAGCGATGAGTTTGATCCCACTCCTACACCATGATAAAAATGCATTCCCGAAATTTCAAGTCTCTAGAACCAACACTTAGTAATTTTCGCTTCGTTAGGGGTGCAATTTTAAAATTCCGCTTGCTTTCTTCCCGGATTCCTTACGACAAAATCCTGAAGTTTGTTTTTTGACACTTCTATGGTTAAGGTTTTAAACAAAAACTCATTCTCTATACCGATAGGACGAACCCATATTGAGGAATCTGGACAAAAAGAAATTCCTTCACCCCAAATTCAGTCCCCACTTAAGATTAGAGGGAAGGACGAAAAAACAGTTTTACAGCGATGCTTCTAGGCTTTCGTTGGTAGCTATTTTAATGTATTCCGTTTGCAAAAACAAAATAAAGGCGGAAATGATCCAGGAAAAAGCGAGAGTTAAACTCTGTACAGGTGATCGCTCACTGAAGGTGGGTGTTAACGCTGTGTTGGCCTTATTCATCAGAGGACATCGCCTTAAGTGGAGCTCTTCAGAAAAACACAGGAAATGAATGCTTGTGTTTTGCGAGGCAACGTACCATGCCATTTTGTAACGTGCAGGCAACACCAGCCGAGCCCGGCAGAGCCACCGTAACACAAACGCCGCGGAGGGGAAACCGACACCCGTCACTGCTACGTCGGCGTCTCAAGGGCTCCCCGGTTCGGCTCGCTCACAGCGTCACAGGAGGCGAGCTCATGTTTCCCCTGGAAACCGCCCCCTGAGTGCAAACCACGGAGCCGCACTTCTCCAAACTCAGGCCGCGTCATTGAGATACATGAAAATATAACTATAGAGGCTGCCCACCTATGATTGTTTGTACGCACGTTTGGGAGCACTGCAACCACGAAGCGCAAGCGGGCATGTCACGTGGTGTTCCTTTTAGGGGCGAAACACCTTAAGGGCGAGGCTTGTCCGTCTGGCGACCGGCGTCTGTGCTCACGGCACGACAGCGTGTAAATCTAAACATCTGTGGACAAAAGGTTCAGGAAATGTTAACAAGAACAAAATAAAATGTTCGCAAAAGGTTAGAGAGAGAGAGAGAGAGAGAGAGAGAGAGAGAGAGAGAGAGAGAGAGAGAGAGAGAGAGAGAGAGAGAGAGAGAGAGAGAAAGTGCTTCTGGGGAGCCGTGCTGCGCGTGCGCAAGGAGCATTGAATTGAATTGGATTGGATGGAACTGAATTTGATTTGGATTTAGATTTGGATGGGATTGGATTGGACTGGATTAAACTGAATTGTATTGGTTTGGAAATCGTTTTAGCAGCAGTAAGCACTCTCATGGGTGATTTACGGTAAGAACGATCCCCAGTGCTTCGCCCACTCCTCATGGTTCACTCAGTGGAGATGCGTGAATTTTTTGGATTTCGCGAGCATCTTCAGTAGGCTGAAAAACATAAACACTTGCGATAGAAAGACAGAAACTGTTTATTAGGATGTTTTGCAAACCGCTCTGAAACTTTCCAATTGGGATTCTTTTCATAGCTTCGTTGGATGAAAAGTTGGCTAATTAAAATGGATTAATTATCAAATTAAGCAAAATAGAAAAAAATAGCGTGTGACACTGCATCCAAAAGTTAGCAACATGAATTGGTCGCGTCGCCTTGCAGTGCATCGGCATATTTTTAAACTGTGGCTGCAGTTAGCGGAAACAACCTGTATATATTCTTGCAATATAGTCAAAGCACCGATATAATGAGCATTGCTTCTAGTTCTCGTAGTGGCACGACTCGCTTGCAAGGCGCGCTGCCACGGTGAAACCCATCCGCCTTTTCAGTAATTTTGTTTGAACTGATACCCCTGATGCCGCATTTTACCTGCTTAGCCGCTACTGTGCTCGATGGCTTTCCGGAATGCTACTCTTCCTAGTTAGCCTAAGCGTGTTTCGTGAATAACAGGCGAGGTTTTAAAATTTCGTAATGTCTCTCATGTTTCTAACTTTTGCTTGCTTTACATTCGTGGCTCAGTTGCTTGCTCATTTAAATGGTACGCGTCGTCAGGGCTGATTTATATAAAGGGAAGCCCTGGGCGAAAGAACGAGATAGTCACGTAAAAATGAAGAGGAAAAAATAATAAATAATCAGAACAACACACTATGCAATGTTAGAAATGCCAAGCAAATTTTGCTTTTATTCCGAGTAAGTTTCCTTCGATTCGTTGCTCGGCACGGTTGACTACTTCAGAAGGAGGCACGTGGCATCCTTGTATACATCCAAACCTAAAATGCAAACCTAATTTTTGTCCCATCGAGCCAAATTTTTAATAAGGTCGCTTTCTTCAAAGGCTATTTGAATTGTCTTCTTTATAAAACTGCCCCCAAAGCTGATAGACTAGACTCTCTTGTACCCTCGAAAGGTGAAGAAAGTCCTTAGGTTTTGTTGGGAGTAGCTTTCCTCTCTAAAGGAACAAAAAATCCTGATATGAGCAAAATTAGAAAACGAGTGCGCTTGTCTGTGTGAGAGCCTCGAAATGCATGACTGTGCGGCACGTCACCGTCGCTGGCTGTCGAGTACGCTTTTAATTCAGACAGAACAGCAGCAGCAACAAAAGCCAACTTTCAAGTCGTTTCAAGCCGGTTTGCTCATGGAGATGCGCGTTTAAGCCCATTCATTACTATAAGTCGATATCGATTATAAAACCGATGGAAATAAAATTTTGAAGTCTGGAGTAGCAGGACAGCATATTGAAAACTAGTGTGGCTCAGTTACGGTAGTCGGTACGGCGACCGCAAATGGCTCAAAACATTATTTTCTTCTTCCGTCCATAACAGTCAACCACAGCTCTAGACCACTTCGCGCTGCTGAGCGCAAGGACGCGGGTTCGATTCCCGGGCCACGGCGGCCGCTTTCCTGATGGAGGCGAAAGACGAAAACGCCCGTGTGTTCGAGATTTCGGCGCACTTTAAAGATCCCTAGGTGTTCAAAATTAATCCGGAGCCATCCACTAAGGCTCGCCTCAACGCCTGTGTAGCTTCGGCGCGTTAAACATCACAATCAATCAATCAATCAATCAATCAATCAATCAATCAATCAATCAATCAATCAATCAATCAATCAATCAATCAATCATCAACATGGATATCCCCTAAATAATCAAGTATAAAGCAGATGGATCAACTTGCATGATGCAAAAACAGCTAAGATTTAGACACTTTAACTTTAGTGCTTCAGAAGACCCAATTGCAGCTTGATGGATGGAAAAACGCTAATCCGTTGCAAAGTAGGCCTTACGTTATTCAATGAGAAGGAAAAGAAAACACGGTCTAAGGAAGCTTCTAGACCGGCCCCCATTAATGAAAAAAGAGCATTAAAAAGCCAAAGCAAGAGACACCTAATTTTAATTTTAATTGAGGAAGTTTGCCATTGAGCGTAAGTAAAAATATTGAATGTGCATTATTCAATGAGAAGGAAAAGAAAACACGGCCTAAGGAAGCTTCCAGACCGGTTCCCGTTGATCAAAAAAGAGCTTTAAAAAGCTGAAGCAAGAGACACGAAACTTCTTTTTTTGTTTTTTTTTGTTTTTTTTGCGGAAGTTTACCATTCAGTATCAGTAAAAATTAAATCTACCGATACACTCCGGATTTCCGAAGGAATCAGAGCAGGGGCTAACTTACTTCCCTTGATATATTTCCCGAACCATCGAGGAAACTGATATGTTCTCCGCGAACAGACGTTTTGCCTTAAATATTGCATTAGCCCGTTATTTTGTACGACTTGTCTATGCACATAGAAAAATAAAAAGAGTCAGGCCAAGAACGAGTAACATGCATATTTCCATGGACCATTTCTTTCGCCATGTCCGGGATCAATGATACCCTCACTTAGGTTTAGCTCTTTTTTCCTGCCTCACCATAGCGATGAAAAGCTAGCTGTGTGAGTAGAGAAAGCCATCCAGACACAAAAAAACAAACTTTTGAAATTTTACTAGATCATTTTTCATTGCGGCAAGCATGTAAGTGGACAAAATGGGCCCCTGCCCCGCCTTAAAAAAGTAAAGTTAAAAACCACCGCTTTTCTCCACCAGGCCACCAGCTTCTCCTTCCTTATCTCAAATGCGCCGTCTTTCGCAACTTCCCTAAATTAGTAACAGGCCAACAAGAGCGCGGCCAGTGTTAACAGCCTTCAGGCCAATATACCCTCGACACGCAATTGGCCCCTCCCTCGGTAAAGAGCCCATCACCCGGTTGAGAGCCTTTTGTGTCTACTGTCGTAGTTTTCGAGGCCTAACTCCACTGTCCCAGGCAATATGAGGTAACTGAGGGCTGTTCAAACACAATTTGTGTCCTGAATTCATGAGAGGGTTTTTTTTCGTTCGTTCTCAGCTAAACAAAGTTTGGAAGACAACGCTAAATCTGCGTAAAGCCCAAATAGGTCGAATTTCGTCATGGGGATGGACTGGACCTGGTTTTAGTCGGTTCCTTTCTTTTTCCTCCTCGCATGCCAACCAAATAGAGTGCAAATACCCGGAAGAGTTTTTGTGGTGAGCGTGGAGGCAAAACAAATTCCTGCTCATGCATATTAAATGCCTCATTATCCAATCTTGCATCCATGTTCAGAAATATTTTATTGCGGGTGTTTCGTACTGTGTGATTGTGCGGTCTAGTAATTGCGAAACTGATAGCGAACAGTTTTTCACTGGTGAGGCTGAAATAATACATCGTGACTTTGTTTGCGATACTAAAATTAATTTGAATATTTCAACAAAATTACCCGAACAATGTTTTGCAGAGCAAAAAAACAGAAGCGACCAATGACGCAGGCTGTACTTCCTAAGGGTTCGTCGTCACCAGCCAGGATGACGTTTAACGCATGCATTTTTAGACGTGTTATGCGCTAAGAATCACAGAATGAAAAGAGTCTTATAATTTACAAGTAGCGAAGCGTAGCGTTTCGAACAGAGGTGTTTGCGTTATTGCTGATACGCTACTCCTCTGCCAACGACTTGCAGTTTATTGCAGGAGCAATGGGTGGGGCATGTTGGCTAAATTTGTTCAGGGCTTCGTCAACGGAGCCGCGTGGCTGTGTCATCAATGCGGGCCAGAGAAGAGCATAGGACGTAAATGGAGCAGAGAGAGCGCTTAGAAACTAAAAGACAGCTGCTGTTGAGAGTAGAAAGGGCGACGTCGTCATGGAGACGCGTCTCCACTTGCTTTTCCTGCTCTTGCCTACTTCTAGTCATCCCGGGTGCTCCTGGCTTGGGCAGTTTCCGCCTACGCGCTCCAAACCGCAGATAACCGGCTGAACTAGGCATCCCTACTGTCCCCGTGTCTCATCATTGGTGCATGCTGTTAAATGGAGATTCAAGCAACCGCAAGGGTCACTAGACGTAGAAATAATACTCAATGCGCTCGACAGTGACGGTATGCCAACCAAGACTGCTCAACAACGAAAGGAGCGAGGTCCTCACGCATACCTAAGTATCGAGCAATATTTATTTATTTATTTATTTATTTATTTATTTATTTATTTATTTATTTATTTACAACAAAGTGTTTGCATCGTTATAACTTAAAAAGTGCATATTTTACTATTGCGTTGTTTCCCACAACTCTATTGACGTTGATACGTATAAAGCAGGGTTTAAAGGGGGTTCCGAAATCCTGTTTCGATATTCAAATCTGTTCTTAGCACGTTACAGAAACTGGAACTGTTTCGAGGTAAGAGTATGGTTTGCTGCTTAAGACACGAGGAGCACATAATACCCTAAATAAAAACTGTGTTGCTCCTAATGTTATAAATGCACTGTCTTTTCCCGTCAACGTTTTCAGGCTGAAGCACCTTTTATCATTTTTATTTGCCCGCAAGTTGAATAAATCGGAACAAGAAGGAAACATGCGCGAACGAAAATGAAAGAATGCGTTTTTGCAGAGCAAATAGCCTTTGCAGACCCCGACTAGTAGCGAGGAAATTAAACATAGAGCTAGAATAAGTTGTGAGCACACTTCTGCAACTCTCTGAAGTGATGAACAGCATTAGAGACAGCGATGCGCTGAGAGAGTTACAAGAAAATGGAAAAAAGAAGCATGCAAAAGACACGAAATAGTTTTCCCCAGGGTATTTGGCCTGTTTTCGCGCCCCTCGTATTACTTTTACCGCAGCACTACGATTAGGGAACTACGCCATTTCGGAGCACTTAAGACGATGAACAGCAGTCTACCTCATCCAAGAAAATGAAGTAGCAAGCAGGCTGTACTTTTTCTGCGCGAACATGGCGCCCGTGGTCCGTTTGTAAGAGATTGACCTGGGAAATAAGGTCTACAACGACTCAAGAAAGCAAGAGTAACGCCTAGATATATAAATGCAGCAAAATACATGAAAGAGAGAGAGAGAGTAGGTAGGTAATAGATGGGGTAGACGCTGGCGCAGTATTATGGGAAGGAAATGGCCCTGGCCGGAAGAGGGGAAGAAACGAGTGATGCTCAGATACAGACATGAAGTGGGCCGTACCAGCAATAGAGTGCGTGCTCCAAGAAAAGACCGGAAGCAAACTCGAGCAGCGCACTATTGTAGAGTCAAGATAAGAAAATTGCTCGGCAAGTAACAGGTAAGGTTGGCGGTTTTGTTGATTGTAAAATTTTTTGGAGGTGCAGATGTAGATTGTTTGTAGAAGCCTTCAATGGTAAAAAAACAGATTAAGGCAGACGGTGACGGCGAAGACGATGGTTTTGGCGTTCATACAGCGCTAGTCTTTTCTTACTGTTGTCCCGCCCTTCATTGCGCCGGCATGAACAATCAAACGCACGCGCACACGCACGCGCACACGCCCACGCACAAAACGCACTTTGGAAGGTTGAAGCAAACTAACTCACAGAAGCAAGATGCGGTATAGCACGGGAAATTAAAACAATGAATGAGTGTATTTAAGCAATTTTGTTTATAAACCACTCGCTCCCCTACACTAATATTTCGCACGGAGCTCACAACTTGCGGTATTTTGTGTTTTAGAACAGCACAGGTGCCGGCAGTGCCATAGTTTTTAGCAGCCGCTTAAAAGCATGGGTTCCCTTAAGGGAACTGGGAACTAAACTTGTCGAATTATTGTTACCTATTGCAGATACATGTAAATACCCAAAAAATGTTTAGTCTGCGCCAATAGCCAAAAGTGGGTTTTTCAATATAGGCAACAAAACCGCGATATTTTGTTGTTGCCCGTGTTATTTGAGACAAAATCTACCCCAAAATAGGACATTCAAGCAGTTTGGGCGCAACCAAGCTATCCGTTTTTCTAAAGGACTGTATTAAGTGGGCTAGTTTGTTTTTAAACGCATTGCATTAAAAAAGCTCTACTAGCAGTCTTAGCAGCCTGCGTGGGCCAGAAATGTTTCAACAAAAACTAACCCGGCTCCTTTCTTGCGTGACGCAAAATTGAAGTAAACCTACAACAGGCTGTGAATGGGACCGTCACCTATTAAAGCAAAAACGTAGAAAAACACCCTAAAAACTTTAGTGACGGCTCACACTGTTTCAACTTCTCACTGCGCCCTTCAACACCCCTGCAAAAAAAATTGGATTTTGCTCTCTGAATAACTTATGCGTGCAATGATACCTTTCCGTTCTAGGTCACCCACTTGTTTGTATAACCACCGGCATTTTATCTTCTCAAACAGATTCAGTTCGAAAAAATTGCTCGTCTAAGGAAGGCCTGGATGTTTATCGGAACGACAGCTCGAGTGCGGAGTTGACAACTGAATTTCGATAGTGCCATTAGTGAGCGTGACATATTCGGGACCAGGCGCCGAGCTCCTTAGATTCGTCACTTTTAGATCTAAAGCCAGCGGCTTTTATTTTGCAGTCCAGATTCACGTATCCTTTTTATGTGGGCGTGATAAAAAAAGATTATAGTTGCCTCTCGCACTTATTTACTTGTTCTACATGGAGGCATCCGATACGTCCCGACGTCAAGGTTACTGTGTACGTGAGCGCACACCGGAGGATTGAATTTTTCATGAGCCTCTATGGACGTTTTCCGAAAAAAAATGTCCCTATAAGCGGTGAAGAGACTAAAATGTTGAAATTTTGGTGAAAGTAGCTAGCTTGGTGCATCCGTGGCGGTAAGAGTGGCCGTTTTACCGCAGACGCTTGTGTACACATGGACAACCGGAACGGTGCCGGCGCACATGTATTTGCCGCTTGACGGGCACTGCACCTGGTACATGTTACACAGAGAAAGCAAGTACTGAGGAATTTATTCGGCAGGCATGCTGGCTGATTAAATTGAGGTTGCCGACGTTGTGACGCTATATTGCAGGGTAAACTGCGCCACAAGATGAAAATACATTTGAGAAAGAAAAGCAAGCGGTTACACAGAAAAAATGGATACAAAAATTATGAATAAACAGACTTAATGAATAAACAGCGCTGAACTCTTTTTTTTTTTCGCGAGGCGATTAAATGTTTCTTTTTTTATAAATGTTACGGCATGCACACCAAAAAAAAAAAGGAACCAATATTGTTGCCTCGAGTGCTCAAAACCCGCAGTTTTACAGTAAACTCCCCGACAGCTGCCACCCACGCAGCATTAAGATGAAGAGAGCACAAAATGCAAAGAAAGTATACATAGATATATAACCTGCTAGGCAGTTCTGCGTAAGGAGTTAAACAGAACCACGCATGCTCCATAAATATTCAGCATGTCGCTCTAAACCAGCAAGTCCCGGAAATTATAGGACATAATAGACAGCTTTTTACTCAGCTTTCTTTCTCAGCAGTTTCGCAGTTCTAACAAATAAGGCATTATTCAAAAATCCAAATACCCGAAAACATTTTCCCACGCAAGAAACATTTCGCTTTAGTAATTTCTTGAGTCGGACAGCGGCATGAAATGGAAAGAAAAAAAGAAGGTGGGGTAGAAATCAACAAATAACACAAGTATGACAATTAGCGTACTAAGAGTTTAGAATTTCACCCTATGGCTATTATTTTAAGGAGCAGCACTGGATCATGGCAACATCTAACAAATTTATCCTGTAATTCGTTAGCACTGATTTTTTTTTTTTTTTCGAGCGCTGCAAACCAGTGCGTGTTTACGGTGCAGGTGATGTCATTAGCAGCAGCTGTTGCAGCGCGCGCGAAGAGTGGCATTCTCGATGTGTGTTGTCCTGTGCACAGCCGCGACGCAGCCTTGTTCCAGTAGCCTCGGCAGCCTTCCCCGAAGAGAGTTCATCCAAGGGCAGTGATAAGCGACGCGACGCAGAGTGGCGGTCGCTGACGAACAACTACAGGGGGCGTGTCCACCCAGCTGCCGTAGCAGTGCTCTTTTTCCAGCATACGCACGCCAGCAAGGTCGACAAGCGGGAAGGGTGAATGGCAAGTTAGTGAGCGACAGAATGTTCCCCAATGTTGTTCGTGCGCTGGGATAGTTCACCACCAGAACTATACTATGTCAACAAATTCTTTTAAAAGGTATCTCAAATCCCCACTTTGTTTGAGGGGGGCGAATCGTAGTGTGCCGTTTTCAACCTTTTTATTGCGCCAAGTCGGAATTTATGGCAGACTTTAAAGGAACACTGATGATAGTTGTAAGAGTTGTTTATTCACCTTATCTCGTTAACGTTTATAATATCTCGATGACATATTCAGCTTCTTTTTACAATTGAAAAGCTTGTGTCGCCACGCTAGTTCCACTCACAATTCCCTCCCCCCCCCATGATTTGGTCCCATCTGAGTGCTGAATCTGTGGTAACGTCAAGTATTGTAACAACAGCAGCAGGAACAACAACAACAATAATCTTTATATATAATGGTAATATTTTATCATATATCAATACAAACACACTCTCGCAGTACTTAAAAAGAACGCCTCCTTTGCAAGGGCCAAGGCGGACACATAACTATCTTAAACAGCGCTTAACAACACAACGACGAGAAAGACGGGACACAAGACGGCGCTGGCTCTCAATTAAACTTTAATCGGAAGAAAACACACATATATACAATTATACACCACACGTGTCTCTAAACGTCATCACTACACAGCGGTGCACCAACAATCTTACCGTAGCACTCTCCCCCCCCCCTCCCCCCCTCCCCCCCCCCCAAAACACAACCTAAGGCATCGTCTTTGACAGGAAGGCAAATTCCTTATCGTGCAGTGTCACAGAAGCATTACTAACGCACTTCCCTTCACTTTTTCTTATATGAAACGCTTCCACCAACTCTCTTGTCAACTCGTCATCGTGTCTCCAAAGAATACACGTGTCCTTATACACTGGGTTGCATTTTTCTTGACTGTTTTCCTCGCGGGCCTGACAGTCCCGCGTGATATGTGCAAATGGATTATTCTTGAGAGAAACACGGTGCTCCATGAGCCGTACATTGACGCACCTGCCTGATTGGCCAATGTACATATTACCATATGAAAACGGCAAGGAGTATACGATGCCCGTCGAACAGGGAACAAAAGGTGGCACATGTTTCACATTGCACCCGCTGCCAGTTTTCTGTCCTGACAACTTATTTTCCACCATTTTACATATTATACCAAGTTTATTCGGGGCCGAAAAAACACCCCGAAAGCCGTAACGACCGGCTACATTTTTCAGGCCATGTGAGATACGATGCATGTAGAGGATAACAGCAACGCGGTTTCTTTCAACCGGACGGCCATCTTCACACCCCGCGGCTTTATTCACGGCTTTGAGTAGCTTCTGTGCACTCCTGCGCATTATTCCCTCTTCCTCGTCGTTGTGTTGTTAAGCGCTGTTTAGGATAGATGTATATCAACTAACCCAGCTGTCGATTCTGTTGGTCACATAACCAATATAAGCCTCTTCAAAACTGTGACCAAATAACTGAACTTGGCCTTCGCAAAATGTTGGAATAACCCAATTTAAAAACAAAATAACTATCGGTGGTACGTCGCGTGGCGATTTCGAAACAGCTAGCCATACTCTCCAACAAGGTCGTGATCACATAGCAGGAAACACATAACGACCTTCAGTACACATAACAAATACAAAATCGAAATAACGAGAGAGCGAGAGACCCCAGGCGGCGTTAAAGTAATTTATGCCTGTATTTGACACCCACGCTTGACGGCAAATTAGCCTCGCTCGATCGCCCCACCACCGTTAGCTAGGCAAACCAGAGTTCCTGGGTGCGAATGCGTGCATTTCGAAATGGGAATGTTGCGACAAGAGAGTGTCCCTAGGCAAAGAACAGAAGCTTTCCGCGTGGGGGCATTGATTTCACAACTCGCACATTCAGCCACGTCACGCGCACCGTTTCCCATTTATCACCCACTTTTGCCACGTTGCATTCTGTTTACGTGCGCTCCTTCCGGAACATTAAAATCAGAACGGCGGAACGGGAAAGTTCTGTTCCCCTTCGAGCGCGAAGCGTGAATTTTGATCGCGAATTTGACTTTTCAGGTCCGTTCCCTTCCTGGACGGTTTCAACTAATATAAATTATTTCCAAAAGAAACTTTCTCCCCCACCGAACGTGCTGCCGCCAGGTTACAAAGGGAATACTTGTTGAGGAGCCGTAGGGTTTGTCTGGGTTGATTGAAGCGCCGCCTAAAGGGCGCGAACTTAGACACAAAACTTCAGTCATATAACGCTTTTGTCAGGCTTTCTTTAGAGTATGCGTCCACAATTTAGCACCCTCATACGGCAATGTTGACTGATTCCCTGGAAGCAGTCCAAAATAAAGCAGCCAGGTTTATCTGCTCTAATTCTCGCTATCAAAGCGTCTCGTTACTGAACCACAATTCGACCTTTCCTCCACTTGTTATGCGCAGAAAGTTGTCCCGCCTATCCTCATTTCACACTTTGTATCATAGTGACACGTCGTTTTCCCGAAGCCTCACTCACCCAGCTCCTTCCGTTTCTGTTCGTATCGACCGTGAGCACAAGATCAAACCAATAGTTCCGCGCACCAAGAAATACCAGTTCTCACCCCTTACTTTGCGCATAAATGAATGAAATTCTCTACCCACCAACACCGTTTAATCACGTTCTCCACGTTTGCGCATAAATGAATGAAATTCTCTAATCACCAACACCGTTCTCTACTCCTTCACCTATTAATCACGTTTCAAATCTGCTTTGAAATCCTATTTAGAAGCCGGTGATGATTTATAGCCAGTCTTTCCATTTCAATTGCATTATGCGCGTTGACAATGTGTGCTTGCCTCTCTTTAACTGTGTTACATGTTTTTGCTGATTGACTACTTTGTTATTAGTAATGTTTTCTCATCAGATGTACTGTTGACACTGTTGTACCAGGTTGATTTATCCCCCCTTATGTAATGCCTTTCGGGCTCTTAAGTTGTATAAAAAGCAAAAATAACGAATGTTCCATTCAAAGAAGCTTGCTCCACCTAGGCTGATTCGCCACGATAGTTCAACTGACAACTGTGCGACATTAAGGTGTGTACGCTCACCTGTCATCAAAACCTGTCTGCAACTTGGGGCAAAACTTTTTCATCGCGCTGCTAACTGTAATACGCCTGATTACCTCATACGGTAGAGTGACTAGCCAAGATTAATGATGTACCAGTGTTCGAAACCTGAATAATTAATCCTTTTTTCCCTACTAACTTGGCAGTTTTTTAGGAAGTTGTACAGCACTTTTTATAACCCTATATGGAAAGTTTTGATTAGATGGTTATTTTTTTAACTATAGCAAACAAAACTTTTTACCTAGAATGTTTCCTATGAATTATTCCCCTGGTTGCAGTTTCCCGTCGTTATACGTTGCCTAATATTATCAAATTACATCAACGCGTTAAGGGACATCTAGTAAACAGGGCGTTGGTTTGAAGCGTTACTTTTTTTCGATAATTTGTTCTGCTACCAAAGATAAGCACATGCAAGAATAAATTCGGTAAGCCAACCGACACGAATGGCTTGCCGCTGGTAGTAGAAGTTTAGTGAATTTCAGTAAACAGGTGTTACAAAAGTACAAACTTAACAGAAAAGGCTCCCCAATTCGATTGCTGTACCGGAATCCTCCAGATTCCCCCAGTTGATGTGTGTTGGAAACTGGCCGATGAGTGCAGCTCTAGCAAAAGTCACTGCAACAATTCGGTGAACACCTGTCTTGTAAAGGGCTATTTATTTGTGGATGTTAATGTATCGTTTTAGAATGACAGTCGCCCCTGGTCTTTCAATATCGGGCAATTCAAATTAACAAATTTAGCAGCCGTCGCAAGGCAACTCGATGACTATTTCAATATCTGATAACTCGGATACCTGCATTATTCGAATAAACACTATATGTCCCGTGGGGTTTATCGACTAAAGCTTCCACCAGTCTAACTTTTTATCGGACGCCTTGGAACAACTCGGCGCCATCAGGAGTGAGCAATTCACATTATGTGCCTGAGGAAATTCTGCACTAACCGGAACTTTCTGACCAAGTGCTATCCACACGCTCCCAGTGACAGATAAGGAGTCGCTAAAAATGTTTGGCCTGTATAACCGGCTCATCGGACAAAGACCCTGTGTGCGTGCTCAAGCCGAAATTTTGTTTCCCTTTCACGGTTCACATTCGTAAGTTGTTTTTAGAAATTTATTTCATCATTATGTCACCAAACATTTCGACATATTTTTAAACGGAAGACCTGTAACTTTACGGGAAAATTATTGTTACCTACATGTTTTGTGGCCCATAAACCAGAAATGGGTATTAGGTCTTCGGAATAGAAGGAAAACACAGATGTTATTCCCTCCCAGGCAGTGTGCGGCCTTTTCCATCAATACAACCTGGTAAAAATACCTCCGCCAGCAAAATTATCGCGTTTTCTGCGGAACCAACTTCAATTCTGGAATTTATCGTGGCGAAACCATGGGAAGCTCGCTATGTAGGCAGAGGCTAGCGATAATAAATGACCACCTGGGGTTCTTTAAAGTACTTTAAAATATAACGCCCCCCCCCTGAGCCTTTCCATTCAATCTCGAGTGGGAAGCACATCTGATCAGCTTTGACCTTTCCTCCCAGCATAGCCTGGTGGAGAGGGCCTGGGTGACCAGCGCAGGCCCAAGTATCCCAGACGGGAGGAAACCCCCACCAGGCGGGTGCCCGGACATCGGTACCTGGGCTCGCGTGAATAAAGTTTACTCTTCATCCTCCACAATGAAGCCGCAGTTGCACTAGCAAATGGAAGCAGCAAATTTTATGCACCCATCATAATTTCTTAGCTAATATTGCACTGCAACAATGGGGGCGGATTTAGCAAGGGCGGGATGTGTCATGTCTGCGCAATGGGAATCTCGAATGTTCGATTTGTCTTAAGTTTAAATGTCGCCATAACAGGGAAATACTTTTTGGGCGGAGCGAAAAGGGCAAAATGAGATCACCGTGACACCATGCCCAGATGTACCAGCTCGGAAAATTATGTGAAAGAATAAATGAAACATGCTGTCTTGTTCGCCTACTCCAGCCTGTGGCAGGAACACCACTAGTAGGGTATCGCATCGGCCGGCTTCTCGCTGATCCCTCTATTAATAACGTGCCATTACCATAATGAGAACTAGCTGGACACTGGTTATACTGCCAGGACGGAGTTCCACTAGTGCTTGGTCGAGGGTCGACAATCATTAGCTCGTGCTAACCGACCTGAACTTGACGAGCAAGTGACTCGCCAAAGCAACCAATCATGTGCACGTCATCTCTAATGAATATAGAGTTAAAGAGCTGCTGCAACTTTCACACACAGCGGGAGATGTCTACTCACAACCCGTGTCTTGTGTACCTGCGAATCGGATTCTTTAAATACGTCTTCATGTCCCTTCATACTTGGTGTGCTTTTTGTTTTTGTGAGTATGCTGCCGGGAAGTTTTTGTTTTCCGCCGGACGTATTTTATGACGTAATCTATGCATGGATGCGGTAAAGCTGGACAGCTCTGAACCACCCCTTTGACCTGTGGAAAAACGCATTTGAGCGGCGCTATCTCATAAATACTTTCGTTATCTCTCCATGGTTTATTTTCCGGTTTACTTTGCAAACCCTGCCAGAATAACGCCAAGCAAGTATTACGCCATATGCAGTTACTTTTTTAAACTTTTGTCTGCGACTTGAAAATGAGTACACGAGCCCTGTAGCCCAAAATTCATTGCCCCGTTTTTTTTTGTTTTTTTTTTGAGAATTAGTGCCTGATTTGTTCCTGTCATATCGGGGCAACCAAACCCAACTAGCTGCTAACGAAAGATCTAAAAGGTACACGACTACCTTACTTGCGTTGCGATCAGTCTAAATGGTGAAATAAATGTGTGGTGTTTCCTGATATCAGAAAGAAATTTTATTCAGATATTTGTTTCTTAATATTATCAGAAGAAATGTGCATTTGGTGCTTCCATGCTCATAAAAGTATCACAATTTTTCATGTCGAACACCCTGCTGTCCCTTTATTTCACTTTCTTGCACGGACATACTAGTTATGGAATTGCCACATAGGCCAATACCTTCTAATATCACGTCTCATCCATTCAAGACAAGCGAAATCAAGCAATAAGAATGATCCGCTGGAGCCCTTTTTATTCCAACGAGCCAGCACTATTCCGAAAACATAACATTTTGTGAATACATAGACTTCTTTTCAGTATAACTTATTACTGCTGCTTATCAAATTATTCGATTACCGGCAAACTCAACATTCACGCTTGATGCTTACTCAGAACACTAGTATATAGGTTTTCGGAAACCGGAATATTTTATTGTCACTTGTTGACTCGTAATTAGCAAAAGCAAAAAACCCATTTCAGTGATTTTTTGTTGTGTAAGTACCATCAGCAGAGCGCACCGCTACATGCTTGTCTTTTTGTTTGTTAAAGTGTTAACTGGACGTTCCACGCACACGAGCGCATTCGCGCTGTTCACCTGTCATCCCCATACTTTATAATATATTTTCTCTTCCGTCCTCCTGTTTTTTCCTCCCTGTTCCCATTTTCGTGTATTCACTGTACACATCTATTTTTTCCTTGTCTTTTCCTTCTTTATGACTTGAACTTTGAATTGCTTCTGTGAGTTTCTCTGCGTTTTGAAAGAGTACGTCGTTTCGTTTCCTGGTGCATTGTTAATTTGGGGGATTTATTTCCACTGTGTACTTATTTTTTACTGCAGTGTTCTTTAACACCTGCTTCTGCCCACACATCAGCTTGTTACAAGAGTTTTGGAGGCTGTGTTTGGTTATCAGCCGTTAGTTACACATTTTTAGAGCAATAACATTTATTCAGTTTATTTTGCTGACAACCTGCATATTAAATGATTTTTTGCATGTATCTTACCGGGGTACTGTCGGGATCCTGCGATTTTAGCGCCCTTGTATGCGTGACTCCGTATTTCATGGTTTTATTACTGAAACCTATTACACTAAATTTAGTTTCATCATATAAAGAAATTATTTTTAAAAGCGGCGTTTACGGGCGCAGACTTTTACGTTTTTCACACGCGCGGTCAAAATAGTTTCTAAACTTTAGTGGAAATTTTTCGGTTGACGGCAGGTTATTATTGCTGATAAGATAACTCGGCCCTTTTTTTAAAAAAAAATAATGACGAAGCCAGGTGCATGATCACATACCTCAGTCAAGAAGAATTCTCGCGTCGTCGCCTGCTTGTGCGCTAATTGCAATTTCACTCGCAGAGTCGTCGATGAAATCCAGTCAAGAAGAAGTTTTCCGCTTTTCGTTCGAAACTGGTTCACCGCACTCACACGCTATGCTCACTCCCGCAGCAGGATTCCTCTTCTCACCTCCACTTGGGGCCACGCGGAGAACCCGCAGAGCGCAAGACTCGAGCGACCCGCGCGCGAACCGAGATTTAAGCGCCGGCGAGTGCCCGCTGCTTCCGATCACAAAACAGCACGCTTGCCGCCTCGGACGGCGCCAGTTTCCGTTTCCGCCCGCGCGGGAAATGAAGGCGCTGTGTCGCGGCGATCGGGCATCCCAAGCCACCTGCTAGTATCCCCCCGCCTCCCGATGGCAGAAAGTTTCAGCGGACCGTGAAACACTGGCGGCCCCTATCGCCTGTTTCAGGAAGCGCTGGAGCGAAGTCTGTGCGCGCGCCGCTAGAGTTCCTGGACATAGATCCTTCGACCATCTCCAGGCGCCGCTAACGCGCCGCAAGCAGAACGCGAAATTCAGGCAACGCAAGTTGGTTCGCTGCCTGGTCGGCTTGGTCATCTTCACTCCCAACCCCCTTCCACGGGCAAAAAAAGTATGTATGTATGTATGTATGTATGTATGTATGTATGTATGTATGTATGTATGTATGTAAGCATGCATGTATGTATGTATGTATGTATGTAAGAAAAGAAAACTTCGAACAAGGTAGAAACCACGATTGTTGCCAACTTTTCAGCAGAGACTTGCCTTCATCAGGGCGCCTGAAGAAGGCAAGTCTTTTTGCTGAAACGTTGGTAGCCATCGTGGTTTCTACTTTGTTCGAAGTTTTCTCTTCATGTGTTCTCTACCATCTTCCAGGTTTTATTGTTCCCTGTATGTATGTATGTATGTATGTATGTATGTATGTATGTATGTATGAATGTATGAATGTATGAATGTATGTATGTATGTATGTATGTATGTATGTATGTATGTATGTATGTATGTATGTATGTATGTATGTATGTATGTATGTATGTATGTATGTATGTATGTATGTATGTATGTATGTGCGTCCGTTCATGTGTGTGTGTGCGTGCGTGTGTGCGTATGTGTCAGTGCTTGTGCCTGGGCGTGTAACATACCTGGCGTCACCAGGCTTTATATCTGCCCATGGCCTCCGCGATCACCCCGTGCGCGTTTTGCTCCGGCCGTCCCAATTAGCCGGAGAGAGCGTAAGTTGAAAAGGGGCGTGGCGGCGTCTTCCGCAGCACCGCGGCGCTCGCCAGCAATGCATCAACTAGTCCGCGGCAGCTTGGCGCAAGCGAGGAAACGCGCGTTTTCGCAGCGTGCAATCAAATTGAGTCGAGCAACCAGCTTTAAAATGGCAGGTACAAGACAATAACAAAAAAATTTGTTATGATTAACTTAATAATATGAGGCGCGCAAGTACAAAGGTTAAGCAGCAATCATACAAGCGAAGCGCACTCGGTTCTGGCGCTATATGCGGTTTGGCGTCCCTATTTTGATTTTTGTTTAGATTTGTCGATGTGTATTTCGACGCGGCGCCCTTCAGAAACCCCTCACGTCCTCACCCAACATTATTTACAAGAGTGGCGACTTGCATAAGCATCTGTCGCATAAATGCAATATTAAGATTGTTTCTGATTGGTATGCATGTTACGATATATTTGTTGCCGCGGCTTTTTAAGGCAGGCTTAGAAAATGGTAAGCATGCAAGTCCGACACAAACCAACGGTGATACCTTCAGACACCACCGTCCATTGCAATGCAGTGCCATTAAGTATTTGCGATGTTTTAGTAAGCGCTTTGTGAACTAATATAGTGCATTTGCGCGGCGGTTAAGAAAAGCAAATCGTAGTCTGTAAAAACAACGCGATGTATCGTAGCATATAATTATCGTGGGATGTGCTACTTATTATTTGTCTCTGTTTGCAATTGAGAATGCTTTTTGCCTGTATACCTTCGCGGGCAGATGGCTCAACTTGATTGGTGGTTCAATATGAATTCATGAATTGCATGTGCTAACTCCGCTATTTTTTTTATTTTGTAAGATCACTTTAAATTTTTTTTATTTTTTATTTTTGTTGTCTTTTCTGTTTTCAAGTTCCATTCAATTAATTAGCTCCATTTACGCTATATTGAATATATTAAACATCTTATCATGCGAATTATGCACTTCTATGCAAAGGCAGGGGTTTACACGGTTGGTCGTTCGGACGTTATTTTTGTACGTGTTTCCGTAGTTCTTTTCAGTGCTTTTTTATTTTTGTCTTCCTTTTTTGGAGGAGGCGTATGAATGCGGTTTTTTTTTTATTTTGTAAGCTAGCTCAGTTATAAATACTTATTTCCTGCTTTTGGCTCTTTTAAGATTCCGTACGACAAATCGTCTCCGTTCACACTATTATAACGATTAATTACACGTGTTAACTTCGCCAATTATACATTTTTTGCGTAAAGGCAGGGCGTTACACTTTGGTCAGTTTTCATGATTTTTTTTATTCTTGCTTCCTCGCTAATTTGTGCCAGAGCTTTTTATTATTTTCTTCGCTTTGCACGGGAGATGTAAAGAACTCATTTTTTTTTAAATTCGTAAGTTCACTTTTATAATTCTGTTCTAGGTTTCGTATTTTTGTTTTTTTAAGATTCCGTTTGATCAATTATCTCTATTCGCGCTATTATGCATTTCTGTGCAAATGCGGGGCGTTACAAGGTTAGTCTGTTCGCGAGATTTTTTTATTCACGTTTTTGTCACTATTTTCGCTGCTCCTTTATTTTTATTTGTTTTTTGGAGGATCTATATGTATAAGATTTATATTTTTGAATTTGTTAATATCAATTTTATATTTCTTATTTTGCTCCTTTCCGTATTATTGTTCTTTTCTAAATTACGTTATCCACACTTTGTAGCTATCAATTATATTAACTCCGCCAATTTATATTTCTTTGTAAATGGAGGGCTGCACATTTGGTGCCCTATGTGGGGCATTTGAAGGTTGTGTATACCTTCGCTCTAGAATCATCTATAACGATAGGCTGCTCTTTTTCTAAATGCGATTGTATGCCTCATGGCATAAAATGTATATTACAGTTATATGTTGGGTTTCGTTCCGCGGAAGAGCGCGAGGAAGCAGTGGTGGGGTCCCTTTATGAATAAATGAAGATCGGAGGACTCGACCTGCAAGGGCGGAGGCCTTTGCCTCTATGGTGTCGAGTTCTCGCCTGTTCCAATGAAGGACACATCCATTACAGGCGGTCTGTGTCAGAATCTTCGGCAGGAGCTGAGCAGAAATGCGGCCAATAAACTCGCAAATACACTCGTGCCAAGACCAGAAAAACTGCAGCGTTGGCATACCGCGAAATGCCGCATAAACAGCGACCCAACGGGCTGAACGGCGCATTCGATGCTTAGGTGCGCACTGCCGCCTGGCGGTGCGCGTGGGAACCAGCGCGCTTACAAAATTTGGCTGGTGCGCGCGGCGATTGGGACGGCCGGAGCGAAACGCGCGCGGGGCAATGTCGGAGGCCATGATCTGCCATTCCTTGCGAGTGTCTCCAGAAAAGTAGTCATGGTGCTTTGTTTTTCATTTCCTCGCTTCAGAAATGGCCAAGCGCCCGCTACGCCTTCACCATAAAAAAATGGCTCCAATCCACGCTGTGAAGGTGGTTGGAAGGCAAAGGTTTAAACGACACCCACAACGATTGCCCAAGCGACGTCACTTGAATTGACACACGCGGATCTACAAAGAGTGAAACCTTCCAGCTGTTACCTGAAATTTGTGGGGGCGGCGTCCCCGACGCAGTAGCGTCGGCCGCGGCCGGGCTCGAGCGGCGGACGCCGCCGCTCGATCCCGGCCGTGCGCCGGCTCAAATGAAACGGAGAGGAGCGCCTTTCGAAGGGTGAGACAGCGGAACCTGGCCATCCTGATGTGCTAGCTAGGGGCTACACCACCGCGCGACACAAGCGCAGACAAGGAAACAAATCGGCACGTGAACTTAGTGACTCCTATATATACCGATTTAACATAACAATACCGATTTTTAGAACACCGATTTCAACTAGTTAGTTTAGTATGTTTGAGAATAGCGAGAAAGCTGAGGGAACTTTTATAATCGCTATTTATAAGAACCAATTGCTCCTTTCGCCTTTTGTTATATCTCTTAAAACACAACCGAATCGGTATTCACCAATTTAGAAAACGGAGTCCCATTCATGGAAAGCAGTGCGAAAAACGTAGCGCTTCTCTAGCGCCCAGATCTCCGTATGTTGTCTCTACATTTTGTTTTCCTGCCCTGCAAACCAATCCTTAACGTATCTTTGCCATACGACCACACTCAATTCCGTCGGGTGCGGTTTAACCTAGAGGTGCTGTCCAACAAGGTAATCAAGCCTTGCAAAGGAAGCGCGCAATGGATGCGAAGCTGCGCTAAAACAGACCCAAAACAACCGTCGCTAAAGCAGGCGACAAAGCCGTCCCGCCGATGCACCCGCCGGTGTCAGCAGCGCGCGGGGAACGCTGGGTAGCCATTCGCAGCGCCATCCACACTCTCCTTTTGATTTGGTTTCTGCGTCTGCAATAACTAGTGCAAAGTCTGTAAGCACACTCCGTGATTTTTACGAACTTCACCATTAAGGAAATTAAAAGAGTTCCAAGTGTTTTCCCAAACCCCTCAGCATTTCTGGCCCTGCATTTATCCGATTTGATTTTTGCGTCAACAAAAACTCGCACCAAGGTCCGTAAACGCCTTCCAGAATTTTATAAACTTCCCTGTTAGCGAGCTTAAAAGGGGAAACATGTTTTCTCGAATCCCTTTATCCGCTAAGCCAGTAGGCTTTTCGAATTAGCCAAGAGGCGGGCCAGGAGGACGGGATGCACCCGTCCTTTCTTTGTGTGCCGTCTTGTAACCGCCGTCTGTAATTCGCAATACAACAAAAATACACGCTAAAGGCTGTTCATGCCTAAAATACATTTTAGCACGCGCGCTTGGGCGCCAAAACTGATCTGAGCTTCAACATAGCTGTGAGAGGTATCCGTCGACTTCTTTAGGCATCTGTAATGAGATACGATAACCGCTCTCAAAAGCAAACTATCATAAAAACTCGACCAATACCGGTGTGTTCAAATACTGCAGGTCTTGGCAACGCAGAATTGTTGAAACATAAAAAAATGAGCATGCTTGACGGTATATATGTACGCACTCGATACTCGGTACGCACTCGAAAGATACTACGCACTCGAACGAACCTGTACCTTGAACGGCGATCTTAAGGTCCCCGAAATTAATTTTACGCCGTTGACTCTTTACGCGGCGTACGAGGGAAAAAGTCGTTAAGCAAGCGCAAGATCAAATATAAACGTGGCCTCTTTTTATCGGTGAAATCAGTTTTCAGGCAAGATTTTCATGACTTTTCTGTAACATAGTAAAAACTTTTTTTCTCTATCAATATACTTTCCTGTATTGATCCAGCTGACCGTGGGCTTCGTGTGGGGCTTGCCCGAGCACCTCTCAACATCTCGGTATGTCAGGTGGGGGCAGGAAAGCTTGTGCGACGGCATCTATGAACGTTTGCTGTTGCTGGAGAGCTGTTGTTTCTGGACGTAATGGTGCGGCGTCATAAAAAAAAAAAAAAACCCAAGCCATAGTTACTCTTACAGTTTACTCCGGCAGTTAGCCCGAGGTTTACGAGGAGCGCTGTCGTCGTCTAACCTTGCGCGTGGCGCTTGCAAAAAAATACCAAGAAAACAGTTGACGTGCGTCCGCGCCTCAAGGGGGTGCACAAGACAGCTCGCGCTATGGACACCCAGTTCACGAAGCCGGCTGGCGCCGGTTCTAGCGCGTGCTGACGCGTTCCACTTTCAATAAAATTGACAGTTGGGCTATGGTTTTGATTCATCGTAAGTAGCGCTAGAGACGGGACACGAAGAGGAGACACACACGGAGACACACACAAGCATGCTCAATTAGCGCCGTCGTGTGTGTCTCCTCTTCGTGTCCCGTCTCTAGCGCTACTTACGATGAAGCGTTCCACTTTGGGAGGAAATGTGAAAGCCTGCTGACAAAAGGATCCGGGCCACCAGTCATGCATGAGGAAGACGACGATATAGGTATAAATATAAAGGTGCAAAGCGACGATGGAACATGTAAATATTAAAAAAATATATCAAATCTAATGCAATGAGTGGTGGTGCGTCCTTCAGTGCTTAAAGAGGAAGAAATCCTACCTGCCGCAGTGGCTCAGTGGCTAAGGCGTTGCGCTGCTCAAAACGAGGTCGCGGGTTCGATTCCCGGCCGCGGCCGCCGATTTTATGATGGAGGCGAAAAGCAAAAACGCCAGTGTGTACGAGATTTCGACGCACGTTAAAGATCCCAAGGTGGTCAAAATTAATTCTGCGCCCTCCACTACGGCGCGCCTCATCGCCTGCGCTGCGTCGACGCGTTAAACCCTACAACCAATCAGTCAATCTAATCAATCAATCAATGATTTCGCGATTACAACTTTGCAAAGACACCTACAAATAGAATTCTATACATTATTAAGTTTACTGCCTAAAAAAACCATTAGGTACGAACAAAAAGAAATGGCCTTTGTGACTCGGTATAAAAGACATTGTCAAGTAGTCATCTTACGGTTTTTTTCTCAACTTGAAAGGTTTGCGTCTGCAAGGACTTGTTGTTGATATATGGTCTTAGGATTTAGGAAACTTTTACTTCGTCTTCAGACTGGCCGTTTTTCAATTTTGTAAATAATCGCCATACCTTCGGAACTTGCGCACAATTATTAACGTCATTCACATGGTGAGGGTATTCTTTCCCGTCAAATGGTGTGCCGTTTTTTGAGCATAATATTTGCTTCCGGAACATCAAAAATCACTGTCAACGTGCTTTTTTCCGTCTATCCGTTGCGTCACAGGATACCTGACGTCTCCTGCACGTGTTTTGTTGCACCTCATAGTAAACCAGTCTGGTTGCGGTTCCCCAAAGTCACAGCCCTCACTTTCAAAAATTGAGACACTTCGAAATATACTCACGTGTTCTAATGGAGCAGAATTAAGTGGCATTTCCAGCTAACTCATCCCCTATGTCTAATTATTGATCTCTCATGGTTTCGTAATCTTCTTTTGCGAAAATGTTTTCGTCCACAGTGATACGTTTGGGTGTGTAACCTTCACGTAGTGACGTAGGTGGGGATGTAGTGGGCTAGTGGTAGTTTTAGCTGCAATGTGCGCCAGTCTTTTTTTCCACCGTGCCGAATTTTTTCGTTCTATATTAACGGCGGAGCTGTTGTTACGGGTCGTAAGCTCGGAGTTCGTACGCCGGAAACTCCCCGCGAGGAACGCTATCGCGCAGTCGTCGTGCAGATGTCGCGATGTCCACTCGACAAGGGAAAAACAAGGGATAGCGGCCCCCGCAACACTCGAGAGGAGCGGTGCGCATGCGCTCAGCACGGTAGGAGAGCCCTTCGCGCGGGAGCTCGCGTCGTCCTGCGCATGCGCTCAGTATGGTACAAGAGACCTCGCGAGCAGCGCCTTCGCAGTTCCCGGCATGCCCGGTCGCGACCAGTTGGCATGGCCTAGGAGGAGGCCGCGTTTCGAAAGGCAGGGCGTGGTACTAGCGAGTTTTAGCTGACTGGTTTTCACGGTCCGCTCCGCTCCGATAGCAAGCGGGAGCGCCATTGCGCATGCGTGGCCCGCTTGGCCGCGAACGGCATTGGCTCCGGTTTCGCTGAGCAGGCCGCCGGTACCGGAGCGGACCGTCGAAAACGGTCAGCTAAAACTCTCTACTGAAACTATGTGTCCGTCAATGCTCACCTACAACAGCTTCGCGATTCATGTCCTGCGCATTCGTGCGAGCTTCCTTTCTTTGTCTTCTTCTGAGGCGTGCTTAGCCGTGTTCCTTGTTGCTAGGCGGTTTAGGCTCTCTTTTTGTCTTCGCGCTACCGCCTCGCGACGTCTACCTGAGAGTCGGCTACCTTCGTAAAAACGGTCCTGTTCGGGAGGTAGCTATACTCATTTGGGTCACTTGAACCCCTCCCTGGCGTTTTCAATCATAGCTATGTTTGGGCAATGGCGGCGAAGCTTTTAACAGCGGAACTGTTGTACAAGCCGTTAAGTTCGCCGTTGCAGGAAAAAATACCAAGAAAACGTCGAGCACTCGTGAACGCGTGCCTCACGGCGGCCGCCGAGAGCCCTCGGCTTGCGTAGTGGTTCTGTATAAAAAATACCAAAAAAAAGAGATAATCTCTCAGGAGCTAGGAAATGGCGAGCGCTGGTGAGCCCGTACCCCGCGACATCCGCCGAGTACCCGACTCGCGTAGTCGTTTTATCAAAAAGAAAAAAAAAAGACCTCCAGCTTAAGTTGAAAAGACACCCTGCTTGGGAGAGGTCAACGCGGCTGCCGCATTCTCTAGAAGCCATTATGGATAACTGGAGACATGATACGAGGGTACCAACTCTTCCGGAGACAATTTGCGAACCCACCACCGCTGCCTATAGAGTTGATGGCGAAGAGCTGGTGGAAGTCTACAATGCTGAGGATGACTTAGCATCCACTACTCACCATGAAGAAGAAGAGGACCTCTTCGATGCGCATGACGACGATTACTAGCCTCGCAGAAATGCAAATGAACATTGATACTGAAACAACTGTGTTCCCAGCAATGCTCACCTTTAACAGCTTCGCTGTTCGAGTCTTGCACGTGCGTGCAAAATTCCCTGAATTTTTTCTGGCGTTTGTTACCATCAACTTTCCCCAAATTTGTCTTATTATTAGCATCACTTTTTTTACAGATGAAAGAACTTTTATCACTAAAACAAGCAATAGCCAGTAACCTTTCCCTACCGCTGTTTCTCAACCATGACGGTTACATAAGCATGCAAGAGAAGTTCCGATAAGAAGAAAACTTAGTAAAGTGAGAATTAGAGCTCCTTTTAGGAACGATTGCATGTTCCCACTGTTCCAGGCTAGGAGACAAGCGCCCCGCTTTGATCGACGACCTGCTGTCGGAGTGATAGGGTCCGGGCAAAAGTAAGGCGTCTCGCGCTATGACTCCTGCGTTCCGCAACGAACGTCAGACTTATTGACCCAAGCCACGAACTGCGGATAATAAAAGGTTTCGACGTCGCATTGATCAAAATTGTGCTGAAGCTCACCATCGGGGGGCGAGAACATTTATCTGTTGCAAACCCAGTGACATGTGCAATCAATGTGTTTGCTGCGCCACCGAGAGCAAAAATCGCTGCAGTGCGCATTGACCATCTGTAAATTCAGTGACAGATGCGTAAAAAAGATTTAATTTAGCTGGTGCCAACATGATGTTTCAGAAAAATAATCTGCTTGTATATTATCCCAGGCACTCCAAGCCCTGCGAGACCCAATAGACATCTACATTGTATGGACAGCCGGGCACGAATCCCTATAGAGGGTAACATAGCGGCCGACGTCGTAGCGCCCGGGACCTCTCACTCCGCCTTGTCGTAACACACCTCTTCTCCGAGAGGCCACACAGTCATCTCATTGCCACACCAAGTTGAGACTACACGCATACAAGAAGGAAATGCCTGCTTTAACATCCAAAGCTCACCAACGAGGAATCAACGCACCAACGAAGACTTCAGGCAAATTCGTTCCTACATGCCACACAATTGCATTTTATGCTCCCCACATTATACAGCTACGAGTGAAAGTTCGGCAGCAGAACGCCCAACACACCATTCAACATGGTATGGGAACGTAAAGGCGTAATGGGACTCCCGGAGATCCTGGCACCTTCACCGGAGCAGTGGGAGGCCGTGCTGACCAGCGCGGTCCTGGAGAACCAGCGTGGCCTCGTGACCAGGGCCGGCCGTGCTGCGGCAGGCCATGGCTTCCCGGGCCAGGGACCCCAACCACCCAGGATGATCACCTCAAGACCAACGCAGAAGATCATCCCTCGCTCTTTTACCGACCTGTGGCATATAAACGTTTAATACTAATACTACTACTATACGCTTGGGGACACGGAATATGTCCACAGCCATACAACATAATGAGCAAAAACAATTTGTCGTGTGAAGTCTGTGATGGAGCCTGCTAACACATCCGCAACATAATTTAGTTTTCCCTTAATGCATCTGCAATATTTTTTTCATCGCTGGCAACTATAGAGAAAAGTCGGCTCTTCTTAATGTCCGCTCCACTTTATCCATTCCCGAGACACCCGCCTGACCTTCGGTAGCGAGGTTTGCTTTTAAAGGGTGCTCCACAGCAAGCCCATAATTGCTGCAGTGGAGTCGGAAAATGAGAGTTTCCTGTGAGAGAAATCAGTACAGTGTACTGACGATAAATATTACGATTACTGCATGTCTAACTTACGTCGTGAAAAGCAAAAGCTTGAAGGCAAGTTAAGATCAATCGCACGGACTTTGTGAAGCGACTTGATCAATATATTTTTTGAAGTTTTCGGCATTTACGGGATCTTAATTTATGCCCCAAGCGGGTTCTCGTCGAGAAGCAAGGAAGCATGTCGGCAACTAAAGACCGCCATGAACCGCAATAAGAAAACAAGGCGGCGCTAGACTTTCAAAAAAGGGCGTTGCAGTTGCCTACCAATACCGCTTTCTGTATTCCTACACTTCGTTGAGAAGCTCAACCACGCGCTCTGTTAGGTGAGACTCAAATACAAGCCATTGTTGATTCCTGAAGTCACCAGCAGAGTGCAGAACGATGAGGGAATTCAAAATGTTTGCAAGCTTGTTTGCACGATACAGTCGTTACTCTTTGTTCCTATGGTGGGCAAAGAAGCTTATTCAGCGTTCACTTTCTATGTATACATCGGTTTGCTAGTCTGTTGAAACTCTTCCTTGTATCTTTGTAAGGTGTAGTCTATTACCCCGACAAAGAATAGTAAATAGGGCTTCTTAAATTTTTTGCAGTTCATTCCAAAAATAACAAATAAATGCACAATGACTCATTTTCCTAACAGCAAGCTCCATTTCGTCCTAGTCGCGTCTACATCCAGGCACCCGATAATGAAATTTGACGATGCGCTAGTTTTCCTGTCACTGCGTCATGCCGTCGCACGCCAATTTTCTTGCTCAAGTCAGAGGCAGTCGGGCAACAGAGCGTATAACTTTTTTTTATCTTCACCAGCACGCGCTCGAAATGTGTCCCTGCCGCCTTAGATTAGACCCAATGGAGCATAAAGTTCCGCCCTATGCGAGTGCATGAGGAGATAAGAAAGGCTAGCGTAGTGTCGAGGGAGCCTCATTGTCGGGAGTTTCGCTCTTGGGCCGCTTACCAACCCCACGCTGCAATTTTGTTGCGATAATGGCAGAAATTATTTAGCTTAGCCGCGTCCTCTTCTGTCATTTCGCGCCCACCAGCAAAGCGCTACAAAGACACAATGGCAATTTTTAATAAAGCCGAGGAGTGAAACTCCGCTAGTGGTAGCGTGCCGCGCTTACACTTCACTTTCGGCCCAGAACTTAGCAACATACCTGCACCCAGAAAAAAATTATGATGGTGATGGATTGCAGATGATGGATTGGGCATAGAGAGATTCATAGCACTAACGTCAGAAAGTTAGCGAGAAACTGGGTGGTTTGCTTTGCCATCCGTGTTTTCCCCTCTTTTTTCGTGTGCATTTATACTCCAGAGCATTATGCGGAAGTTTTAATTCGTAGAAAAAGCAGTGACCTAAACTCGTAACACAATTTCTTCGTCACCTTGTCTGTAAGATCAACTTTAAGCCGTAGGTCTTTCCTTTGTTGTTTGATTAGCTGCCAGCTACGTATCTTCAAACCGGCAGCCGCGATATCGGAGGAAAATAGTATATTAAATGTACGCAACAGTAAGGGAATCATAGTCATATTTTTAGCAACAATGCCTTATAGCAAGTTCAGAAAGGTGGTCTACGGCGCTTTTACTGCCGGAGACTTTACCGTCAGGCTGTCGTTACTTATTGAAAACTGGCAGCATCTGGCACACTAAAGCACGCTACTTGCCCATAGCTTCAATATAGACGCCGCGTTATAAGTAGTCCTTCGTAAAGTTTAGTAAGTCCACACAAGGGGGACCGTGTTTTCTTGTTTTGCTATCGAAACCGACCGAATGTTGTTACCTCAAGGTGCGAGTAACTATTGCTCAACAAATGGTTACTCTACAGGTCAGCAGTCAACCCATTTATGAGCTCAGTCGCCGTGCAGTACTGGTGACAAGAAAGAAAATTGGGGCATAAGCATACAGATAAATGTACGAAAACAGGAACAGACAAGCCATTCCGTCTGTCTTACCTTTAGCGCTGTCGGTCGCGCTTCGATAGAAATGAAGCGACATCGTAATTATCCCTTACAAAGCTTTTTCCTTGTATAGAATCCCCGAAAAATGTGTCAGAGTAAATTTTAGGGGCGGAGCTCCTTTGGGGCTCGGGCTGTCGGCGTCTCCTGACGTCGTCGTCTTCTTCATGGTACTGAAACACGGGGGCACTCGTTTTCCAACGCCTCGCACTAGAACACTTCGGGCTTCCTAGGAACGATACTTTTACAGCAAAGCTGTATATCTCTACCGCTCAACGGTTTCATCTCCGCGGGTAAAAACGCCAAGGCGCTAAGAATGCACTTATACACTGCTTGCTTCTCTCCTCCTTGGTTTTTTCGTCAGTGGAGACGGCCCGGTTTTTGTTATCGAAGTTAGTTGCTGTATTTTTTTTTGTCTGGTGTGCTTTGTCGTACCAACGTAGAGCCTCAGTCGAGCGTTCCCTCGTACTAATGTCAAAGCGAGCAAGTACTTGACGCATACAACTGGAACCAAAAGACGTATCAAGCACTGGCTGTCCTAGAGAGCATAATAACCTTCATCGCAAAATAAAAACATTTTTAAATACTTGTTAAACAGAATTGTTTTACTCTACTCTTCATCCGCACCTCCCCCTACAGACAGCCAAAGAAATGTTTAAATTTTTCTCTGCGTGTCAAGACAATACTTAACACATCCTCCAGTCCTTGCCACGGTTTTTGTTGTGGTCTTAATTGTTGTTTGCAATTGTTTTGCTGCAATTTCCTTTTAGGAACAAAGCCACATTTTGCTTGGGAGAGAGGTCCGTGTTTGTGTCGGCCAGTGCTTGTGGCCTGGTAGTTCCCGAGCTTTCTTGAGGCGAGTTTTCGAAGACACATTTGCGCGATTTGCTGACGCCACTTTGCCTCGTAAACAGCAAGTTGGAAGATACGGTAGCACTTGTAAGCGGACTAGTTGGTGCACCCATCCACAGTGGCATCGGTAAGGCTCCTCGGTTATCAGTTTCGGGATCAGCACGGACGCCTGAGAAGCAATATACAGCATTATATTTCCACATACACCAAAACCTCGTTATGACAAAGTCCTCTGGACAAGAAACTGTCTTTCCTGTAACCAATAGTTTGCTAAAGGCGGGTAGTGGGTGCTTTCAAAAGCGAGAGCCCTCGTAAAAGCGGGAATTTTCGTACAACCGAGGAACCCCAGGCAATCCTCAGAATCCTCACACTAAAATTTTTATATCAACTAATAAAGGGATAGTGCAAGACTGACCTTACAGAACTCCTCTCATTTTCACCCTGATACGCTGCTCAACAAAGGCATGGCCTCATAGAGATGCCTATGGGAACCTTAACAACTGCTTTAACTATTAATTCTTTCCGATTGGAGAGAATGAATTAATGAATGAATGGAAAGAACTGACCAACGCCGAAGTTTTGCCGCCATCCTTTGCATCGGTTTCGTCTAGCCTCAAGAAAATTGTAGAAATATATATGTTAACTAAGCTCTCTAACGCCGTATATGATTTAGTTTTGCAAAGCGAAATGTAAGCCCTTCGTTCTGCTTGGAGTTGTGGTGAACACCTTTGTGTCTTTGTATATTGACTTGCTTCGTTTGTTCCTTGCATGAAATGTTCTTGTTTGGCTTGTAACCCACTCCAGGAAAATCCCTAAGGGGGATTTCAGTATTCATAAACAAAAAATAAATAAATAACATAACGGGGGGACTGTTCGCGGTTAGTGCGGGACAGTAAATCGGTGAGCCGCAGTGGGTCACCGGGTTGGTGTGTAAGGTTATTTTGCAACGTCAGCTCGGGACACATATGTTCGCAGATAAAGGTACCCCTTAAATCGTTGCCCCTTTTTCTCCCCCGCTACCCCACACCCCGACCACCGAGATTTTACGGCCAAGACCGTAAATATAAAGGGTTGTAATTTTCGCCCGCGTTCCTGCATGAGCGCGCCTACACCGGCGTACTCACCCTAAAGCGCCCCTGTTAAAAGGCGTGCCATCGTGCCGAGAGCTTGTAATAGTTCCCTAGGATTTACAGCGGTGTACACAGGCTCGAAGAAATTTCCGATGGCGCACTGAAGGGAAGCTCGACGCTTTATTAATAAGTTTCTTACTGGCGATGACCACTACCAGGGAGCTCACGGACTTCAAAGGTCAACGCAGCAGTCAACACAGCGGTTCACAAACCCAAGGCGACGCCACTGACAACGCAATGGGTCTCCCCGAAGTGTAGAAAATGTTCTTACAAGCTGCTAACGGGAGGGGAACACAAGTTGTCCCCGTGCTTGAATTACCGCCGCTGGTGGATGTAATTCAGTGACACCTTTTGTACCGTCAAAAACTACATCCTAGTAAATGGTCTTGGTTGATGCTAACCGACATATAGGTTGTCGTAATAAACAGATATTCTAAAGAAATGGTGATTGCATAACGTTTCGCACTTTCCTAATGCGAATTCGCAGAGTACAACTTTATGTCAACGATGGTCATCAGCCATCCGTCCTTTATTTTTTAGGAATGATGCAACACGTGCCCTTCCGTGTCAGCACAGTACATTCTACAGATTGTTTAGATAATTCAATAGTCCTGCCTCTGTCACACTGAGTTATGGCAGGTAAACGTGACAGCAATACTAGGCTCATTCGGCGATCCTCCGTGGACGCTAGCCGTCCACATCTGCCGTGGTAATCAGTCGTGCTCATCTACCGTGCTCTCGAATCGTCCGCAGAAGTATCCCCTAAGCCAACCGGGGACGACTACGGCGGCGACCGCCCGCCTGAAGATGGAAAGAGGCGCAGCAGTATATGAAGTATAGAAAGAAGGAGAGGGTCCCGTAGTCGCACTAACAATAGGACTACAGCGAAAAAACATAATGAAAGGATTTTAGCAAACGGCGCGCCTGCGTCGTGCAGTTGTTTCTTCTCCCGTCGATGCTATCGCCGACGACGCTTTTCGCGAGCAGCGGTGTACGGGCAACTTGTACGGATGTTTGCCTGCTAAGCAGCCGCGCCGTCTCACGCATCATTTAGGTGTGGGTCGCACTTGAGTTTAAACCCCGCAAAATGTTGCCACGGCGCGTCAGATGCCGAGTCAAGATATAGCCACTCGTCGAATTTAAAGCCACTCGTACGTCTAAGCCCTAGGGTGAACTGCAGGAAGATTTAACCCAAATAGTGCAGTCTGGTGGCCTCTGAACAGTGCAGGGTTTTTTTAAAACTGTTGCGGTTAGTCTCACTTTCTCACCGCACCGCCAGCACTTCGAGAGCATGGATGGTATATGAAGCCAGGCCGTCCCAAAACGCAGCCTCGACGACAAATTAACACTATCACGTCTCACATTTTAAGCCTAAACGTAGGCGTCATCTGAAATTTTTTTCTTCCCTCCAATCCTGAAAAATCCAACTTTTCACTGGGAATGCGCAAGCTCCAGGCGGACGCCCTTCGCGAACCCACCCGTGCTGCACGCTGTATTAGATGCGACTGCATCTAATTCACTCGCCTTGTCCCTGCATCCGGCGTCGGCGTTGTTGTCGGCGTCCGCCCCTCCCCCATTCTCCTCGCCGCGTGAGCTGCGCTCTCCGCCACTCACCCCCTCTCCTCTCCGATAGCGAACACTCTCTCGCGAGGGGCATTGGATTGGATTCGAATGGCTTGGCTTGGCTTGGCTTGGCTTGGCTTGGATTGGATTGGATTGGATCGAATTTGGATTGGATTGGATTAAAGTGGATTGTGTTGGATTGTGTTGCGTCATAGCCGCGGCAGACGCACTGGCGCCGGCGCGTCCCCTCACCGTTATGCACGCTATAAAACGCGGTGCCGGCGCCGCTCCGCTCCATCGTTCCAGCGCCGTTCCTCCGCTGTCCAACGCTGCAACGTGAACCCCCTATGCGTCGTACCTACACAGGGGTTCCCGCGAGGGGAGGTAGGAGATTTTTTTCGTTCTCGCGTGGGTCAATTGATAGAACTTTTGAGTACTCTTCAATAACTGTGGAAAGATTCCTTTTTATTTTCCGTTCCGTTTGTAGAGCGCTCGTTTTAGGCGAGTCCGTCTTCAAGTCGTCTGTGTGACGCTTTTAAATTACATGTCCAACTCTTTCCACGAAAGGCACTCCGGAAACTCAAGTTTGTTTGGCAGACAACTCCGGCGTTTGGAGCACGCTGTTAGTAGATATCCTGGTGTGACTGAACGTATTTCTATATCATTCTGCCAGACCGACGAACGCCAAAGAAAAACACTTCTCTTAAGATACCGGGAAGTGGCTGTTGTACGATAGCTTCTCCCGCCGATTAAAGAAGGGGCTCTTACAAAAAAAAAAAAAAAACGGTGACCGCTTCATATTTACGATTTCGAGTAAAAGCACTCCTCACGTGCTGATAGAAAGCATACAGATGTCAAAGATTTCAAAGAGCAAAGTTTTGCTTACTTGCGGCCCGTTCGCTCTTACTGATTCTGTTCATTTTCGTTTGTTTGTCTCGCACGCGGTGGGTCTGGGCTCTAGAATAAGAAATAAATAGACCCCAAACCTTCTCTTTCTCTCTAGTCCTTCGGTGACGCTGGGTGAAGCAGCAAGGAGACGACGGTTTAAAAAAATTTTAGGATAAACAGCTGGAGGCATGAGCTCTCGACAGCTCACGTGGAATTTCGGCCTCTCCATTCCCGCCATCTCATGTTTTTCCTTGTTTTTTCCTGAACTATAAAACAGACCTTTTTGTTTATCTTACCGAACATTCACTTTAGTTACCGCGGCCAAGAAGGGAACAAATATAGAGAAAAGTGTTCTATAAGCATAAAGGCTCAAAGTACTGCATTCGCATGCAATTTCTATTGCACCGTTTTAGTATTCGCCAATATTTCTGCCACCTAATACCCAAAAATATGGGATTCGCTTCTGTATATGGCTTGAAGGCCAATAAACTATATTTAATTTATGAAATAGTTCCTCTACAAACGCTCTCAACTCCTGCAATCTTACGGGATTAAGTCAAGGGTTTGACGGACAACCGTCTGGTCGGGAGGGTACATTTGAGAGAGAAAGAGGGCATGTCTTTTAAGTTTTTCTTTTTCGGTACTTGGTCGGTGCCCTCTTTCTCTCTCAATCTTACGGGATTGGGCACAGAACATATAGATACACACGTTCGAAAACCACTGCGCTCTTTATACCCGGGAAACGGTTCACTGTGCATTAATACACGTCCGTGTGCACGTGCAAGCGTACAGACATACATGCCCAGATAATACATACATACATACATACATACATACATACATACATACATACATACATGCTTACATACAAACGTACGTACATACATACATGCATACATACATACATACATACATACATACATACATACATACATACATACATACATACGTGCATGCATGCATGCATACATACATACATACATACATACATACATACATACATACATACATACATACATACATACATACATACATACATACATACATACATACATAGTGTACTATCGGAAGCAGAAGTTCCCCCCTACACTCAATCTCCCAGTAAAGAGAAACAATGAACGAGTATCCTTCCCCTTTGTGCTCCTGCGGAAACTCGAATACTTGCATATACAGCAATGACAGGAGGGAAAAGCTACGACAAGTTGTACGAGACTGCGTTTCATCTCCTGGCATTGCGCTGAAACCCGAGCGACACCTTTGGAAAAGCTGATTGCATTCCGCTAGCACACCAAACAAACGTCTCCCTTGAGCTGCTAACTTTTGCCATTAGCGATGTACGCGCCAAGCCATAAGGTTCGGCTTTGTTTACTCAAGTAAATATACGTCTAGCTGAAAATCGTTGCTTGCTGCCTCATCGATTAGGTGGGGGGATTTCAAATGACATGTTGAGATGCTAAAAGTTCTCTCGAATGCGCTCCGCGTCAGCTTCCGGGTTGTTGCGAAGGCTGTAATTACCGGATACATCAAGATCGCATTACCGGTCGGAGTGAAGTAAAGGGGACTCGGAAACTGACGACCCTTATAGCATTGTTAGCATGGAAACCAAAAATGTAGCTAGCAGGCTAGGATAACTCCAACAGAAACTACGCTACAAACACGTAAAGAAAAAAAAACATTATGCGAGCGGAAAGTGGCTTGAACTAAGTTCAGGAAAAGACATTTGTAGGCTAGCAGATATCAACGCAGACGTGTACAATACTAAGAGAGCATTCTTCTGACAAAAAAAAACATTTTTACATAGATTTTTACATATTTTACAAAAATACACAAAAGAAGCATCCAAGGGTCATTCTTGCGAAACTGTTTGTCCCTAGATTGAGCGTTTCGCCAAAAGTTGAAAGAAGTTCTCAAAAAGAATTTTACCTAGGAAGGAACGTTCGAAACTACTAACGCTGCAGTTGCAGGTCATTCATGTCCCCACCATTTAGCGCTAAGGAAACGACGGGTATATTTTAGGCGTAATATAAGCACATAAATTCTGGTCCCCGTGTTCTTTTAGTTAGGAATATACGTTGGATATGTTATCACGAGGGTAAGGGAACAAACAACGAGTAAAAAGACTCCGCATCGTGTGGCATAAAAGCTAGCACCGAAAGACCAGAGCTTTCAGTCGTCCTATTGCAGGTAGAATGAGAAACAAAAGATAAGGAAATAGAGGCGCAATGTTCTAACAGGGGCGGTATTCTTGTGTTTTGTCCGTTTTGTGTCCGTTTCAAAAGTGTCGGTTTTGAGCAAGTCCTCATTGGCTAAAAGCGAACACCCGGATGTGATGTTATGCAAGTACGGCACAGCTATGAGCCGGGGCTTCTCCGAGCAGACGATTCGGAGCAGACGATTTTTCGTCGCCTTGTTGTTGCTTCGCTCGCCGAACAATAAACACATAATAGATAGTTTAAAATAGGTTTAATCGTTCAAAATGTGTTTACAAGAACAGTTGCGCAAAAGTTAACCCAAAGTCCGCCTACAACTGGAGGTACGTCACAATAAAACGGACAAACACGAGATTACCGCCCCAGATCTCGTGCTGGCAGTTCGAAGGCGGGAAAATTGAATTGCATTGAATCAAGCTCCATTCATATCATCATGAGATGAGTGAGATGGGAGGGGAGAGGTGAGAAAGGGTTGCATGGCAGAAGCAGTAGACGACTATCGTCTTTCGACGACACTCGCAGTGTTCCATCAGATACGAAGCCATTTGTTGTTCGAGCCATCATAATCTACGATAAACCAGAGTGATACGATGGTATCACAAGATGTAAAGTGGAATTTTATGTTTCCCAAGTGTTTTTATATTCTTCCGTTACAAATGCGCGTATGGCTAAGTAGGCGGTACAACAACTAACTTACAAGTTGAAAAAAGCAAGCCACCAACGCAAAATTCGCATGCTTTGTTTACTTATATGACACGGAAGGCGGTAGAACAAACAACATTAGAATGCCCAAGAACGTAGGATTTTTCGGTGAGCATTGAAACGAGAGAACACGTAATACTGTTTTCTATCTCCATCTAACTGAGATTAGCAGCAAATTCCTGCGAACAGCGTGATTACTTCTTCAAAGGCAAGCTATATGGGCCTAAACGAGGCCTAAAGGTATGCAGTGATGGACAAATGAACATACACGTAACTTCCAATACCGACATATTTTGCTCATTTTTATTATGATTTCTCTTCGTAGGTGCAAGCAGATAAGGCGGGAAACGTGTACTATAAAAAGGTGGAACGAACGCAACAGGAAACACAAAAGTTATGAATATAGTAGCTTCACACAAAAGAGAAAAAAGTTACAACCATAGCGCACATCAATATCACCTTGGTCACTTTCCGTTCTTGGTAGGCCAGGCATGCTTGACACTTTCCACATGAATACGGGCCACGGAAATGCTTAGCCAGCGGCAGGCAAGTGACATCATTGAGTCCTGTCTATTGACTGATGCCAAAGATCGTCAAAGAATTCGAAAAGAAAACAAAGAAGGGCCTAAATGGCTGATGCTTTTGGCGGAAAATACGAAGTAAAGCGTCCAGACAGAGGCCTGCTCTCATCTCTAGTGTGACAGCCTGGCACAGACGCAACGTCAAGCGCTCGTTGGCCTGCACAGACCTGACTCCTGAGAGTTGCGGGGCGCAGCCTGAGGGCGAGGAAGCGGGTTTGCGTTCTCGCCGGCCATGTAGCAGCCGATTTCCCTGAATCGGTCATCGCTTTCGCTGCATTATTAAATGGCGGGCTACTGG